>NC_132882.1:16849901-17204901 GCF_030463535.1 Salminus brasiliensis | reverse complement strand
CATAAAACCCAAGTGGGCCACACGAGGACAGGCTTCTTTGTTGTAGAGGTGTAAAGTTTTGTAAAAACAGCTGTCTTGCTTTCTTCTTCTCCCATGTGTGAATTGTACAGTGTGTGTGTGTGTGTGTGAAATCTTGCCTCTTAGAATTCAAGTCCATGTTTGCTTGCTTTTTGTGCTCATTTGTCTTTTGTGTTTTGCATATTTGATCAGTTAGAATTGAGGATCTTGGGGAGATATCCAGTGGAATGTATATAACAGACCTTTACATTGATTCTTTATAGAGCTTAATGTTCACCTTCAAGCTTTAATATTAGTGTGGATCCACCATTTTTTTTTTAAGACATTTCTTTTAATGTACCCATACATGGATGGCTAGAACTACAGTACATGTCGAATTTGAGTTTTGCATAGTAGACATTTATTTACTTTTGCCTTTTTTTTGTTTGAACTACGGAAAGGCTGTTTTGCATGTGCTAACAGGTGTAGTTAGTTCTGAGAATCTTTGTCCAGAGAACGGCCGTTTGCATGCATTAGTAAAAGCTAACAAATGTGAGCCTTATTGAAATGAGCAGTGCATAGAAGAGGGACAACCTGGTGGGACCAAAGTTTGTGCCTTTAGTCTTAATTTACTGAACACAAATTTTTAAGCAGATCCCTCATTTTGTATTTCTCAGAGGTTAAGCCCATGGGCAGGCTGATGTTGATCCAGTATAAAAAAATAAAATAAAAATGTAACGGTTGCAAAACATCTTGCCCAAGTTTTTTTTTTTTGTTTTTTTTTGTCCCCCCCACTAAACCCTATGGGTCTATTTTTCACATGAATGGACTGTACATGTTGACAGTGGTAAATAAGTTCCATATTTCGGGTCTTTTTTTATGTAAAATTCAGTAAGTATGAATGTGGCCCAATTAAAAGATCATTTTTCTAACAAAGCAGTAAGGATTGACTTTGTTGTGGTTTTTATTTTCTCCCTCTGTCTATCTCTCTCTCCTGTACTCTGCTTTTACCTCTGTAGCATGCTCAATAAATACTTCTGTAGCTCTGTGTTCACCCTTTCTGTCTTCTCTCTCTCTCTCTCTCTCTCTCTTCTATCTTTTCCTACTTTGTTTCTAAAGCCAGTGTGAGAAAACGCATTAAACAATGCTCAGGCTTGGGAGATACATTTCTCCTATGTCAACTGCCGTTATCTCCTAAATAATAATAAGTAGGTAAAAGTCTACACAAGTTTACTAACAATCTAGATCTAACTTTTTAGATGATGAAACATGAACATCACACAGGAGCACATCATTATAATTATAGATGAAGAAAAGCTATAAGCTATCCCACCTCCCATGTTGATGGGTATTTGTAATTTGCAACTTTTGAGCAATGCCACTTTTGGGCCAATAGTAATTTCTGTAGTAATTACTGCCGGAAGTGTGATCAACATTAAATTCATAAAGAACTATCATCAACTTTTAGCTTACTTTAATAGATTCTTCACATCTACACCTCACATCAGCCATAACATATTATTGCGCAGATCCCCTGTGTGCCACCACAACAACTCTGACCATTAAAGGCTGACTCCACAAGACCTCTGAAGGCGTCCTGTGGTATCTGGCACCAAGGTGTTGGCAGAAGGTCCTAAGGTGTGCAGTTGGGGTCTCCATTGATCAATGAGCCCTATGTGCCCATGACCCTGTCAATGGTCGTCCTTTCTTTCACAACTTTTGGTAGATACTGACGAATGGATACCAGAAAGACTCCACAATAATACCTGCCTGATGTGGAAATCCACAGAACCGTGGATTGCTAACCATCACAATCTGGTCCTTGTCAAAGTGTCTCAGATTCCAAGGCTTGCCATATTTTTCTGCTTTTAAGACATCACCTTCAAAAACTGACTGTTCACTTACTGTCCAGTATATCCAGCCCTTGACAGGCGCCACAGTGGATGATAGTTTTTCCACAACTGTGGTACTAATGTTATGGCTGGTTGGTGTATATCTCTTACAAAAATGGTTATCCTATGGCATCATTCAAAGAACTCTTTGAAGCAATTTTATTTTCAGCTATTGAAGTCAGTCATGTTCCTGCCTAAAATATAAACTGGTGGAGAGCAAATTCAGCGTTTGCTTGCAGAGTCCCAATGTCTATCTGTATTATGCTACCAAATAGCAGCGATCTTGAATCCCAGGGCATGTTAGTGGAAAAACTCCACTCCAAAAAATTCCACTCACATGTTGACTAGGGTCAGCCTAAGAATGGTGAAAAAACAAGTGAGTGTGCTGGGCTGGCTGGAGCAGCAGTGATGGACGCTGTGTCTGCAGTGTGTGATGAAGACAGTGCTGCAGTGGGCTTCAGAGTTTTGGGCTCAGGATGCTGCAATTCATCACACAGCCAGACGGCTCTGTTGCTCCACGCTGCTTTTATTTTGCACACTTAAATCGAAAGACTTGTGTTCTCAATCTACCTTTATAAACAAAAATGACACGATAAATCAGGGCACGGTCCCAGACCAAATCAATACCTCGTCTGGATCATGAATCATGCTCTCCAGACATCTGTATCCATCCACCATCACACCAGTAAAAGGAAGGAGGTGATTCTCCCCTGTTCTCCCCCCCCCCCCCCTACAGTTTTCTAGTGTTCAATAAAATGTTTGAAATGGCTTTACTGAAAGAAATGTTGAGTTTGGGGTTGAGTACCGGATGTTTCTCACATCTCCACCCAGCTCTGCTAGTTTATCATCGGACTTTGGAGCTGTCACTAACATGGTATATAATTAGGCTGGATTCGGGTGTTCTGGGCTGTAAGATAGTGGAGGAAACTTTGCTTATTCTGGTTTTATCTGATGCTTACTACAGTATTTTTTCCTTCAAATGGGCAAAAGACAACACTGTAAATAGACTAATTACAGCTAAAGCAGGCTATTTCCTTTATTATTTTAATATTATTGGGGAGAGTGGGCCTCACCTGGGGTCAAATATGACTTTTTAAAGAAGTAAACGGGTCCAACCGGAATGCGGATTTGCTACAGCAACATCATCTGCAGAACTGTTCAGCATTTCGATAGATGTTGCTCAGCATTCACTTTAAAGGCTTTTGCACCATAAAAGTAGCCTAATTTTATTAAGTGCTAATAAGCATTTTTAGCTCAGGGAGTTGTGTGTTAAAGTCACAGATTTCACCTTTGTATTATTTGAACCTCCTTTTAGATGCTTGAAGAACAAAAATAACTCACAGTGAGTTATCCAGGCTAAGGTGCAGTCTTCTCATTGTGGGGTTGGTTGTAACACTGCAATTGATTTCCCCTGAAAAAATGATATTTTATCAATATATCAGCACTATAGGTCTAAGTTCATCTTTATTGTGCTGATGTTTGCTGTTCTGCTGTGTTTTTAAATACAAAATTTGTTTGGCACATCCCCTTTCCCCAATCCCATTAGTTTTGTTCTGATGAGTTTGTGTATTTATACTGGGGAAACTCTAGGCTCAAACAACACAGAATGGCATTGAACTGTTTGTGTTTGGATCAATTTTAGTGTCAATCGACTTTTAGTGAATGTTACAAATAGCCTCTCGATCTGTTACACCACAAGCATGGTACGTTGTAACATTTGCACTCACTTTGCTTTCTGCTGAATTGTTTAGGAACAGAAGCTGCTGGAAACAAAGCTTATATTTTTATCTGAATCATTTTCATCTGAAGTTGCTTGTATGGAAAAACAGCAAGCGCTGCTCTTGTGTCTATCTCAGCTGAGTGCATCATAAACAGTGTGTTCTAATTTAATATTTGCAGTTACTTAGTGAACGGTCTAAAATAACACCTGTACATCACACTGATCGTCTTATCACATCAATCACCTTTTCTTTACACTGATAAAATGCTTTAGCCTATTCTGCCTATATCTCCGCTGGGAGCATTTTCGGATAACGTCCTTTTAGCCTATCAAAATACTCTACCTGCTGTTTCATTTGACCAGCTTTACTTAGCACAACTATGAAATATGAATGAAGCCAATCAGCTTGTTGGTTACGTTGTGAATATAGGAAGGTCGACATGCTGGGGGGGAGCTCCCGTTAATGTGGAGATCTGTGCAAGTGCAGCAGCAAAAATTTCACCTTCAGTTTGGAGTCTTTTGGTCTTTTCTCATTCACAGAGATGAGAGTCTGGTCTTGTACGGCTGGAAATAACTGCCCGGCGGCGTGGCAAAGACAGCTGCCAAGTGAACAGACTTGCCTATGAGGACTTAAATAATGTTCTATAGAAGTGTAATATCAGGTTGTTATACTGATTTTACAATTGTATGGAAGTGAGTAATGAGTACAACAGTTGATAACATAGGAAATGTATTACAGGAGTGTTTGAGTGTTTGGTGATCTGCGGTACACTTAGGTTGCTATAGTGTGACTATTTAGCCAATGGAATAAAAGAATTGTATTTATTCAGGCTCTGTGACAACTCCACCTTGGACAGTTTTGATGAGTAGAGTAGAAAATGTAATGGATTATTGGTTTGAACACTGGTTTGAACACACCAGTAATGTAGATACTGGTGTGTAGCTAATGTTAATGAACATACTCTACTGTGTAAATGTCTTAACTTTCAATGGAAGTCAATATAAGAAGATTTCTTTCTAAGGCATTCCTATTAGTCCATTCATCATGTATCAATTCTGACACAGCGTAAAGAACAACTTCCAGATTCAGTGTGAAGTACAGTGCATTGTTTTGACTGAGTGGGAAAAAATGAAAGAATGGTTTTGTCGTACGTGTGGCTCACATGACCTGATGTCCCATCATACCTGAGTCCATCCTATTTCTTTACCCATCAGAAAGAGGCCTGTTGACATTGTCCAGTCCAGTCCCGTCCAGCTCTCTTCATTTCCTTTTATAGACATACACAGCCCACTGTTGATGTATTTCATTGACTAAGTCCACTAGCTAACCATCGGTGCGTGGAAGAGGCTAACCGCTAATGCATACCAGTCCAGGCAGTCTGGCTCTCTTAAAGGGCCACGCTGTCTCAATCCATCATGCACTCTTATAATAGTCATGTGTGTCAGCCTCCCCTCTGCCCCAGGTGCTGTGACATCTAATTCAGCTCGGGCTCCCTGATAATGACAGTATTGATTTGAACCGTGTTCCTTTTTAGAGCAGCCATGCGCATGTCTTTTTATGCTACGGCCACTTCATGCTGATCGCCTCCCGTGCTCGGCCCAGTGTGGCAGCATGTTGTGGAATCGTCATGGTGATCGCTGTCACCAAACATGGGGGGTTGCGAAATATCATGAGCCTGCTTATGCTCGCCTTCTCACTTGCCTGGAGCAAGACGTGAGGGGTGGGGGTGGGGGGTGGTGGGATTGGGGTGTGCAAGGGGGGATTTCAGATGAAATTGCACAGGCAAGGCGAGCTTTCCAGAAACGCTTTCCTAGCTACATTGATCGAATAAAGTATTAATGTGTGGTGTGAGACAATATCGTTTATGAAAAGAACAGTCAGGGTTTCCATGCTTTTATTTTTAGTAATGATTTCATACACAACAAAATGCATCATGTTTATTGAATTCTCCTCAGTTTGCCCGGTCATTTATGCCTTTTCTTCAATTTTTACTCACATTTATTACCATGGTTTTGACATTGCTGCATGGGTTTAGGACAGACTAGGTGTATTATACAGCGCCTAATTTCATTAAAACATGAAATAATGCCAGTGATTATTGTCTTTCCAATCGAGCATGAGGCCTAGATTACAAATACAATGGTACAAATGTTTTTTTTTTTTACTTAATAACACTGTTTACAGATGTTTAATAGGTACAAAAACACAAAATGACAATTTTACAGGAGAGGGAAAAAACCTTGGAATGGAAGTCAGAGATTTCTGCAGGACAGCAACAATGTGCTTTTGGTCATCTTCTTGCATGACCATACAAAATTAGCTGTGAAAATTTACCAAATTTGGAAAAATATTTCCCAGGATCCTCTCAAGTCAAGTCAAGTCAAGTCAAGTGGGTTTATTGTCATTTCAACTACATACAGAGTACACAGTGAAACGAAACAACGTTCCTCCAGGACCATGGTGCAACATAGACAGTGCATACAAAACACAAGTGCAACACAAACAAACAAGTGCGGACAGACAACACAACACAGTACAAACAGAGGATAATAAATAATGACTGTAGTGTGCAAGTTGTGCAATGTGCGATAAATAGAGTCCAGTGAGGTAGTAAAGTTATTAGTGCAAATGCTTGTGCAAAAAATGCTTCCCATGTTATCTGGGGTAAATGGTTGGAAAGAGAGAGAGAGGGAGAGTGTACATGTACCAGAAAGATATCAGTTCAGAAGTTGAGTTGTGTTGAGGAGTCTGATGGCTTGGGGGAAGAAGCTGTTGCAGAGTCTGGTCGTGTTGGACCGGATGCTGCGGTACCTTCTTCCTGATGGCAGGAGGGAGAACAGTCTGTGTGAAGGGTGGGTGGAGTCATCCACAATGCTGGTTGCTTTGCGGATGCAGCGGGCAGTGTAAACAACACCCTGATCAAGGATTTTGTGCCACAGAAGCATTGTTTTTCAGGTATTTTGGTTACTTATCTTTACAAGTGACTGAATTCAAGCCTACATTTGTAAAAATAATGATGCTAGGAAATGTTTTTTTTTTTTAAGCAAAACCCATTTTGGTTTCCTAAATTGTGTAAAAGAGATGTGAGTGAGAACTTTAAATTGGAAAAGAACAATCTCATCTACTTCTTTAAACATTTAAAAGGTTTACACATCTTAAAGTATCCTTTGTAGCACCCTTTTTTATTAAATGTGTATATTATTTTAATCTCATCGTTTTGAAGCAGTGAGATGTAGCCCACAGTTACACAGTGTTACTAACTAAACCTCACCTGATAAACAATCTCTATCCCCTTGTATAAATTAAAACACACAGATATAATACAGATGTCATGTATATTAAATATGTTCCACATTTTATGCTGATATTTGCTGTTGTACTTTCTGTGGTTAAAATACATTTGCCATGTTTGTCACAGCCTGATTATATTTCCCCCTTGTTTCTACATCTCTCATTGTCCATTTGATCAGCTCCACTTAGTATATAGGAGCACTCTGAGATTACAGACTGTAGAACATCTGTTTTTCTGTATACTCTGTTAGCCTCCTTTCACCCTCTTCTTCAGCGGTCAGGACCCCACAGGACCACCACAGAGCAGGTAGTATTTGGGTGGTGGGTAATTCTCAGCACTGCAGTGACACAGACATGGTGATGGGGTGTTGGTGTGTGTTGCGCTGGTATGAGTGGATCAGACACAGCAGTGCTGCCAGAGTTTTTAAACCCCTCAGTGTCACTGCTGGACTGAAAATAGTCCATCAACCACATATTACACATTCACAATTACCTGCTCACGTGTTAGCTTCCGAGCTTCAGTGCATTTCCTAAGAGAACCCAAGATCAGACAGACCTTTTCTGTTGGTCACTCTCCTTCTGAGTCTGAAGCCTCCATAAGCAGCATTAGCTTTGCTAATGTGTACCAAAATAAGTAGGAGGCCCTTTTCTCTCGGTGGGGTCCCTGCCACCCTGACCCCTCCACAGCACGTAGGTAGGGTGTGGCGCTGTGCATGCTAATGCTGAAAGAGGGCCTCAGCAGCTGGGAGCAGCGAGTTCATCCTCTCCCTCCCTCCCTCCAGCCCTCTGTCCCTCCCTCTCCCCAGCAGCCAGCTGTTGGAAGGCTGGCCGTGGTCAGGGAGGCAGCGCTGTTGCCGGGCGGAGAGGTCAGAGCACTAATGAGATGCCCAGGGAGAGAATGACAGGAGTGTGCATGTGTAAATAATCTATTAATTACAGGGAGGCACAGGATGAATAGGAAACCTTTCTCTGTGATATCTTCATCCTTTTCCTGCACCCCCTCAAACCCCCTATCGCCCCCCCCCAACAATCCTATCACACACCCATCACACACACACACACACACACACACACACACACAGCACCTCACCTCCCCAGCACACCCCACTGCAGGTTCATGAGAAATCACAGAGACACGTTTATTCAGAGATTAAAGCAAAATCCTCTAGATTGCTGCATAAAAAGGTAATTTACAATATTAAACTGACTTTTATCTATATGCAAATGACTCCCCTCCTACACTTATTTAAATAATTTATGTGAAGGTTCGAAAGTGAGAAGGGGGCTTTTTTTTACAGGAGAAGATAACCCGGTTAGGCTGTGGTGAAAAGTATTAGCTTTTTTTTTTTTTTTTTTTCTTCCTGCTGAGTTTATTTATTTCAATTACGGCGATTGTTTCCTCATGGGCTGAGCTATGGGATCCAACATGAGGCTTATTGCACTGTTTCTCAGTGAATATTTATGCCTTGGGGCTTTCCCTGAATAATGTCAATATCAGGGCCTACGTTAATTTCTCAAGCTCCCCTCCAGCCGCTTGTCACTGAACGTGATGCCTCTCTGACACGGATAATTTCATCTTGTGTTGAGGTGCTTGTGCGAGAACATGGACTTGGAGCAGATGTGACGCTCCATCTCTTGTGCTGCCGAAGGCATCACTCTGCTTTCAAACGAGAGGAGGATCACAGAAGGAAGAGGGCTCACCCAACCTGGAGTTCCCGTCTTTCTGCCGAGTTTAGTCAGAACCCCAGTTTTCTACACTAGAACCGACTAATCGATCGCTTGGGAAAGACATGATCAGCTGAATCAGGTGTGCTAGATCTTATTGGAAACTAAATTCGACAAGTATGTGCATGAACATACACTATATGGACAAAAGTATTGGGACACCTGTCATTCTTTGTTTCTTCTGTGATTAAGGGTATTTAAAAAAAAAAAAAGAAAGAAAAGAAGAGTTTATCCAGCTTTTGTTGGAGTAACTGTCTCTACTGTCCAGGGAAGGCTTTATACTAGATTTTAGGATTTGATTGCATTTAGCGCCAAAAGCATTAATGAGGTCAGTTAGCGAATTTGTCCCATGCATATCCAGTTTGTCTGGTAAGTGTAATGTTTCAACAGTAAACGTGCAGTTCATGTATTTCCACTACAACTCAGCTACTTCACGTAAACTCTAAAACTAAAACTGTCAGTTACTTCATTCCAAATTTCAATAATCACCAAGTTCATACAAGTGTACTCAACAGGTTCTACTCACGAGTACAAACTCCCAAGGACAACAGGATGGTAGGTAAGTCACCTCCTGATGCACCCTTGGTAACATGAGTGGAACAAGAACACACCTGGGCATTTGGACAGTACCTGGGCTGCAACTAACTCTCCCAAGTTCCCAAGAACACAAGTACAGACAAGAACACAGCTTGAGAATCAGCCATTGAAACATATAGAGATGAGCTGAGCTACACATCAAACTGCTTTACACATTAAATAGCTCATTTCCCAAAAGCATTTCCTGGATACTTACGTTTGTTCTTCAAGAGAGTTTGCAGTGTAAACATGGAATGACAGTAAGGTAAAAAAGTAAATTGTACACAGTACAAAAAAAGTTGCAATGCAATGTTTTGTTGTGACAGCAACATCATTTTTGTTTTATTTTAGTGTGAAATTGACAATATTAGCAAAACAAAATCTGACCCTTTTTTATAATATACAAGTAATAATCAATAAATAATATTATTAGAAATGGATAGGCTATTTCAAATTCCATCCCCAAACTTATTTATTTTGCTGAGGGGTGGCATCAATTCTTAATTAGGCATAATTAGACCTTTACAAACTTACTGAAAACCCTTCAGCTTTCCAGTAAGAAGAACCAGGGATGTACTATGAGTAGTTTTGACTGAATTGTCCTATTGTCCTGCTCTGAACACAAAACTAATTCCAAACTGCAGAACACCTTCAGAAGATATTTCCCTTCTCCTTCACCTATCTACTTCCCCTATAGAGTTCAACTGCTGCTCCAAGACGTAATTTAATTTAATCCCAGAAAAAAAGACTAAAGAGAAACCCTTCTGATATAATTTATTAAGAGCACATGTTACACAACCTTTAGGGTTCATCTGGCCTGCAAAAGGTCAGCTGATTACAGTCTCAAATTTGCAAATTTTGTTTTCCACCTGTTTGACCTCATTGGCACACAATGCCAGTATGCTGAAGTGCTCTTCTTGACCGGTGAAAATAAGGCTTTGTTAAAGCATGGTTAGGAGATCACATTAACAAGGCTTTTAGCACAATGTCTGATCTGCTCGTCTTATTTCTGACCAGTTATTTGGATAATATTTACACTTTCATTTTTGCAGGAAACAAAGAAAATAAGAAAATCTCTTTCACTCATTCCCTTTTTTCTTGTTTCCATGATTTTGCAAAACATATGGCCACCGTTTGATGTTAGCACTTGATTCGTTTCCATTATGTGCACGACACTTATCTCAGCTGTGAAATCTAGATGCAGTGAAGTTGAAAGGTTGAAAGAAGGTACATCTCAAACACTGCGGCTAATTGGTGATTATGTACATGATTTCAGCAAAGTGATTCATTTAATGAGCGGATTATTGGCACAATGAGATACGACCGATGGCCTATCTTCTCTCTAAGGACCGTGTTGGCATTGGGAATGACATCAGTGCGTGAGGTGAAGTCACCATCAGTGATCTAATCTCCCCCAAGGACACATTACGGGGCAAAAACAGGTTTCATATCGTGCTCACAGCACACCAAGTTCCCTGATGTGCTGAAGACAAAAAGCTTTAGCCCGAAAGGCAGATTTGATCAAATCCTCCACCACTTTCCTTTTTTCCCCCTCTCTCTTTAGCTGATGATTTCACAAAGTGCTGAGATTTATTTTGTGGTCTAGTCTGTAGAAGTGGTCAAATAATGAATAATGAACTTCAAATGAAGGCATAAGAGCAACGCTGCGCCGTACCATACAGTATCAGCAGTGTTTCACAACATCCAGAGTACACATTCAATCTGAAGACTGGAAAAGAAGACGTTAGAGAGAAAGATCTTTCATTTAACACACAGTGGTCTTGGCTGGAGCACTTTCTCCTTGGTAACAGGGCAGACAAACAAAAGTAGCCCAGTGTCTTATTGGTGCTCTTTAATGAGCTTATTCCAGGAATCTGCTCACGTGTCTATTAACATCAGTGGATATTTAGTCGGTGAAGGCACCTCAGAGAATAGCTGTGATCCCCAGGGTGCTTGGCAGTGGAGAGCAACACACCCGGGGAGACTGGCATGGTAACTGGGGAAAGGAGATATCTAGCCATTTGGAGAGCAGATTGCTGAGCAAGTAGACTGCAATTACAGATTCATTAGTCCGGTGTAGAGGGTTCAGGTGGAGAAATGGATCTGGACTGACATCTTCACCATATATGCTTTTACAAAGTGTATCTCATAACCCTTTCATTCCCTTCTTTCTTCCTTCCACACCATCTTTCATCCTTCTATACTTTTTTCTACTTCCTTCTTTCTATACGTATCCTTCCATACTTTTTGCATTCTACCCTTCATGCTCTTCTTTTTTCTTCCCTTCTTCTATTCTCTTTGGCTTCTTTATTTTCCTTCTTTTAGACTCTTACTTTCTTTTTTTCCTCCATGCCTTATTTACATCATCCTTCTATACCTTTGTCTTCCCTTCATCCATTTTCTATATTTCTATACTCTTTCTTTCTTCTGTATTCTTTATTTTTTTTCTATTCTCACTTTCTTTTATTCCTCCTTCCATGCCCTTTCCTCACTGCCTCCTCATTCCTCCTTTCCACCATAAACTGCATAACTTCGAATGTCAATATACGTTCATGGGCTGTTGTACATCACCAATAACTGAATGCCTGGCCTGTTTGCTATTGACAAGTGTTTTCCAGAATGCAGTAAACCTCAATAGGTAAGACATGATACATATGAGCTGAAGAAAAGCTTAATAGGAGAATGGAACATAGAAGAGTGTGTAAATGTGTTTTGAAATCTAAAGTAGTGAGAAAATTAGATCTTTATGTCACTTTGCCTTAAAGGGACATAAACGATGTCTCTCACTGACTAGCAATCTAAGCTATTGTCACTGAACACAAATGATCAGGTTCTCTTCAGGCGAACATGAGTCCATTTCCATTTTCGTTAGTCTGCGATAGCACTGCAACCAGCCTGTGGCCAATTAACATTTTAATCCCCATTTATGTTCTGGCTCCTTTTGCTCTGTGTTTACTGGAAAGTAATATATAGCCTTGAATCAAAGTAATTTCCATCACAGCGAGAGAAAAATACGCTGATGCAAAATATAGCCACTGACTCATGAGATGGTAATTCATTTAACCCAAACTCAGTGGGAGTGAGCTTGGAAGAGAAGGTACATTTGCGTCTGACTGATCTTGTTCGGAAACTGCAGAACACTTTACAGCACGTTGCAGACGTCTTCTGAAACAAAGGTTATATAAGAGGCTTCAGGAGCATTCTGGAGAAAAATTAACAGCAATAAAACAGACAGGAAATTTTTAAAATAGGATGGAAAGAAAGAATGCAGTATACAGTCACTCTGGTTAAATATTCAAACCATCATTACATCAGCGGTTACACTTGTTTCTGAAAAACAAGCCCAAAACAAGCCCAAAACAAGCCGTCTTGCTGAATAGAAAGTGCTTGCTAAAAGAAAATCAAAACTGAAGCAGGCATGGCTGAGTTTGTTTAATTTGTTTGAATTGTTAGAGGTGTATCGATTTTTCCAGAAGAAAAAGCAGAGAGAAATGTACACACACTCCTCAGTCTGTTCCAGCACTGATTTCTGGCAGTGTGCCATGCAACAGTGTGAGAAAAGGAGAGAGAAAGAGCGAGAGAGGGATTAGCGTGAGACAAAGTGTAGTGAATAAGTGAATGTCACTGAGTGGGTAGAAATGAGTAACGGAGTTAATGAAAGACTGAGTGAGTGAGTGAGTGAGTGA
Organism: Salminus brasiliensis; assembly: GCF_030463535.1. Classification (NCBI taxonomy): domain Eukaryota; kingdom Metazoa; phylum Chordata; class Actinopteri; order Characiformes; family Bryconidae; genus Salminus; species Salminus brasiliensis. The sequence goes on along the minus strand of NC_132882.1, from coordinate 17,192,013 downwards.
GTGCGTCATAGTGTGTAAAAATTATGGAGTGATAGGGATTGAATGAGCATTTGAGTTATAATTATAATAATAATAAATTAATTAATAAATACACAACTAAATTAGTGACTGGGTGAATGTATATAGGTGAATGGATGATAAAGAGTAAGTGTGATATGAGTGATGGAGAATGAGTGTGTATGAGTGAATAGGTGGGTGTGTATGAATGGCTGAATGACTGATAGGGAAAGAGTGAGTACGTATACATAAATAGGGTGTGTATGAGTGGATGTGTCCGAGGAGTGTGTACAAATGAGTGACCGAGTGTGTATGAATGTGTGAATGATAGGCAGTGTATTAGTGCGTATGAGTAAAGGAGTGAGTGAATGTGTATGAAACATGAGTGTGTGAAAATGAATGAATGAATGACTGTGTGTGTGTGTATGTGTGAATGGCAATGTATAAATAAATGAATAGTGATAGTGAGAGTGTACGAGGGAGTGTGTGTAAGTGAACGAATGAACGAATGAATGAGTGAGTAAGCTCTTAACAGTGTGTGTGGAGTGTAGAGGAGATCTGTGCTACTTCTGCACTGTAGGAGCTCTCAGCTAAGTGACTTTGGGCTGAGAGGCTGTTTGAGCTTGGGGTAGGGAGGATAATCCCTGGGGTATTTTTCATCCCCTATGGAGTGAGGATACATCTCTCAGCATGGAGAACCTCTCTCTCTCTCCGTACTCAGTCGTGCAGGGGGGATAAGCACAGCTCTCTCTTGCTCCTCCTGCTTCCTCTTTCTCAGGGTCATTGAATGCACAGTGGAAGCTCTCTCTGCTTGCCTGTACATCATTCCACACAACATTGCATCCCTTCCTTTGACAGGCCTTGTTGGGATCTGTGATGGCACACTGCTTCTCATACATCTCTTACAGGGACTTGTGACTTGTGTGTCCTTTTTCTGTTTACGGAGGCTAAGGGTTTTCTGTGTAAGAGGTTAAGAGTACGGTTCCATGTGTGAGAAATTCGACTTTCCAGCTACCTTGTAATTGATTTGCTGATCAGGGACTGTGGCATTATTGTTTTTTTTGTTTTTGTATTTTCCACTTTCAAGAGTTTGCTAAATCCAGCAGTCTTCACAATCCTCTGGGGGGCATTTGCAAGAAAGAACATGAATATTTATCCGCTGGGTTGCCCCTAAAAGCTTGAAAGCGCTGTGTTTGTGGCTTTACTTGAGTCAAACTCACAAATACAGAAGCAGATTAATTGAAAACTAGCTGTTTGTCATTTTACTTGTCAAAACACGCATCATAAGAGTCCAAAAGCACTTAGAAGAAATACATCTTTACAGCGTGTGGACCAGAAGGGCCCTTCATTTCCTATCAGCAGAGTGGAAATCCATTGTTAAGTAATGCTGATTGCCTTTCATATTCCTCACAATTTAACAGATGTTTACACTTCCACCTTAAAGTCTCACACTCCGATTGAAGCTCTCGCTGTGTGCGAGTGATTGTTCAGAGGGCTGTTTGCCAACTGCACCTGAGGTGAACAATAGGGTCCAATTCACGAGTCCACCTGCCATCCACACTGTTACCCCCTGTGGGCTTGTGCCTGGCCCTGCCAATTCTCTGTGGCAGAGAGGTCCATTTGCCTTCTGAGGTAATCGCTTCCATTAGCATTTATCAGTGTGTCAGTCCAGGGACCACTTTAGGAACATCTGCTTTCTGATGCACTCTAAAAGGCACAGCATTTCACCCTGCAGGCCTGAGCTGCCTCACTGGTGCAGGCAGAAGTGCGCCAGGGCTGTACACAACCATTAATTGACAGCTTTTAGGACAAACTGAAGCATTAGCGGCTAAAACACCTACCTCCCGTCTCCTGAAAACAATTCAGCCTTTTTGTTTGGCTTTTTTTCCCTTCCTTCCTTCCTTTTTTTTAATCTACCATCCCCCTTCCGTTTTTTAACTGAAGGGCAGCCCTAATCTTTGGCAGGAAGGACTTGTAACACCACTCTCTACCACTCACTCCAAACATAACCTCCCTTGGCTCTGTCACTTTCTCCAAAACAACCCTAGCCAAAGCGGGGAAAATTCCAGAAGGTTTTTAATGATGCATGATGCCACGGCCCTGCCAAATCCTTGACAGCGAAGGCTGACGCCAGCTCTGACGAGGCCTGGTGGCACTGGGCAGGAATGTGAACAGGGCCCAGTGGCAGACTGGCAGAATTAAGCAGCTGAATACGCAATGCCACAGACGGCCCACCTCCCCCCACTCAGCTGCCTCCAGTAAGACAGAGGAGTGAAGAAAAAAAGGAAATGACAAGTGGTAAAAACTGTGCAGTTTTTATAACTATTATTTATAACTGGTGAAATTCTGATTTATCAGCATAGTACAGCATCAGTACCAAGACGTTTAAAGATTTAGCTGACAGCAACTGTAACCTGTGATGGGGGGGGGGGGGAAACCTCAATAATCCCAAACCAGAAAATTGTTAGGAGTTTCTGGGACTCGAAAATTGAAAAAAAAGGTTCTGTAAACAAAACGATGCAGACAATTAATGAGGTGGCTCTGCTCACTGCTGCTGACTGCCGAGGGGAAATACCTGTGTGTGATGACACACAGTCAGAAGTAAAATCTAGAATTATCCAGTGACAATTTCAACCCACACAGTTCAATGATTCTGCCTTTTTTTTACATTGCCACATGGTCAATAGATATACACCACATGGACAAAAGTATAGGGACACCTGCTCATTCACTGTTTCTTCTGAAATCAAAGGAATGCACTTTTTCTGAAGTAACTGTCCCTACAGTCCAGGGAAGGCTTCTTTTTCACTAAATCTTGGAGCATTGCTGTAAGGATTTGATTGCATTTAGCAAAAAGTTAGCAGGGTCAGGATGTTGGATGATCACCACCCCACCTGATCCCCAACTCATCACAAAAGTTTTCGATGGAAGGGGAAGGGGTGGGTATTACTCTCTAGTGCCACTAGGTTCATGTCTGCTTCAGAGAGTCCTGTTCTATTGGCAGTAGTTCTATACAGGGACTAGAAAATCTGTTGTGAGTACATTTGCACATCTTTATCAGCAATAGGTGAAACGTAACATCTCTCAATACATTCGTTCAAATACAATCAACACATTCGTGTCCACAAGCATTTGGAAATATAGCATACCTTACATCTTTCCACATCTATTTGAAAACTGGGCATCTCCTTCCAACACCCACCATCAGTGTGTTTTCCTTCCAAGCCAGGCTATCTTCACTTCAGTGGTCAACTAAATTCTATGCTTGGGTTAAGTGTCTGGCTTGAGTGTTAGCTTTACCTGAGTGGTGGGACTTGTCTAAAGGCAGTGCATTTGAGGTAGTGAGATGTAATTTTGTAATTAGTTACATGAGTCCAAAATACTTCATTTGTAGATTAACACAATGAATGGAGTTAGTACTTTGTATATGTAAGGATGTATACACCATTTAATATGTGCATTGTTTTTACTCGGTTTAGTGTTTTTTATGTTCAAACAATATGAGTTATGCATGTAATGGGTTAAAACCATTTGAGTTTTACAGTACAGAACGCAAATGTGCACTTTTTTCTATTTCATTTTCAAAAATATCTTTTTGATGATCACAGAGTGGGTTATTCTGACGACTGACAGCATTTAATACACAAAGTAAAGGAAGTAGACTGGCACTTAGACATAGGGAACACACACAGTGTGAAAATATTGACTCCGTCAGAAGCGATTAACATGGTGGCAAAGTTAACAGGAAACACCAAACAGACACAGTCAGGTAAGAGCAGGTGAAAAAAGCAATTACAAGCACTTGACAAAACAGCTGCAGCTTCTTTCAGCTGATGTATGAGACACAGCTGCCAGAGATTTTACATGGCCTTAAAGAGATGTTGGACCAAGGACCGGCTCTGATCAAAACCTTTCCACTCAATGCACACAGACACACACACACACACACGCACAAACACACACGGTATGGAGGTAATTCCCGGCGGCACCGTTTCTTCAAAGAGACAAGGTTGGGAGGAAGGATATCGAAGTCTTTGTGAGATAACAAAAGGGAGCAACCTTTTTTTTTTTGGAGCTGAAAATAACTTCCAGCGCTCAAGACAATTACACTGATGGACGGAGAGGTGCAACCCCCGTCCTCCACCTCCAGCCCTTTCCTGAGTGCTCTGTGACTCCTGCCAGGAGTGACGTGGGGGCCAGAGGAGCAGGGACAATAAACACACTCTGAGCTGATGATAGCAGGGACGGGCTGGCAGAGACAAACAAGAGAACATGGCCACTCAGAAACCCCTCCTATCAGAACTACGGCTTAAAGGAAATATTATCAATTTAAAGGGAGCATTTAATGTTTTGTGTGACGTTATAACCAAAATGTCATTTTTATGTGTCCAAATGTTTGTGGACACCCCTTGTAATTAATGCATTAATGTATATACTCTGAGTTATGTCCATTCATGACACAGATATGCAAATGCACACACACACACACACACGCTTGTTTTGTCCCTGTTGAGAATTACTACCAATAGGCATGGACAGAAGGGGTATAAAGCCCCCTAGCATTCAACTGTGAAGCAGCGGAACTTTGGCATGATGTTGCTCTATCCAATACTTCTGGGATGAGTTGGGGATGAGTTGGGGATGAGGTGGGGATGAGGTGGGCTGGTGTTCATCCAGATTTCTGACCTCACTAATGCTCTGGTCACTGAATGTAATCAGATCCTTACAGCAGTGCTCCAACCTCTAGCAGAAAGTCTTGGATAGTAGAGACAGTTCTCCAACAAAAACAGTATAAACACTTTTTAATACCCTTGATTTCAGAATAAACTATTAATGAGCAGGTGTCCCAATGCTCTTGTCCATATGGTATAGCATTTTTTTCCACCTTAAATTTCTCATGTCTCTGATGAATGCAAATGAAATAACTGGTATGTTCTTGAATGGGAAATTTGGAAACTTTACAATTACATTTTTTATTCTAGGTAATTTTTATTGGTTAATTGACACAACGTAAAAAACAAACAAACAAAAACTACCACCAGGTTTAAATGACATTAAAACTTGAAAACTTGAAAACTTGGAGATACAGTTTTTTTGCAGAAATATGTTTGACTATTCTAGCACAGAACTATCGCAACCCATTTAGCACCAAAACTCATGTGAAATTGAAAACTGAGCTAATAGACATCACCATTGTTGCCAGTAAACCTAAGTGTCAGAGTTGTTGTGCATCTGTATTCATTTGTTTCTGCAGAGAGTATCTAGAAAATGACTGTCTGACATACAGAACACTCACAACGCATAGTGATATACCATAAACAGTGACTACAAATGTGCAACCCTGTTGCTGTGGCCCTGTGAGCCGGTATGTTTGATTTCGCAGGCAGGCCTTCCCTGCAGGACATCATGAGATGTGGCGGTGTTAAAATGCCCGCCACCGCCACAGAATGTAAATACATATAGCAATGTAACAGATAGCATTATGCATCGTTGACTAGTGGAGCAGAGAACAAGAAGCAGGGAAATAAATAAATAAATCATGCCAGCCCGGCTCATGTTGCTGCACTAAAATTTGCATGTTATCAGAGACAGAATATCTCAATCAAAATGTCACCCGTTGCCTGCAGTCCTCGGCCGGGCTTTGAAAGCGTAGAGGCCAATTTCTGCAGGGCAGGCACTCTCATAGGATTTTCATCTGCTTTAGAATTCACTATTAAAACAGGCATACAAAAAAAAAAAGAAAAGAAAAAATACCTGAAGGAAAAAGAAGGAAAGGGTGTGTGATATTTGCCTCTGCTTGGAGCAGCTGCAGCTGAAACGTCTCGTGGTTGTGTCCCCGGCTCATATCAGCCTAATGTTTAAACTGTAAGTCAGACTCATTTTTTTTAAACAGTTGTACAGACTGAGACCCAAAGAACCTAAAAATAATTTGCTTGAACCCCTCAAGTGGCTACAGAGAGTGACAAGTACTACATGCTGTTTTTTTCTTAATTCAAGAATAAGCCAACCATCATTAATTAGCATTGCTGAAGACTGAAAAAAAGAGTGAAATATTCACATTCACATGACACATACTTAGCACCCTCCTCAGACAGCCCTAGCCTCTCTCATTACCTCGGAGTGTGAGAACACTTCCTCTGGAATGGAATTAGACGTTTAATAGATGCGACTCACTCTTGCTGGGCCATAATACCAAAGTAGCAGTTTACATAACTGGTACTGTGGTGTCTTTCAGAGATGGACTGAGTTGTTTCCCTTTGATGAAGAAGACTGTGTGTGTGTGTTTTCCCCCTCATGTCTGTGTGATTAGAAAGGCATAGTGCCCTCTTTTGGAGAACTGGAGAACGTGACTTTTTTTTTTTTTGGAAAGGTGAATGTGATGGACACACTGGCTGATAGGAGAGCAGCAGTGACCGAGTTTTGACTCAGCAGGGCCAAATACCACCCTGTCCCGCCATCTCAGGCTCTGCTTGCTGGTATTTCCACTTCCTTTAAATGACCTTTACTTAGTGTGCCCTGGTATATGGAAACACACAAGCATGATCGCCTACTGAGACAAAATTGCGTGCAATTTACAAATAAACACTGATCTTGTTTCTGTGCTTTATGTAAGACTGTGATTTTGCCCACAAACAACAATGACATTGGCTAACGTCTGATCTGCTCCTTTTAGAATGTGTTTTGTGTAACATACTACAAAGGACAACCCTTAATCTGTAGCATTTCCCTGGTCCAACAGTCATTTAGTCATTCAGTGTACAGTTCACCTGTAATTTATATATATATACACAGTACTGTGCAGAGGTTTTATGGGCTTCTTAAAACTGTTTATCTGGACAATAAGAGTGTTCTGCCCGTTAAAACACCTGGTCACCATAGAACAGATGCCGAAACATAAATACAGTATACTGTACTTCTCATTTTGAAGAAATCAGCTGAGATCTTGTGTGAGCTAGTTTGAAGAACAAAGCTAGGTTCCAGATTTGTCCTAGGCGACTCCTGCCAGGACAAATGGGAAATTTGTTCAGCTCACCTGATTTAACATAATTAAGCACAGATTTGCCAAACCAAGTGTTGGATAATAACTATAAATACTACTATTGCTACTATCCATAAGGAGAGCTTTGGAGGTGTTTTAACGAAAACAGTGATGTATAACCACGACTTTCAAAAAATGTATTATTATGTTTGTGTTTTTCTGAGCAAATAAACACCTCCCAGATAAGGAGCTTTCAAATTCTATGTCACAGCTGCCGAAAACCTTTGCATAGTACTGTACATGATAGAGATTGTGTGGAGAAAAAAGCACTTAAGATAGTCTTTGTAATTACTAACAACATTTGGTTCAATGAAAAGGTCATCATATTTTTTGGGGGAAAATATGCATGATAAGCTGGAGGTATGTCTATTAACATTCATGAATAATTAAATCCTGCACAGCTGGCCAAAATCCAACTGCATAATTTACTAATTGCAATTAGGAAGGGTCAGGGAGTGCCTCAGTGCAGTGTCCCTGGAGAACGGAGAGTGGCGTTTACTACAAGTCACCACATATCATCCCTCACATTAACAGTAGGTGTTTTTGATTCCTTTTTTAGTTACAGCAAAAAAACACAGTATTTAATACACATCTTTCTTTCTTTTCTGCATGTGGCACCAAACATGCAATTTTAAGTCTGTTGTAGAAGAAAAATAAAAAAGAGCTTGGTTCGCTTCGAGAAACGAGTGTCTGGGAGGTTACTGAGCCAAAAGTGGAGTAAGAAAGGCCTGAACCACGGAGGCAGCCAAACTTTCAAATTGCCGATTGCCCTGCACAACCCTCTCCCTCTTTCTCCCTCTCTCACTCTTTCTCCTTCTTTTGACAGGGAGAGGAGATGGCTTCTGTTCACATAGGCACACGCACCAGAAATCAAATTGATTATTACACAGTAGAGTGGATCCTCTATTTCTATACATGTTTCAGGGAGCGTGTCTTTTTGAAGCGTCGCGAGAAATGCATTCTCTCCCTGCTCGGTCTGCCCCCTCCTTCACTTTTGAAAGGCACAGATGAGCACGGCGCCACAAAGAAGGTTCACAATGCATGTCAACTCCCATTCTGCCTGCGCAATAGAAACATTGCAGAACAGCGGCCCGGCTCCAACCGCCGCACACAGAAACAAGCTGTTATGCTAAACTACACAATTAAAGGCAGCAGTGGGGCCTTCCTGCGCTCGAGCCTTCGTTTCGGCACTCTCCTTCTCATCCCTGTGTTTGGAAACCCCAAGACGCTGACAGGTCTTTCTTCTAATCAGCTAACAGGCAGTCAGGAACCTGCTTTGAAAATGAGAGGGATCCTAGGGAGGAGGAGGAGGAGGAGGGAGAAAAGGATACAGAAATAGACTGCAGTCCTTTGACTCAGACCATTAACGTTGAGGTGTGAGATACTGTCTCACTCATCCGTCACTCTGGCCCGGAAGTTCCAAATGTCAGACACAACGATTCCTCAGCAGCCTCCCCTCCTGCTCGGCGCAGACACAGCAGAGATATTGTATCGAACGGGGGCGGGCTCAGAACAAATACAAAGCTTTGAGCTAATGCTTCTGTTCATTACAGCTGTCCTGATGAATGGCACCAGCGCCCAAAGTTTCCCAGCCTCACCTGAGATGCTGCCGCACTACTAGACATTAGTACAGCCAGAGAGAGAGAGAGAGAGAGAGAGAGAGAGAGAGAGAGAGAGAGAGAGAGAGAGAGAGAGAGAGAGAGAGAGACAAACAAAGACAGAGACAGAGAAAGAAAGAAAGAATGAAGAAAAGTAAGAGTCAAAGAGGTGGAGTGAGAGAAAGAGAGCAAGATGGAGTTTGGCAAGAAAGAGATGAGAGAGACAATGGCAAAAACAGAGTGAGATGTGTGGAAGTGTGGTCAGAAAGAGAAGGAGAATGAGTGAGAGGATGAAAGCACAAGAGGCAAAGTGAGTGAGACAGAAGGAATCAAAGGGACAGGGTGGCAGAGTGAGAGAGAGAGAAAGAGTGAGATGGAGGTATGGTGAGAAACAGACAGTGAGTAAGAGAGTGAAAGACATGGAAAGTGAAGCAGAGAGAGCAAGCAAGAAAAAAGTGAGATGGACGTGTGGTGAGAGAAAAAGAGTGAGAGACAGAGAGAGAAAGAAAGTAATTGTGAATGAGAGAAAGGTGGAGTGAGAGATGGTTTGGCAAGAATGAGACGGAGGTGTGGTGAAAAAGACAGTGAGTGAGTAAGAGTGTAAATGCAAGAGGGTGAGTGAAAGAGAGAGGGAGGAGGTGTAAGAGAGAGAAAGAGTGAGATGGAGTTATGGTGAGAAACAGATGGATAGCGAGTGAGAGAGAAAGAGAGGCAGAGACTGAGGAAGGAGGGATGAGAGGGACGAAGACAGAGTGAAAGACTGAGAGTGACCGAGGGAGAGAGAGGATAGAGCAAGAAAAAAAAGAAGGAAAAGGGGGTGAGACAAAAAGAGTGAGATGGAGGTGTAGTAAGAAAGTCAGAGAATGAGAGAGAGAGTAAGGTGGAGTTTGGCATGAAAGAGATGAGTGATAGAGTGAGAAAGAAAAGGGGGTGGTGAGAAAGATGGTGAGTGAGTGAGAGTGAAAGCACAAGAGGAAGAGTGAGTGAGAGTGACAGAGAGAGGAAGGCATGGTGAGAAACAGATGAATAGTGAGAGAGAGAAAGAGAGGCAGAAACTAAGTGAGGAGGGGTGAGATGGGCAAAATGATAGTGAAATACAGAGAGTGAAAGAAAGAGGGAGAGAAACAGGGAGATGGGGTATGGAGAGAAAGACATGGAGAGCGAGAGTGGGTGAGAGAGAGAGAGAAGGAATACAGAGATGAGGGGATGGAGTTAGGGTAGGAAAGAGAGGGAGAGAGAAAAAGAGGAACAGGGAGAGTGAGTGAGTGAGCAAGCGAGCGAGCGAGCGAGAGAGAGAGAGTTTAAACTGTAAAAGGTTTGTTGCTATGGTGACTGAGCAGCCGTAATAAAAAGATGAAGGTCTAAAATGAAATTCAATAAGAATAACTTTAAAAGCACGGGATGTTTAGCTGCGTTTGACTGCGTGGATCTGTATTACAGAGGTCTCACTGGGTGAACCAGTGCGTACAGGGCTTGGAGTGGCTCTGAAACAATGCACCTCCAAACTCAAATACCACGGTAAATCTGCACACAGCCTGAAAGAGCGGAGTGAATACAGGCCAAGCACAAAGAAAGTTGTGAGATTGTAATTCATCCTCCTCCTGTTTTCCTGTTTGAGGGCAGAACTGGGAGGCATTAAGGAGCGAGAGCAGGCTGCGGAGAGAACCATCATTTAAATTGAGTTTGCTTTGAGTCTTGGCAGAACTCCAAACTGTGGGTAATGGATCCATACTAAAAGCAGAGCTAATGAGAAAGCACACATGACAAAAGCCTTACGTTTCCTCGTATTGGAGCTGCACTCGCCCCTCCCCTAACTCACCACCAGACGGGTTCAGCTGTGACTTCCCGTGACCCCGACCAGACCAGGAGCGAGCTGTTAGTTCACAGTATCCAGCGGCAGTGACGGAGTCACAGCGTGAAGGTCTCTCACTCCAACTAATGGCGCTCCACTTCACAAATGAAGTCCTTTGTATTTCAAAACAAACTTAATTCAAAGCCTTGTTTATTCTGTTCTAGCTAGCGGTGTCCACACAATCTTCATCATCATCACCATCATCTTGCTTGGGCCAATTTCGCGAGTTGGCCGCCGCAGTAGCGCAAGCCGCACTTTGATCAATGGCGCTGACTCGGCCGACTTTGTTCCTGGCCAAACATAATGTGTGTTATTCTAACAAGCAGAAGACTTGTGTGACCTGTGTGGTAGTGCTTCGGCTGGTGGGAAGAGCTGTCCTGAGGTCAGATCCCCCACGTCAACTCTGCGAGGGTCCACAGCCACACACCCCCACAGCACTGCTGCCACTTAACGCACTGCACCAGTGATGATCGTTTACTCTGGCCTTGGGTTCATGCCGGCGGCCCCAGATTGATGCCATGTTGATTTTTAATGATGTGTGGTAGGACGCAGGCAGAGGCGGAGCCGGTCCTGCACCGCCGTCGCACTAAATGTCATTCTAATTATCTCACCGGCTAGCCAATGAGGAAGTAAACATTTACACTAACCCATGGCCCCTGAAGCTGAGCCCAGGCCTCAGACGGCTCCTGCGGTCCCACAGCCACCGAGCTCATGTGCCTCATCTAATGCTTCTGATCTTCTCCGCACCCAATCAAACCAGTAAAAAAAAAACTAAACAAAACAAAAAAAAAAAATTAACACCTAAAAAAAAAAAATAAACCTATACACATTTACCCCCCACCCCCCCTCCCCAATCCCTTCCTAACAGGGACACATAACAGCCACATTCACTCTTTCTATTACATCTGAACAAACATAGTGATTACGAGATAAGAGTTCCTATATTAATGCCAGGATTTGTTCTCTGGAGGGCCCTTCAAATGCTCTTTATTTACTGCAGATTTGCTGGGTGAACTCATTAACCTCTATTAATCTCTGTTAACACTGTGCTTGAGGGAATTGCCTGCATTGGATGCAGAATAAATAAATATAGTATGCGTGACTTTCTCACATTCACCAACACACACAGCGACGCTATTAACATCCACATAATTGAGGAGGACAAAAAAAAGCTTTTTATTCATGTAGTATTGATAAATTAGTAAAAACACAAGGTGTAAAAGTAGTTAAATCTGCTGTTAAATTACAGTACAACAATTTGACTTCCCTTCCTTGTCAATGCTCAGTACATACAGAGATATCGTCTGAAATACTGTGTCACTCTGAGAAGCCCGCTATGAATAGACTGAATAATTCGTGGAGCCTTTCACTGTGACAGCCTGTCGACACGTCCTCACACCCTGTTCTAGCGCAGTAACATTTTGTAGCGCTGACATGGAACAGTGACATAAACCCCGGTGTCTCGGACAGGTATACGGCCCGGCGACACGCTGCCGCCGTGTTTCAGATGCTGCATTAGCAGCTGTCTGCCGGGAGTGGCCAAAGTGCACACATCCATGAGCGGAGAGGATTTATTGAGATAGAAGTGGTCAGAGCTGACCTTTAGGGTCCAGAATGAATCACAGCTAGTCTTCATATCTAATGATCTGAAAACAGTCAACAGTGACCTTTCTCCATGACGTTCACTGTATAACACAAGCAGGCTAGCTTTCAGAAAGGCCGCTTACTGGTCAACATCTCAAAAGGAGCTGATATTGTTCAAAAGTTTGTAAATGTTAAAAGGGAGCTACGGTATAATAGCGCAGTTGGCTTGAAATAGGACCGGACACCAGGACAAATCCTGAGTTCTATCAGTGTGCTGGGTCCAGACTCCCAAAAGCTTTTCTAAGAAGAATCCTTCTTAAGATCTTTAAGAAGTTCATAAATAATATTCTCAATTTGTTCTTATGAAAGCCTTGTTTTCTGATACTCTTTATTGTTTTCTTATGTAGGACATAACACAGCCTCATATGATGGGATTTACAGGTCATTGACTTAAAATCAATCTACAGATTTCAAGATGGGAGACACATTTCATTTTTATTATGCAGTTAAATCTGAGAAAAACCACAATCAAATTTGGAAAATGTGATAACTGTGCCGTGATATCGGGAAGCCATTATTTACCTTGTGTAGACACTAACAGTGCTCTAAGAACAATCTGCACTTTTAATCCTGTTAAATTAGACATTAATTCTAGTAATTCAACTATTTAAACTGATTATTTGAGAGACACTGTTCTTTTAGTCTAAGACTTTCACAATCTAACGCTATTGAAAGATACTTAAGAACATTGGGCCTTATTTATCAACTTTCGTTAAGAAGAAATGTCTAAAACCCACTTACACAGTTTTCACAACGACATCCACCAATCATTTCTTATTTGTTCAGTTTATAAGGACAATGTGACAATGACATCATTATAAGAACATAATTGTGAACAATTCTGCGGTTCTGTGGTTCATAGAATTTTTGTTAGGACTTTTCTCAGATACTGGTGAATGATGCCCATTTTTTTTAAGAATAGTGAAAATATGATTTCTAAAGAATTACAATTGATCTTAACTTTTTAAGTATGAATATAAGAACAATTTCTTTTTTTAAGACACTTTTGGGAATTCGGCCCCCGGTTCTTAGAGCTAAGTAAAGTTTAACCAATCTAAACTCTGCTTCTAAAACATGCATAATGAATGTTTGGATTGTTTGTAGGCCGTACCGCTCGCTATGCATCTATCTTCATTAGTACATGTTGCATGTCTGATGACTTCCTATCCACGTAATGTCTCATTTGACCAGCGAGAGCTCGCAGGGATGAAGTGTGGCTGCATTCTGCTGGGAGATACAGCACGCGCCAATGGCATGGGCTTTCTGCATCATCATAAACATCCATTATTTGAATCCTCCCTCTTCATTCTCATTAGCAGAGGCCCGACGGAAAGGAGCGAATGAACTCCACGACAACATGTTGCCCTGCTATTGTTTTGAAATAACGCAACTGTTTTCGCCCGCACGATTATTTCTGGATAATTGGCTTCAGAATATAAGGCAATTATTTCTCAAAACTAATTATTTTCTTTTTTTCCCCCTCACAACAAAGGTCATTTTTCACACTGCAATTACGAACAGAAATCAATGCTCTGATGTAGACGTTTGTTGGTGAGTTCGTTTTTTTTTTTTTTTCCCTTCCTCATTCTCTCGCTCTCTTTCATTCAGCAAACGGGCATGACGGCTTGAGGGAGGCCTCTCTTTGGCACGTAGGGCGTTGTCCTGGCAACCATTCGGATGCAGTCGATGATGGGACAGACGCTGAGGCAGAGAGTGCAGCCGGTGCAGCTGTCCTGAACCACAGGAAGATGGGTCTCAGGGTCAAACGTAATCGCCTGCCAGAGAGAGGGCAGCACACAATATTAGATTACAATCATTACGCCCTCATCAGGGGGTATGAGGAGCTACCAGTGGACATTTAACACATGCCATGTGCTCAATACAGCTGGAAAGCACTGGCCTTCGTATCCTTCACGACTTCCGAAAGCTTGCCAGTCACAGACTACTGCAGTGTATGATCCGTGGAAGGGGTGTAACGGTAAACGGGAGTCACAGTTGGATTCACACCATGGTTTGGTTATCAAGGTTCGGTACGAGTTGGTACAACAGGGAAAAAAGTAATAAAACCCCTCAAATGCATGAGGGTCTTTTCATTTGTTTCAGTTTTTTTAATTTCAGACACCAATCAGCTTGAGCTAAGCTTAGCGGGGGCATGTTGCTTACCTTCTAGGGGCTTAAAAGGCAGGAGTTCCAAAACTTTTATCCTGCTAAATTTGTATCCACTGTTACTCAGTTTACTGTTCTTTTCATAAAAACGAAGTATTTTACGAAGTGCAGAACACGCTTACAGTGAGCTCAGTCAAGGAAGGAGAGCTCTGGAAACTTGGGCTAGAGTTCTGGGTGGTTTCAGCTGATGAGACTTAAGCCAGACCCTCCTTGCTGAGATTGAAATGTAAGATTGAGCGTAAGTTGAACGAAGAGGAGCTGGGATGATGGTTGGGTGTGAATTTTCTTCACAAGAAGGTGAGGGAGTGTTTTTATAGGGTGTGGTCCTTCTCCCAAACTTTTTTTTTCATAACTTCTTTATATGATAACCATTTTTTGTGATCCATTTAGCACTAATAAACAAATTAACATTTCAATAATATTTAGACATTCTGATCCATGTTGTTAGCTACTGGGCAGAGTTTCCCTCTTGGCACAAATAAAAGATCAGTGTTAAAAATGAAGCAAGCATTACATAAAAAAAGATTAAAAAAAGATCTAAGATGATCTAAATGCTACACAGGTTATTTATCTGCTCTGTATCTGATCAACCTTACTTTTGGCAAAAGTTTACTGGGAAAACTTTCTCACACGCGCAGCTGTGTGAGCTAACACACTGCTAATATGAGTACTTCGCATGCACCGAATCATGATATTCGTACCATGGTATGTCCAGAGTTCATACCAGTTTGGTATGAATACATGTACTGTTACACCCCTAACACATGTGTTTTTTGTGCATAAGGTAATTCATAATTGTGTGTAATTACATAGAATAGTGCAAACAATATTACGGCTGTGTGTACAGCAAAAAAATAGTAGAGATATGATTCTGACCAGCACGGAATTCCAGTCAGGGCTAGAGTGTGATAATTTGCATCGCATGCTGGTCCACCTATTTGGTCGTGACACATTATGTTGATGAATGCCCCTCTTTATTAGAAACCATTAATAACATGTAATCCCTCTCAGAGATCCACTCACCGACAATGAGCGTCACAATGAACAATTACTGCTTTGATAAAACTGGCCCGCTACTTCATCAATACCCTTATGATAAATTGTAGGGGACATTTATTTAGCAGGAGAAAGCAGGAGAAAGCAGAGACAAATACTTTAATAAAACTGTCACAGCTATCCTGTCCCGTGCTTCTCTCCAAGCCAAGGCAGAGGGAGACCTCGCCATTTTCACTACTAATATGCATCAGTGGCTCTGCTGAGAAAACAAGGCCGGATAATGAGGTGCTTTTAGCCTGCCAGTGAGTGGGCCTGAGCAGCTCATCAGC
Organism: Salminus brasiliensis; assembly: GCF_030463535.1. Lineage (NCBI taxonomy): Eukaryota > Metazoa > Chordata > Actinopteri > Characiformes > Bryconidae > Salminus > Salminus brasiliensis. The sequence goes on along the minus strand of NC_132882.1, from coordinate 17,176,392 downwards.
CGCTTTTTAATTGTTCGTGTCAGCTTTGGGCACGGTGAGCTGGCCAGAGCTAACTTCAGCAATGGCTGCTGAACTGCACGAGCAGGGGCAGGGTAATGCAATCTCTCTGCAGCTAGCGGCTACAAAGCCACGTTGGAAAAACACACAAAACTATGAGGGAAAGGGAAAGATCGTGGACAGTGGCCGCAGGCTATGGATTTTGGTAGGTATGGCCATGCAGACAGTGTGCATTATGTATGAAATGTGTATGTGTGTGGGAGGATGGATGGATGGATGGATGCAAGTACCTGGTATCCAGAGTCATTGCAGGTCATGTAACACTTCCCACAGTTGATGCACATCTCCTCATCTATGAGAGCCTGCACTTGCTCCTGGTTGTTCAGCTCCTGGTAAGCTCCAATGTGTTTCAGAGCTCGAGCTATAACATCCTGACCACAGAGGACAGAGGAGTGTTAACCACAGGTCAGCCAAAATAAAGCCTGGGTGATCCACCATAACAAATTGTTGTCAATGGATAGGGAACAGAAACTGTGATGTGCAAATTATGATAATACTTCCTTTGAATCTGGTACTCATAATGCATAAAGCACATGTGTTATATGCTATACATAATACCTAATGCAGTGGGATGGCTACCGATGGGCTGGAAGATGACTCCAGGTGAGCTGGCTCACACAATCTGAGAAAAGCATTTTTGCTTTTCTAATTCAATTTGTATGAACATGCAAGACAAATGTGTTGGACAGCAGCAAACTTGTGTGCAGGCACACATCTCTAGTAAGCTTCTAGATTTCTAGTTTGAAATAGGCCAAATCTGACCTGACTGTAGTAGTTTCTTTTTTGCATTTTGCTCTTTGGGATGCACCCACCCTTGACCCCTTCTTATGTTGAATGTAGCTGCCCATCCCACATCTCCAAATGCCCACCCAAGAACAGGATCCTGGTAACAGCACTGCTACAATGCCTGGGACAAACCTTGTACAACGTGTCATAAGTGGTTACAGTTATATGCATTTAACTTTATTATATAAGTATAATTCTGTAGTATTTGTTATATACTTTTATCACTGGCAGTTCGTTAAGGCCTACTGTGATACAGACAGACGGTTCCCTGTCTAAGTGATGTTGCAATACAAAAAGTGTTGACAATGTTCTTAGGAACAGATGTTATTTATACAATAGTACAACTTCAGAAGCCACTTTGTTTGGATTTTGCCTGAATTCCTCCCCAGTTTCAGTCACTGTGAAGCGCATCTTTTTAAACCGTTGTTAGTTCTGTCTGCGCATAGACGATTGAGACGAAGGGCCCTACATATACTCTTAACAAAAGTGTATGTAACATGTAACTGTAAATTCTTATGAACAATTACATAACAGACATTATAAAATATGATGTAAGCCATAGCCTTAGTCCGAAGTAAATCTCTGATCATTTAATTTGATATTTATTCTTTAAGAAAAGATTCTGTACATCATGCAATTTGAACGTGATTACTGTGGTATAATTCAGAATGCTAAAAACATCCTGACTACATAAATGTACACTACTGAAAAAAGAAATGTACACTAATGGAAAATAGACAGAAAAGCAGCATTTTTTTAATGCATGAAACTTTTTCTTTGGCCAAAATGATTTTAAGGTGATTCTGTTTTTCTGAAATCTATGCAGTCAAATCGCCACCTTCAGATGCATCAATGCTTTTTTGTGCCTCTAGTGTAAAGCAATTCTTACTTGAACAGCTGGTATAGGTTTCTTTGCAGTGTTGATTCTTGAAGCACTGGAAGGAATTGTGTTGTCACTGTGATTTGGCAGCTTTTGTTTGTAGTTTGCTATGGCCATCTTCTTCTCCTGGAGATATGAACCAAAACTGGGCAATGTCTGTGAGGGCAAAAGCACACAAAGGAACTGTCAAAACATAATAACTAACCCAATCTCCATGCCTAAATCCGGTCCTTTCCTAACTCTACATTAGGCCAGTGAGCTTTTGACCTGGAATAGGTGTGATTGTGCGAGTTTTTTTTTTTTACTCATCCACAGTATCCAACACTCAACATTCTGCATTCTGTGTCTTACTGCGTTTTTGTGCCTTTCTCTCGCCTTTCTTCAATGCAGTGTGCATTCTCGCTTAAGATCCTTTCACCAGGGAGACCGGTATTTATGCTTACTAGTGATTATTGAGTCGTTGGACTTTAGATGCCATGTGTACCAAAGCATCAATGCTGCATCCCTCATTAGAGCATCAGAGGAAAACAAACATGCAGGAGAAGAGAATAAAAGCTCAAAGCCAGCCAGTGCGACTGCATTAAAGCCTCAGCGCTCGCTTTTGAGTAGTGGCCAGTGTTTTTCATGCTGGAAAATTAATGAGATCCTTTTGGTCAACATTCTGCGGTTTAAAGTCCTAGCAACCGGGGACATAACTGATTTCATTACGTGTGGGGAAGAGGCTGAAAGGCTGCTCGTATATTGTTCAAGGCGACTATATTTTAATGCTCAAAAAACATGTTGGCAGGCATGTTAGATCAATATTACATCTCTATTCCCCAAAGCGCCCGGCGCACATTGTACAAATTGTTTGTGTATAAAAAAGTGAAATGAAAGTTGATGTTGGTCATGCTGAGCGATTTCTAAGAGATTACTGTCCTTGGTTAGGCATGGTTGTATCTTTTGAAGGCCCTGTACTGTAAAATCATGCAATATATTTGCAAAAATATTCATTTGCCATTCAGGCTTAAGACATTACCATGTCAAGGAGCAGGGATTGCTGGCTCACTCAAAGTGGAGGCTGCAAGCTATTGCACTTCGTGCTATTCCACGGCAGCAAGCCTATGGGGAACACTACATTTCACTACACGCACTTAACATGTAGCTCTCAGATGGGGGCTGTTATTACCATGCAGTGTTCTGAGACACGTTTTTATATACTGCAGGCATGTGGATAAGACCACAGATAGCAGAGCCTTGCATGGAGTGTGTTCAACAACCAAAAAAAGGAGCAGAGGGTCTTTTAATTTATGTCTCCAAGAAGAGTTCCACTCATAGACGTGTACATGCAGAGTTCGGCACATAGACATATCCACTCATTTCTGACTACACATTAAGAAAGGAGGAGAGGCGGATCAGAGGGATTTGCTTTCACACTGCAACAATATATGCAGACATTTATGCAAGAAGAGACAGATCACTTGGCTAAACGGAAAGAGCAACATATGAGTCTCCCTTCTCCCCCCACCCCGAACCCGCAAGCCTCATCATGGCGCTGCTGCCTCCACGCTATAGCGTGCCTAATAAAATCCACTGTAATGGAATCCATGCAAATGTGAAATTAATGCCTTCTCTTTCAATCTGGCTCTTTCCTCATTCCCATTCTCTCTTCCCTAACTCCCTCTATGGCCCCTCTTTCCGATCCTCTCTCTATCTTGTGCGATTCATGAGGAGGTAATTTGACGCGAGGTTCGCCCAGTCACCCCATTATCGTCACACACAGCTGCTTGCTGCGCGGCTGGGGGGTTATGTGTGTGTGTGTGGGGGGGTGGTAAAGGGGGGCCTGAAGCTGGCCGATTCCGCAGCAGCGCCGCATCTCCTGGCGTGTGCTTAAGCGGAGAAGTACCTGCTCGTGGTGATTTCCCTAGATTACCATATTCATGACAGTTTGGAGTGAGAGAATTCCACACGCCGCTGCCCCGGACGCAGGAGGGGGAATTACGGGGCCGGCTGGCAGGCACTTTGTCTTCAGCCATGCTGAGGGCTAGGGGCCGGCCTGCAGCTCCCGCACTGTTGCGTGGAAACAGCGGGCGCGAGGGGCAAGCAGCTGTGGCAGCGGGACGCGGCGCAGCGCCTGTGTGAAAATGCAATCACACGCACCAGCCCGAGCACTCCAAATTCATTTCATCCCCACCCCCAATGCTGACGGCAGAGAGAGAGAGGGAGAGGGAGAGAGAGAGAGGAACGGCTAGGTGGGCACAGTGGGCCAGGCCAGCCAGGAACACACAGGCTGATCGATACCGGCTGGTACTTCAAATTTATTTGCCTCTACTTTTTTTTTTTTTTTTTTTTCCAGACACTTCCATGTTGAATCATCTCCTGAAATTGAGATCCTGTCAACATAATAAGCGAAAGAAGCTTCTTAACCGGGGACAACACAACCCCACAGTGAGTTAGTACAGCCCCTAATGAGAGCATTATCTGAGCACGCCCACCTGAAATGGCTTTCGTTCCACTTGGAAAACTAATGAAGACTGTTTCGCTTTCGGTGTCATTTCATTATTCCACCGGCAGAAATTCCTAATGTTTAATTAGTTACTTTTACCATGTTTCTAAGAGTCATTTTAACTCCTCTGGAAACTCCTGCACTACAGAACTGCTAGACTTCTGCAGCGAACGAACCGGCCCATTCTTCATTTTAGCGGCTAATGAAGAATGTGCACAAAAATACAGAGAATATCAACAGAGGAGGAAGGAAATATGGTGAGATCCTTTTGGCAGGCCTGTTGAATCACAACAGAAGGGGAGAGACTTGAATGCTGGAAATACAGCAAAATTCCTTTGGCAGAAGCATCTTACAAAATATCAACAAAAAATCCATGTAAAATAATCTAAAATACAGATGTACCTATCAACGTTTTTTTACCCCCAATCTGATCTGAGTCTTTTAATGCTGACCATCGGCCGATATTTATCTGATCCAGTATTTGAGTGTTTATAAATAATACAGAGCACAACTAATACTAATGCTAATACACGCTAATTAAACAACAGTAAAATAAAAAAATAATTAAAAAATGTCTTTGTTTGAAGAATTCTGCAGTCAAATCACTGTGTGTGTGTGTATTAGCATCCTGCTCGATTATGAATGCACCGTTCTGAGCTGGTTTAGAACCAAAGAATGGAGAAGCGTGGTTCTCTCGCTGGTAGAACAGAGCATTTCCAATGTAGTTTGGTTTTCGACCAGGTGTAATTCAGGAGTAAAGATGGGACGGGAGTAACGTCATATATTCCCAAATAGATAGAACAACTACAACCCAACTGGATGGTTTTGATAAAGACATCAGAAAAACACATTTTCTGTAAGAGTGAAGAGTCCTCTGCAGCAGCTGGAAAGCAAGTCTATTAATGTGGCTCTGCTACAACAAACCTAAGGATCAGAGGTGGATTGGAACCTTAAAAGCCAATACTCGATCTATTAAATATGCCCGGATCGCTACCTGATCCTGACTCACTGAATCAGATATCCCAGCAGAACCAAGCTTATCAACTGCATTACTCTTCCTTTAGATTTTCCAAAGCTATTCACTGCAAAGTTCTTCTGACACAGCAGAAAGAAAACTTGCATTTCAAAGCCATGGTGGTTTAAGAAGCAAGCAACATGTCTTCATCTCCAGGGCTAAAGAGAACATACCTGTGACATCAGCACTACATAAAGCAGCTCTTACTGAAAAGCATTTCATGGAACAGCAGTAAAACCGAAACACAAATGCAAAAGAAAACGCCCTCCATCATTTAAACTTCTCAGTGTGTTTCGTAAAGCCGTGCACTTCACAGAACACATTCCTGCACTGTCTGAGTCCATTACTGTAAAGGCTGATCAAAAGATCAGATCCCGCACTCTGCCAGGTTTGTGCAGGTGGAATGAGGAGGATGCCACGCCACAAGTTTGAAGGGAAAACTCAAAGCTCAGCACAGACACGAAGCCTATCCAGATGAAAGAAAAGCTCAAAGCGAGAAGCAGCCAGAGATATGCATACTCTTCCAGAGAGCTTCTCAATGCAGCCTGACAAGCCTGCATCAGCCAGCAGAACGCCGCTGTATGATAAAAACATTAAGGCTTATTGCTTTCCATTGTCATTAAAGAGAGACACCCGGTCAGGAGTCTGAGAGGAGGAGAAACGAAATTCATAAACAAGCCTAAAGCATAATAATAGTCTGATTTATCCTTAGTGAACTACAGTAGTGGACCATAATTAAATATGAAAAACCTAAATTTATCTCAGAGTGTTCAGCCCTCATTAATTTAACCTCGGCGACAACACAAAGTCCTAATCCAGCCACAATGTTTTCCTTTCTTCTCTCTCTCTCTTTCTCTCTCGTGCGTGCTCTCCCCCCTTCCACCGCCCCTTCTTCATCCTCCTCCAACCATTACAGAGCATTAAAATGTATATTAGGACTCTAGGGCCCATCAGCAAAAACCACAGGGGGAGAGAGAAAGAGAGGGAGAGAGGGAATGCCCAGAGAGACGTCAGGCAAGTCAAACTCTGGGCCCGGCACAAAGTGAGGAAGACACACACTTAGGCTCATTAAGACGAAGCAGTCTCTCCGCGCGTCCGGCATGTTCTGCATGATAGCCGCCTTTTTGTTGTATAATAATTCAGCGGCCGTCTATTGAAAAAGTTGCCTGAGCTGCTGAGACGCGTGCACTTTAATGAAAGTGCTGGGTGGCATGGTACACACCCGGCCTGCCAAACTCACGTCTTCAGCAACCACACAAACTCTCCTAATTGCATGCAATGTTTTTCCCAACACACACACACACAGACATGCACACACTCACGCACAACCACAAACACACACACACACACAAACACAACACTGTCATCAGCTCGAATTTTAGCTCTTTTTTCCCCCCACTTGCCATGCCTTCTCCGCAAAGCAAAGTTGTAAATCAAGAGTGTGGAGTAGTGAAGACAACAAATAACCCATCTGTGCATCTGCGATAATAAATGCGAGAGGCGTGCCTCCTGACATGGGTAACTGTCAATACAGAGCACAATTTAGCAGACAGGAAATTATCACTGGAGAAGTGGAGCAACCTGTATCACACCTCGAAATCCCTGCATTATTGAAACCCACAATTAAATGAAGAAAGGTTTTCACTAGTGATTTCATAATCTCCTCCAATAGCCCAGATAGTTATCGTTTGTGGCTGGAGAAAAAGGCAATTTTTGATATTCAAATCCAACAACTCCACAATGGAGTGGAAGGATGTCTTCAAGCAACCTTATCTCGAAGCCAGTAGACTTCTATTCTGCAATAAAACATACAATACACCGCCTGTCCTCTATTCAGGAAAGTACACCAACAGTTAAAGGCCTTTCGCCCAGCTCGACATGGGCAGGCTCTATCAGAAGCCCGGTGTCTGTCTCAGGGGCCTGATATGTACAGGCTAATCCCATTGAGCAGGCCCACACCGATGACAATAACTGTACATCTTCACTCTGGTCAGGCTAATAGGACAGAGGCTTGCTGACTCCTCTCACAGCTAATATGCACTAAAGCAATTCTCTAAACGGTTCTCTACAGGCCGGCCTTGCCTGCTCACAGCTTCATGCACTAATGATTCCATATGTCACATAAAATAAACATGATCTTAATTGGGCTTTTGGATTAAAAGATGGGAGCTTGGATTATGGCTTTGAAAGTAGTCTCTCAGCATCTCAGCCCATTATGATATAACAAATGTGTCACTCTTCTGGGGGAGAGAAAAAACAACAACAACAACAAAAAACTGATATCGAGGCATCTGTCCTCACATGCACAAAGTAATGCAGTATAGGCTTTCACATGATGTACTGTTCTGACAATGTTTAAGAAAACGCTCAGTTACACAGTGATTACATAATCATTAATTGGTCTGTAGATCATCAATACATGCAACAATCTGGTCATAATCGGATTTACACACTTATCTGAATATTCAAGTGGTCGTGTAAGCAGCAAACTCCTATTTCTTAGATCTGAATAAGAGAGCTGGACTTCAGTAATCATATTTCTCAGTATATGTATCCTTGTAATTTGGGTATTCTCTGTGATGACACACCCTGGTACTGAAAACAAGCAAGCAGCGTTTAACACAGCACCTGTGAAACGGTGACAAGTGAAAACACTTTCAGAGTGAAGCTAACACCAACATCTTGAATGACAAAATGAAGGATATAAATCTTGCTGTAGATTTAATATTGAGACTCGAGATTTTAAAAAAGTCACAGCATAAAGTTTTACATCACGTGTTATTCTGTGAGATTATTGGCTGGTTGCAGAGCAGAAACCCAATTACTGCCTGACTCATGTAAACTCATGAGTTTTCCCATTATTTCAGCATTCATTTTTGACATTCATCATGACATTTTGCCACAATGTAAGGGATAACAGCCAGCTTGCCTGAAGAAGAAACATAAGAAGGATAAGAAGTAGAAGCAAAAGAAGATGACATAGAAACGGAAGAAACACATGTTTAAGTAGAAGAAGAAGAAGAAAAAGAAAATCAGCATACTTGATCCAAGCTGCACTATGGAAATGCTGTGACCTGCCCCACTTCACTAGTTTCCATGATGGCAGATGTTAGATTAGACTCATTACGTCAGTGAAGTCATGTGCAGCGGCACGCCGGTTGCGATGCACGATGAGACCAGAATTTACTGCATGGCAAGTATCTAGTAAAGTCTTACTGAAATGTAAAACATAAGCAGATAACATGGAGCAGAATATATATATATATATATATATATATATATATATATTCTGAAATTATTACAGTTAATTATAGTCATTTAATTTAAATATTAAATGATACAATAATGTTTACATTACTCATTAAATTAATCCTTCCATTTAACTCAGGACAAAAGCCTTGTCAGATAAAATACGGTGAAGTAAGGTAACAACAATCTGTTTCTTTAATTTGAGTTCCAAAGGCAAGTGCTCAGTTCCTTTACACTAAGGCACATAGCCGCACACACTCCATCTGCTCCAGCCACTCCCTCCCCAACAACGACGCGAAAGCCAAGCTGTGGCCGCTCACTGAGGAGGGTAAAGCAGGCTGGCTGAAGGCTTCATTACCACCACAGGCCTGCCAGGCAACGCGGCACCACACAGCCAGCCAAAGTGCTATTTAAGAGCCTCCCCGCCCCCACCTGCTGATTGCCTCTTGGTGTGGCCATGCTCCACCCCCTGTTTGGGTCAGCTGGACTATGCAGCGGTGTGGAGGTGGGTGGTTGGGTCACTGACAGGGCCGCTGTGGGAGGGATTCATGGCCTGGCGGTTTCCCCCCATTCTCACAGCTCCCCTTGTTTTTCCCACCTAGTGGGCACCTGTAGTTCAGGCTTCCCCATCTGTAGGGATAATGATAGTTCAGTCAGACTTAACTTTTCCATTACCTAATTAAAATGGTCTTAAGTAGAACGCATAGCTAAAACAGCAGGGGTGGCTATCTTTTAGCTTGATATTTGACTGTACTTTTTATCCATTCATTGTTATAAAGAATAGCGTCAGAGATCACACATTCAAGTCTATCTGTTATTAACCCAATCAACCCAGGCATCCATTCTCAGAATGTGTCAATGGCACGTTACGTTAAATCTACTGCCAGTGTAGTTATGGTGCAGGTAGGTTCATACAGGCCACAGTAAAACGTATCACTGTGTAGAATTGGGGCTTTCTGTGTGCTACCATGTTTTCTATAATTAGCTCAAATACACACAAAGCTTCATATGTTGTTTGGTGTACTCCATTAAAACACCTCATGAACCTGGCTTCCACCTCATGTACCTGGCTTAGAAACTTACTTATGCAAGACTGTCCACAAGAGGACTGCTGTTAGTAATGAAATAGCTTTTGGTGCTTTGTATCAATGACACTGTGTCTCATTGTGTTTGGGGAATTGCTTCTTATCTTTTTATTATTTAAAATAATGATGAACAACTAGTATTAACTAGTAACTGGTATCTCACTTGCATTCCTAATCTCACATTTTTGCTTGATCAAAAAATGTAGTTTGTGAGACAAATTGAAAAAAATAAAAATACAAACAAATGCAACAACGATTGGTTATAGCATTGGCTTCGATTAGCTAGATTAGCATTAGTAGAAATACAAAAATTACATTTGGAGGGGGAAAATTAAATTAGGTTTTTAGCTGACCCATTGCTTTAAGTAGTGCCCATGTGAATCAAGCAGGGCAGGAAAGCAGCACACAATGATAAGTATAACAGTGACAACAGTATCCAGTCCTTCATGTTCCCTGCACATACACTATATGTCTAAATGTTTGTGCACACCCCTTCTAATGAATGCATTCAGCGCACACACAGCTTGTCTAGTATCTGTATAGATGTCCTGTAGATAGAATAGGACTCTCTAAAGCAGATAAAAATAACCCTATTAGAACAATGTCTAATGCCAGGCGTGGGCTAGAGGGGTATAAAGCCCCCAGCATTAAGTTGTGGAGCAGTAGAGCTGTGTTCTCTGGAATACTCTTGTTGCTAAGTGCAATCAAATCGTCACAGCAATGCTCCAAAATCAGAAAGCCTTACTTGGACAGTAGAGAAAGTTACTCTAACAAAAGCACTTGTCCATATAGTGTATTATACAATGAGCTCAAGCTCATTTTTTAAGGACATGCTGCCTTAAAAAATCACCACCGGCCCGTTGCATTGTGAGTGAAGAAAAAATCAAACACACGCTAACTAGTTTCCAGTGGGAACAAACTGGAGATTTCGGAAACGGCATGGGAACCCCAAAACGGCACAGCACACTTAGGCATCAAAGATGCGCTGCTCATCCCTTGAGGTATCAATGCTCGCTACAGAAGCTGCCCGTTTGAGACAGCACTCTGCCAGCCTACATTAAACAAAGAGAGAGAAAATATGTCTTTAGTTGAGCGCCGCTATAGGCTCCCCTTTATCAACTGCCATTCCTGTGAATTGCTGTGACAGTGACTTCTGTGCACTCAACCTCTAGCTCTCACGTTCCATCTCTTGAGTTATAGAGCTATCAAACTGCCTTTTCCTGCTAGCCTGCCTCATATTCTCTCTGTAGCTCACTTATTCTCCAGCTCTAACTCCTCCACCACACACACTTAAAGTGGAAATGTCCTTCCCTCCCTCGCAACTTCTTCTTTTGTTTGACATAGTCAATCTTTGTCTTTCCCTCTCTGGTGCTGCAGATGAAGTGTGTCTGTACAGATGCTTTCCTTCCTCAGTCCCGGCAAGCTCTCGCACAGGTGAGCTGTCAATCACAAGCCTCAGTCAGTCAGGGCTTCAGCAGGGGCCCAATACAGGAGAGAGGCTGACAGGCAATATCTCTAGCCTTCAGCACCCAACTCACAGCATATTCTGCAATGTCTTCTCTATATTAACTGGTCTTAAGGACAACCTCAAGCGAGCATCCCCCCACCCCTCCCCTTTTCTTCGCCCTCAGCAAACTGCCCTAGCAAGTAGCAAGTGGAATAATGAAAAAGTCTGAAATGGCATCTGAAAGGCCAGAGACATGATGATCTCCACAGCGGAAGTTGAATCGCACCGGTTCTGGAGTTTACAAAAGCAGAAGTAAATCGTGCCAACCAGCCAGTCTGCAGGAACTCGAGGGCATTGATTTGTAGCAGAGCCCTCGCATCAGAGTGCCTCTGGTGTGGCCCTGGCTGTGACCCGTTCGCAGAGTGGCTTTTCCCTCCTGTGTGTCACTGCACTCTAGTGTATGGCAGAGGATCCAGTGCTGCGCTGCCTGGGGCTGGCAGGGCCACACGGCTCTGTCTGCATTGATGTCTCTACACAACGGTTCGCTCCTAAAAACGCTGCTCCCTCCGCTCACGCACCGCCGCTGTTATTGTTGTCGGCACGCTGACGACTGCGGCAATAACGCCCCGTTGGCATGGAAATGACTTACACTTATCACTCCTCCGATATTGCCTGCTTCCCACTCATTTATTTCCTCATTCTCTGCCACTCGTTTGGCATTAGCATTTAAACTATTGCGCTCTGCCATGGCGAGATGTCCTGCCGTCAGAAGCTGCGTAAGGCGCTGCCGGTGCATTTGAAAGCATGCACGGGGCTTCAAAGCCATCCCTGGGCTGGTGTATTAGCAGGAACGCTGTGATCTGATAAAGGCCTCTAATGCACCGCTTTGAAAAGAGTTTACTGAAGTTTGCCTCATTTGCATATTGCCGGAAAAAAAATTCCTTGTGCACAAATAATAAGGCAGATTACCAAAGGCAGGATGCACATGCAAAACATGAGCCAACGAATGTGCGAAAGACTTTTGTCCAATCTCATTTTCAGACTCTTTCTTATTGTGATTTGCCTGTTATGTAAATGTCCTGTGCGAGGGGGAAAAAGAAGGAGAACAAACTTAAAGCAGCCTTAAAGTAAACCAATTACTTTCTTCCTCCAACTCAAAGGAAACTCTTTTGTATTGGAGACTTTAGATTAGATCTCACAAGAGACCGTGCCCCTTCCCACTAGCTCTCTTGACATTTGTGCTTCTTCCCCTCCATTATTGCTTTTATTAGCAAACAAGCTGTGACCTGCCCTTCATTATGGTTAAGATTATGGTCATTTCCCTCACCCCCCTCAAGAAAGGTTCCCATCTTTTTTCAAAGATGTACTGTAATACAGCGCCATAAAGACTGACCCCTGCTCCCCGTCAGTTCACCAAGTTCTCTGCATTCACATGAAATTGCCTTACCATAGAAGTAGGCATTTTGTGCTCTGGACAGTGCTGTAATTATGTGAATTCCTGGCCTGTAATAACAATGTAACATAAATGGATAGATACAAGTCCACAGCAATAATGCCATCGCCAGATTAATGAAAGCCTGCTCTGACTGCTCTGGAATTACAGTGTGCTACTACTAATGGCCAGTCAGAGGCCTATAATAAAAAGAGGATAATGCAGAGAGAATGGGAGACCAGGTGTAAGGACTAGAGTGTGGCTTAATAGGCAGGAGTGGAGGTTTTAAATCAGGCGTTAGTCACTCACCTTCCCCACCAGCTCCTCCAGCTTGGGTACAGGTTTGCCTTTCTGGTGACGCATGGTGGGAGGAGACTGGCCGTCCCAATCCTGCAGCTCCTTAATGCTTTTCAGAAACAGTAGAGCCTTCAGCCCGACACAGTAATCCTCTATCAATGTGAAGTCTTGATTCTGCACTGCACTGCACACCTACAAATGAACACACACACGCACACATTCATTTCAGACAATGGAATTATATGGAGTGTACAAATATTGACACCTTTTCTAATCAGTGAATTCACGCTACATTACTTATCCAGTGTGAGCAATGAGCACCTTAAAGTACATTGGCAATAGAATAGGAGGGCTCTGGAGCAGCCTAAGATCACTATGTCCAAAGCCAAAGGTTGGCTAGAGGAGCATAACCCCCTTCAGCACTGGACAAGGGATCAGTGAAACTGTGTTCTCTCGAATGATGGACCTCCATCCCATACCTTTGGAATGAGCTCAGACACTGGTTTAAGTTTACGTTTAAGGTTAGTACATTTATCTAAAATGGAGCATTTCATGCCAAATCTTCCTGATGACTCAACGATTTATTATCCCTAAATTTTAAGAAGTGAAAATTGAACTGTAGTAGAAGCAAAATATATTTTCTTCTGCTTCTTTTGTAAAGTGCAATTATAGCGCCAACCTCAAGAAAAGCCCGGCATGGACTGAGCAGAATACTGTACAGAACAGTCGGAGAACAGCCGCGACAGTGAAACTGTATTTAACAGCATGCAAAGGGATTTTAAGCTGAAGGGTTGCTACGGCAACCAGAAACATTGCACTGTTCTCCACATGTGCCTACTTACTAGTTTCTCCACCCATCTAGGTCTCCACCCATCCATCTGTGACTGGATCTCCAACTTCCTGACTAACAGACCACAAGCTGTTCGGGTAGGCAAGCATGTCTCACCCACCCTCACCCTCAGTACCGGAGCCCCTCAGGGCTGTGTCCTTAGCCCTCTGCTGTACTCGCTGTACACCTCAGACTGCAAAGCCACTTCCAGCTCCACCAACATCATTAAGTTTGCTGACGACACAGTTGTGGTGGGCCTGATCTCAGGAAACAACGAGAAGGCCTACCTGGAAGAGATTAGAACCCTGGAGAACTGGTGCCAGGATAATAATCTCCAGCTAAATGCCAGCAAAACGAAGGAGCTGATTGTGGACTTTAGCAGGAAACAGCAGAGGAGCTACCAACCTGTCCACATCAGTGGAACGGCGGTGGATAGGGTAGGAAGCTTCAAATACCTTGGAGTGACCATCTCTCAGGACCTGTCATGGAGTTGCCACATCAACACCATGACGAAGAAGGCTCGTCAGCGCCTATACCACCTGAGACGACTGAGGGAGTGAGCATCCTCACGGGGAACATCACAGTCTGGTTTGGGAACAGCACCAAGCAGGACAGGCAAGCGCTACGACGAGTGAGACGTTCAGCAGAGCGAATCACTAGGATGGAGTTTCCTGACCTGCAGTCCATCTACAAGAAGCGGTGTTGGACCAAGGCCAAGAAGATTGTGAAGGACCCCAGTCATCCCAACAATGGACTGTTCTCTCTGTTGCCCTCGGGGAAACGCTTAAGAACCCTGAAGGCTAACACAGAGAGAATGAGGAGGAGCTTCTTTCCACAAGCCATCCGTGCCTTGAATGGGGACAGGGACTTAGGACACTAAATCAAAGTATCTACATACACAAACTGGACCCTCACTCACTACAATACACAACCATGGCTCACGGAAAACACACTACGGACAACAATGGAAATATTTCTTTTAACTCACACATACACTCACATACAGATAAATATGTACATATGTATATGTATGTATATATACACACACACACACACACACACACACAGACACGCACTATTTCATATCTGTATATATATTTGTATTCTGTACTTTTTTTTTTTGCTTATATTTCTATATTTTCATTTTTATATTCTATTCTTTAACTTAAATGTAACTTATTCTATTTTTATTTTCTTCATTTTTATTTTATTTTTCTTTTGCACTTTTGCACTTTACTTCATTAAGTTAAGGTTTAGTTAAGTTTAAATGTAGATTTTTATTGTATAGCTTGATGTGAGCAGACTGTCAAAAAAGCATTTCACTGCAAGTTATACTGTGTATGACTATGTATGTGACAAATAAAATTTGATTTGATTTGAAAAAAAAAAAAAAGTTTTTTTAATATGCAGGGTTGCCAGATTCTTGGTTTTCCCACCTAAGTGGGAAATGGAATATTGCGGGTAGAAATTATTAATTTGATAAAAGTGTGTTATTTCTGAGGTACTTTCTAAACGTATCACAACATCAGATATGATGATTTCATTGCAGAGGGTTTAAGATTAAGCTTAACCTAAGATTAAGAAAGTAATTGTCTTATGATGGTACACTGATTCTGGTATTCAACAGCTGGCAACCTAAGGACAGATAGGGGTGCACAGTGTCAGAAGGAGCAGAAAGGCAAGTTTAATGGTACATTGCAGATATCCAGCTTCAGTCCATGTCACTGAAATGGTCAAAAAAAAGCATTCATGCTAAATATTTTTGCCTATGTAAGGAAGTACCTGCATGGTCTAAGCGTAACCCTAAACCCGTCCACCATCATTTTAGTAATCAAAAAGAAACTGTTTTGTCGTTTCAGTTTAAAAACATTAAGTTTTAGCAAAACTGCAAACTGTTTGATTCTTTTTGAAAATGTAGGTAACACTTCTTCTCTTCCGGGACATTTTCCATGACTTTCCTACATAGTGTCGCTGTCATATAAAAATCTTGTATCTCCGTTTTTGTTGTTTTTTAATCTGTGAATGAACCAACAGAAACGCTCCAAAATAACTCGGAATAAAATGTTTTTACACTGACTTTCACTGAAAATGTACGTATTTTTTCCTTTCCTGTCGTCTGTTTGGAGGTTTTGCGTGACAGCAGCAATATATATGATATACAGTATGTATTAAAAGCTTCTAAATTTTAGTTTTTCTACACAAAAGGTGTCTTATTACTATTAATAGATATTATGTGCAAATCTTTTCCATAAAATGCAAAAGCCTTTGTATAATGAGTAGTGACTTTAATTTGTAAGTTAATTAGTTAGTAGTGACTTAATTAGTAGTTATTAATAACATTATTAATAAACACCATTAATAACATTTCACACTGTAAGACATGATGGCTGTGTATGTAACTGACTACATGACAGTGCAGCATTACAACCTGCAATAAACCTGAGACTCAATAGCTCAACTTTTCAAGGATCTAACTAATATTTCAAAGACATTTCTAGTAATTTTCTTTTTCCAGTTGATTCCTTGACTTGAAAACAAGTCTCCACATTTCTAGGTTTTTCCACAGATATCAGGACATGTGCGGTGACTCCCCTTTTAGAGTAGTTCTGTCCTGAAAATGCATTATAAAAGACAAACACAAACAAAAACACACGCAGCAAGAGATTTAGCATTGATTAAAACATACACCATTACATCAAGAAAGACTGACGCAAGCAAGACACACATCCTGAGATACTACAGGTGACCTTTAAAGAAATCTAATAAATGCTCCCCTCATACATAGTGCAAAGATGAGCCTGATAAATCTCAGCTTAGCCACTAATCAAGTGAACCAAACCTCATGTTGAAGCCCTTTCGATTGCCTCTTATACCCTGGGCTTAGCGAGGTGTGATTTGCATGGAGCAGTGGGACTTGGGCCTTTGTGTACGTGTCTGTGGCACTTCACACAGCAGTCACAGGGAGTCTTAAAGCAACAGATAAGACATGCTTATCTCTCAGCAGAATCACTGATCTGACATCAGCTTGCAACAGCTAAGCGCTACCTTTCATAGGATAAACTCCCGGCTTCATAGAAAACCTTTCACAGCTGACTCTCGACTTACACACAAACACACACATATGCACCTTGACTCCTCCCTGCCATTTCTTATCTGGGATTTCTCCACCCCACCCAAACAAAGCACAAAACAGTCACAACAGCCGATTCCTCGGGATGTACGCAGAGCTGTGCCGTGTCAATTGTGTATTTAAAACTGAAATCTGAGTCAGAAAGCCACATGCTGAGAAAATAGAGGCATTTATTCTAGATGTCCATGTCTGGCTTACAGATACAGTATGTTTTCTCTAGGAATACTGATTTGCATAAAACTTGTTACTCTACTCTGCTGTACCAGCCGTTGGTCTCTCTACGCACACTACACCTAAAAAAAAAAAAAAAAAAAAAACAAACAAAAAAAACCCAAAAAGCAATTGATAACATTTCATCTTGATTTAATTCAGACAAACACAATGCTGGACATGTAATTTAACAATGGCTGTAATTATGTCATTTAGAGGGGCAGAAACGTTTGAATGAGCCACACATTCCACATGTGCCAGCCACGGAAAAATGATAATGCCTCTGCAAACAGTTTGAACTAAGACCGGGAAAACATCTGACTGACTAAACTAATTATTGGCCTTGGATTCAATGAAATTTATTTAATATATTCCAAAAATGAAAAGTTGGAAGATGAAAATTGCATGAATTCAAATGACACACAGTCGGTCTGAAAGGAGTCTAGTATACTTGCCAAAACACAACCCTGCTATAAGGTTTAGAAATGGAACCCAAAACCTAAATATTCATATCCTGAAAGGCAAATGAGTACTCTGAGTTAAAGGCACTGCAGCCTCATTTAAAGAAATACTCATGAAAAATGTATGAACAAAAGTGAATGAATTCATTAATTATGATAAACAGAACAATTTGTGATCTTCCCATGGCTGGAGTTGTAAAACCAGAGCCCTGTTGCACTGAATGGAGGAATATGTCCATTAGTGCTCCTCATTTGGTGGGGAACATCAAAGATTTGATGCCCTGCTACAGAGCATTTAGTCCTAATGTGGCTGACTCCTGAAATAAATCGAAGTGAGAATTTCTAAGTAGTTTCCAGGCAATTGAGGCAGCAGGTCCTTTTTATCTACTCTGAAAACTGTGGCTGTGCATTGATTTCGACTCCTTCTGAGATCTCAAATGCTTTTAGATCCCCCCCACACACTCTCTTTGTCAGCTCTTTTATTTCCAGTGATAAAATTCTGGCATTTAGCAGAACACCATCTTCCCAAAAGAGAGGGAGATTAATTCAGTTTGGCATCCAAATGTTACAATGACTATGTATGAAGCTCTTGTCCTTTTGATTAGACCATTATGCCCAATATGCCAGAGGATATTAGCCACTGATATTTTGTATTGCTTTCCAGGTAAGAGAGGCTGGCTGTGCAGAACAGCAAGTGGGTCTCCGAAGTGAGCCAAGGCGAATACATTTCAAAAGTAATTGAATATAGAACTTTCTTTACTTTCTTTTGTCAATAAAGCCCAGTAAGCCCCCTGCACCCCCCCCCCATCCCTCTTTACTGGATTTTGCGAATTGAAGGGAGCACATAACCTTTTCCCGTTGTTTTCATCTATAGAAATACTGTATGTAGTGCTTCTTCAATCGATATCTTAACCACGGAACACGCTGCTTGTTAAAAGCTTGCTTTGTGCTGTCTGATCTTTTCTTTCCTACGGAGACACTTAACTGTTTCAAACCAAATTACGTATTCCTGATGTTCTCTGAGCCACCAGTCATTTTTGCTACCTGATGATGGCTCCTTTATTGCAGCTCACAGCTGTTTACATGCACCAGAACGGAGAGAAATTGCAGCGTGGATCATTAAGATTGAACTGGCCTGGCCATTAGTGAAATACTGCTCCATTGCCCCAAAAGGCCTGCCAACGACAACACTGTGACAATCTGCTCTCACTACTGCTAAATGCAGCAATTTCAATATCTCATTAGGGCAGGAGAAAACCTACCAAAACAGGTGATTGTTATTAAAGATGGGGAGACAGCATAGCCATTGGCACCACAAAGACTTGGTGTAATATTTCGGAGTAAAAGCCATGGTAGAACAGTGGCAGACAATAAAATCAGGGAGGTTAGTCTCACGCACATACATGCGGAAAAGCAATAGGACCCATATGGAGAAGAAATCCCCTACAGGGTGATTGCAAAGCAATGTTTTTGGTAATGAATCAACTAAGACGTATTGATCGACAAGTGGATCGCAGTATTTCCTCCAGCATATGGGCCTGGTGAGTCGCAAAAATATCTTGGTACTCCTGTATCAAAAGAAGGCAAACATGGCAAAGAAAAACCTCTCTGAAAGGGAAGTGAAGAAAGCTGTTGTTCAGCACTGCTTCCTTTTGGCATATAGGAGAATCAGAAAGGGTCTTGGTAAGCAGCTGTCTTGAATGTATGACTTCAGAAAGCTGGTCTTCAATGAGCAGAGAAAGTGACAAAACACCCTGGTCGGTCTAGGAGAAATCAATACAGGATATGAATGGACTTCATTATATTGTTTGTTCTATGGAGAATACGTTTGATGTGGCACTGAGTCAATCACTACTTAGAGACAATAGCGCAAGTGTCTCAAGCATTGAAACAGACAGGGACGTACTTACTGCCCAAAACCATGATTCTCCCATTCAAGCCTTCAATGTTCCTTCAGTTCTGATTACAAGACTCCCTGATTGTAAGAGTTAGAATTACACCTCCTTCTTTTACTGCTATTTTTCAATAAATGTGCCTTGCTCTCTATTGATATAGCCTTAGCCAGCATTCCCGAGGCATGTGGGAAGATGAAGTCTTTTTTTTTTGTGAGCCTCCCCTAGGAAAAGGCTTTGCAGAGAAGCTTGAGAGTGTGTTATTACCATCAGAAGTAATGCTTTAGTCTTTGGCTATGATAAAAGGCTACCGCTATCTGTGTGTGGTTATTTTGCACTAGCAATTTCACAAAGCTTCGGGCCTTTGAGCCATCACTGAACAAATGCCACGACGTGTCTTCTAAACAAACTGCAGACTTCCAAGTTACATCCGAATTCAGCCCAGAACTCACAACACTAATCCTTGGCTAAAAAACCTTCAACAACAAAATATATTTTCTTTCATCCCGGGGAAACAAAAATCTGTCAAAAAGCAAGAAGGCTTCACAAATAGTGATTATATTTCGCAAGATGAAATACAAATGAAGGCTTTTCAAGGCAGAGAATCTGTAATTGAAGGCATTATGATTCGATCAAGAGCCCATTTTTATTCCGTAATTAAATTTTCATATTAATTCAGAGGATGAGTCTCTGAATGCATTGCAAAAAAGCCCCTCAGATCCCAAGTGTTAAGACTTAACAGGTGGGTGAAGGAGAGGCATTACTGAAACATTAAATCATATTTTAAAAATAGTGGATGCATTTATTCACAGGTAGTGATCCAATTTGCATGCAGATTCTCTGACTGATTACTCCCCAGACACAACCCATTGAGGATATAGAGTCTGAAAATGCATTGCAATATTCTGCCTACCATTTTTGTTTAGATGTATTCATTTAACTCAAAGTTTTCCAATTAAAACTTTATCTACAGAGATGCATTTTCACAACATATTTAACAGGATGACAATACCAATCAAAAGCAAGTGCAATATCACTCCATATTAATAAGCAAATTCCATCTGGTAACTTGAGTCTGATGCAAGTCAGATTTTAGCAAAAGCTTCATGCAAAGCTGACATTATGAATTTGAACACCCACGATTTTGATCCCACAAAAAAGAATCAGGTTTGTCATGGAGAGAATATCTAAAGAGCCTTCACTCTAAGGTCTTCACCAATATAAAGGATCTTCTTCACTTCTCTTGCTCAAAGAGCCATCTGAAGCATCTTTATTTTTAAAAGTGCAGTACCTGCAGTACTGAGGCACCAGCGTGGAGGAACTGCAGGCCGGACTCAGCAGAGTCGATGCCCCCGGTGGCCAGGATTGGGAAGCCTGGTAATGCCCTCGCTATGGACGATACTGCACGGAGGGCGATGGGGCGGATGGCGTTGCCTGTACAAAAACAAATAAAAACTAAAGTCAAGAAATAAACAGAGCCTAATTCATGATATTGAATTATTGGATTAAGCTTCTAATATTTGTGAAGCGGGGAGCCAATAGTGTCCCTCTACTGATAACAAAATGTACTTTCCTCTCACACCCATCCCCAACAGTAATGACCCTCATCACAGTCATGTTTGCCTCTCTCTTTTTCTTTCACACACACACACACACACACATACACACACGCTTGGTTTCAGACTGCAATCTCCAGGGAGCGCCGCTACCTCCTAATGTTACAACCTTTATTTATTTACCTGGGTCTCAGTGTCCTGAATGAATTAAAACCTCCAGTCCAATCCCGGTGACAGATGGAGCCGTTTATCACATTAGATTTAACCACAGTTAGCTGGCAGGCTTTTCCCTCATTGATCAGTGGGAGACATTGTCTCCCCTCATTTAGCTCCAGTGTCACTAAAGTCTAGTGAGGAGGCACTGGCAGACATGCAAATACCGGCTTTCTCTTTCATGTTAAATGACCCTTATTAATGATACAAAGAGCATAAGATGAGTCTCAGCAGTTCACACGTTCCAGCCCCCTTACAAGAAGGAGGAATTGGATTGCCTCATGGTGTACTAGAGAACAGAAGAAGCAGCTACTGGGAGGTGATGCAAAGATCCTTTTCACTTTTCATTCTGCTTTTCTTCTGCAGAAATGAGAAGAAAAAAAAAACAGAAGAAGTCAGAAGAACAGGGCAGGTAGCATAGCCCTGTTTCCAGTGTTGATCCAGCTGGTTTCAAGGGTCACACGAGCGTTATGGATTAAAGTGACAGCCACCAGGCCTGACCACAGAGCTGAGGCATCCTCTCACCTTCATCGACTGATGGGTTTATCTCCTCTAACACCATCCTGCACACTCCTTCCATGAAACATGCAATCCTTGACACCTAGAGCCATGTAATCTACTGACATGAATTACAGTCAACTTGGTCAGGGGATACTTAGCAATTCTGCTGGCTGACACTCAAATATAAGCCTAAGGATTGGAGTGCAAGTGTGGGTCACACTCCCTGCCCACGGAGAACTGCAGAGAGCAGCTAGGAAAGCTACCAAAGCTTCTAATTTCATTAGAAATGGATGAGCAATGTTCAGTGACTCCAGCTCCTCCCATAGTACATTCATGACACTGTTTGTGTCTGAATAATTATTTATAAGGACAGAAAAGTTTTGAGACCTCATTTGACAGACAGCGAGAGAAAAAACATGCAAGTTTGAGTGACAGTGGACTTTCAATCTGGCTGTGTTGCTTTTGTATTAATAACACCGCTCGTCCCTCGTCGCTTCTTTTTTGACTCCACGGGAAATGACAGCACCTGTTGCTTGCGGACAATGTAGGTGCATACGCGATGGCTTCTGTGGCGAGTAACCTGGTGATCTCAGGTCAATATTTAAAAAAACAGTGCAGCATTTTTCAACCTTTCCATATTGGTAGTACACGGTCGATAATACTGAGTGGTCAATGGATTTTCTGTTCTTTTACTAAGTACAGAGAAATGTGTGAAATTACTGCCTGCTGTATTTGACCATATGCTACAGAAGCAGTAGATAGACATTAGGGGAAATACAGTATCTCTTTAAATTGAGGCAGTTTCCTGAATTAGGCCAATATTTAAGCTGTGATCCTCTCCTGATCTCAGATCAATGCTATAGAATATGCTCTGCATCTGTAAAATACAGCTGATTACCATCATTTATAATCCTGTTACCTCCATCCAGAAGCTTGTATTTTAAATGTATTTAGATTTAATTGGTTTTCTTCTTTTTTTAAGTACAAGAAATCCATTAGAAATGCTGTCCATGATAGTCAACTACATGAAAAAAAGAGATCAGGCTAAAAAAATATATATATTAACTGTAACCAGTATTTAAGATGTACTTGTCTCCTGATCTCAGGTCGGAGTCAATATTTAGGCTCTAACTGTGTCCTGATCTCTGATCAGAACTTGAGCTGTAACAGTCTCCTGGTATTCAGTTAATTCAGTTAACTCTTGCCTGATATCAATACAGTATTTTTATGCTGTAACTGTGTCCAGAACTCTAATCTTATGTCAGCATTTAAGCTGCAACTGCATTTTGATTTTCAGTTAGTATTTAAGAAGTAACTGTGTCCTGATCTTAGGTCAGTATTTAAGAAGATGTAAATGTGCCATGACCGCAGGTCAGTATTTAAACTGTAACTGTCTTCTGATCTCAGGTCCGTATTTAAGATGTAAATGTGCCTTGACCTCAGGTTATTATTTAAACTGTAACTGTGTCCTGATCTCAGGTCAGTATTTAAACTGTAACTGTGTCCTGATCTCAGGTCAGTATGTAGGCTGTAGCTGTATCCCAATCTCAGGGCAGTATTTAAGATGTAAATGTGCCCTGACCTCAGGTCAGTTTTTAAACTGTAAATGTGTCCTGATCTCAGGTCAGTATTTAAGCTGAAACTGTGTCCTGATCTCAGGTCAGTATTTAAACTGCAACTGCGTCCTAATCTCAGGTCAGTATTTAAGATGTAAATGTTCCCTGACTTCAGGCCAGTATATAGGCTGTAGTCGTCTCCTTATCTCAGTTCAGTATTTAAGATGTAACTGTGTCCTGATAACAGGTCAGTATTTAAACTGTAACTGTGTCCTGATCAGTATTTAAACTGTAACTGTGTCCTGACTTCAGGTCAGTGTTTAAGTTGTAAGCGCCTCCTGATCTCAGGTCAGTAGTTACACTGTGAACATAGCCCGGGCTCAGAAAAGATATGCTCACACACCGAAGACGTCTGTTCATTTCTCCTCTCCTCTACAGCCAGGTCAATCAGCATGAGGCACTCAGGCAAGCCGTGCACGTAACACCTGCTATTTTGATGAATAATTCCAAGCACAGTGAGATGTACGCAGGAATCAGACAGCACATGGAGGCCTGGAATTTGGAATCATCAAACGAACAGGAGAAACAAGAAAAGCACATCCAGGGAAAGGCAATTAGGGAAATCCACCCAGACCTGACCTGCAGGATCATAATGAACGCAACTACCCCCTCCACGCTGCATGTTGTGGTGCTGCGAATGGCAATTGCAGTGAAAGAAGCGGAAGACACAGAAGCAACACACGAGCACGGCTCATACATTTAACAAATCTGTGCTTTAGTAACTGATCCAGATACATGGCAACACGTGTGAGGGGAATGCGATAGGGCAGTGGCAAAGGAGGATAAAAATAAAGATGAAAGGATGGGCTTTAGGGCACGGGAGAAGAAGTTAAACATGCACGCCCATCATTAGCATATTGTGCTAATAACTAATGGCTGATACACATGGAACACATGAATGAGGCTTGGCATGCTGCACATCAGCAATAAAAAAGATCATGTGTTTCGTCGCAGAGACCTCTTTCTAAAGTAATAAGGCCTTAATGTCGGTCTTCTGGCCAGCCTATAGGTGGCCACACAAAGCCACCTCACGCTGACAGTGCTATCAGCTTTCTGTCTTGACAGAATACAATAAGCAATTTATTTGAATAAGCAATTTCAGGTCAAAATAATTCTGATGAAATGATGGTAAATGCACTGGCTCATTTTAATGTAATGTAATAAAAGTGTGTAGAGATAATTCTGACATTTAGGAAAATGTCATCAGTTCACCTTTTCTCTTTGATGGTGTGATGGCATTACATTTAAACAATTATCCGATAAAACAAAGTGACATAATAGAATTTGTATAAAAAAAAAAGGCTTAGTACTGCCCCCCCACCCCACCGCTCGATGCAGGCCGATCATATTCCCATACCAGGCATATCCTTTAATACTCTTCCTTCATAAAAAGCTAAACAATTCAGACATGCCTATCCTAATCCATTAATTGGAAGACGTGGTTGGACACAGAAGGTACTTTTAATTTCAGTGTCGGAATTAAACCATCTGCAGCACTGACCCCCTCTTCTCAGTGGTGGGTGAAGCGGCCTCACGTTCCAGTATCAATGATGCCTGGTGGGCTGGGAAAGATGCATAATTCAGCGTTCTGATCCACATGCTTGCTATTCAGGGTCTGCAAAGGCCACAGTGCTCTGTGTCTACCCAGTGTGTGCCGATCTGCAAGCGCCTTTGTAGCCATCTCTACTCTCTCTGTCTCTCTCTCTCTCTAGCCACACTGGCTTTAGTCGCTGTGCTCCCACAGGGGGTCAGGCCAGGCCGGGCACTCCCCACAGCTCACACAATCACTCCCATTTGCATGTAATGCAGAAACACTTGTATTCTTTAGCTACTGGGTGCATGCAAGCCTGCAGATAAAGCACTGACCTACCATGCTGCAGGGCTCAAAATACAGAAATGGAAAAGCTTCATAACAGTAGCAGTATTAGAGACTAGATTTATGCAAAATATCGCCTCTTGTTGGCAGACACAACACTATGGCAGGCAAGTCCATGCACCAACATGCTCTTGTATGATCTTGTATCAATAAAGGCTTACAAACAGTAGGGTTGTGTATGGGCAAGAACTTGGCGATGCGATATATGTCACAAAACAGGGGGTTACGATTGAATGTATAGCAATATATATATTGTAATTTTTAAAAATTCGATTTACAGAATACTGTCATGTTATAAAAACACACCATGATATGCATAAAATCTAAGTAAAAAAAAGTGAACTTCTTATGCAGTCAGAATAGTGGCATCTCAAGACTGCTATCAAGTGGTCAGGGTTTAAACACAACACAAAATGAACCACTGTCTGCCACCAATCTTTGCAAGTAAACTACTCATTTTAAGTCACTACTGTGTTTTTAAGAATCAATAGAGTATTGTAAAACATAATATTGCAATATTTAGGTGTATAGATATTTCCTTACACCTCTTACAAAATGGCATTAAATTTCATTCTGCATGCCTGCTATACTAGGGAGGGGTAAAAAATAACATGTAGGGGCATGTGAAGAGACAGCAAGGCTGTATTGCATCAATAAATTATGGCCCATGTGCTTACAATGGTGTGCAGTGCATTGTAAAAGACACATTATAGTAGAAAAAGCATGAAATATAAAATATGGGTAAGCTGTGATAGCAATGAATATTTTTGATTCTTGAACAGCACCTGACCTACTACCCCATTAGCTTTCCACACACGTATCCATATTTTAGCATTATTTTCATTAGTATTTGGCCCAATTGCTGCGTATAAAACAGACTTCCGACATACACTGTGGTCAAAAGCATTGGGAAACCTACTCATTCATCGTTTCTTCTGAAATCAAGGATATTAAAAAAGGCTTTCTACTAGATTTCGGAGCAGTGCTTTTAAGGATTGGAGTGCATCCAGTGAAAAGAGCGTTAGTGAAATCAAGATGTTCAGGATGTTCATCCCAATACTATTGGATGGAGCACAATCATTCCAGAGAACACAGTTCCACAGCTCAAAGCTGGGGGGCTTTAAACCCCTCTAGCCTGGCATTAGGCATGGTGCTAATCGTTTCAACATGTTTATCTGCTCCATAGAGTCCTATTCTATTGGCAACACTTCTCAAACGGGACCAGACAAGCTGTGTGTGTGTGTGTGTGCGTATGTGCACATCTGTGTCAGCAATGTGTGCCACTTAAATTAGCTGAATGCATTCATTAGAGGAGGGGGGGGGTGTCCACAAACATTTCAATAATAAATAAATATATAAATAAATAAGTCTTAATTCATTGATGTTGAAAAACAATAGATAGTTTAAATATTCTTGTGCAATGATATGATAACTTAAAGAAATCCTCACTGGTGCATGTTTTCACCCATATATGGACAGTATTACTGTCAGTTAATTTGCAGTGGCCTTAGACCTTAAACTGGTTAAAAACCCCCACAAAAAAAAAACAGTTCCAGCCATGGAGAAAATGACTCTAATATGCAACATAATTAATACTTATTACTGTAATCACTTTTTTTACTTGAAGTGCCATGTACATTTTCCTCTTATTTAATATAAATCTAATTATAATGCATTTGGAGAAGCTATTTACGCAGCTCTACATACTGATTAATGCTCACAAACAACATTTACAGCTATTTATATTCACTTCAGCAGTGTGCTGAGCAGCGTGGCTGACGAAGAGAATGCGTCTGAAGAAAGAAAAGAAGGAACTGAGAACCTTAGTTTGGTTCAGGAGTCAACAGATGGTGTCCCTGCAGTGGAGTAGAAATGCACTTCTGTTGCTGGTTCAGAATAAAATGCATAATTTGAATCAAAGTTACTACCCCCCCCCCCCCCTCAAACTGCTGTGACATCCGCCGCAGCCACACCTGCTCCACCTCACCAGAATACTGAAGGCACCTGAGTCCAATCACTGTAATCAAAACAAACCATAAATACCACATGACGATAACCGCAGAGTTGTGCCCCACATTCGCGTATGCGATCCTGAGCATTGTTTCTCGTGTATGGTCTTTGGACTCTGTTCTGCTCTGTTCACTGTGTACATTAAACTCTGTGTATTTGCATCCGACATCTGTCTCTGCGTTCTGCACTGTTACAGAAGCCAATTACAGATGCAGCCAAAGACTTTGAAAACTGACAAGCGGTTAACCAACAGGGAATGCTCTAGGAACAACAGCAAGAGCAAGTTCAACATCTAGCTGTTAGGTTGGATACCATTACTAAGTTGCCATCTTCTCATAGGCTGAGTGACGCGTAGTTGTGCTTTCAGAGTGATTCCAATACTGTGCTCATTATACCAGAGTGTTTAGTAAGGTACCAGAGTAGGCAAAGCCAATGTGAGAATATCAAGGTAACGAGATCTTTTCACATTCACAACCTTTGGTGCTACTCTGGGACAGCTACATGGGGGCAAAGTGTACAACCTAACAGGATATGCATAGTGCCTACAACATCACTGCAAAGATTTCAAGTAGAATACACAGTTTCAGGTCTGTGTCAGTGTGCAACTGAGCCATGCTCCATCATTTTGTAACAGTTTATGTAGATGATACAAATTACTCTGCAACACAAGCTCTACATTAAGACTCAGATGTCAGCGCCACCAGTTGTCACCAAGTATCTTTCCATTTTAGACAAGATCAGCACAACTGAAACATTCACTGCACAGGTTCATTGGACCCTGGCTGCCAGGGAGGTATTCATGGATCTGAAAAGGTTACTTTACTTCTGCATCAACAGCTATACTTACCAAGCACTTTATCAGGAACACACACTAACACACGCAAAGAGGCCAGAAGCTTTAGATAATGTTCACATCAACCTTCAGAAATGTGATCTCAGTGATTTTGAGCATGGTATCATTAATGGTACCAGATGAAAAGTTTAGAGGATTTCTGTAACTGGAGATCTTCTGCGATTTTCAGCACCAACCAAGTCTCTAGAGTCAGAATGGTGGAATAAGGGAAAAAAAAACAGCCAGTAAGCAGAAGGTCTGCAGATGGAAACACACTGACGAGGGAGGCCATCAAATGATGGCCCGGCAATAGCCTGACGCAAAGGCTACAGTAATTCAGTTAACCAATCTGTACGATTATGGTGAGCAAAAAAAAAAAGAAATCTCAGCATGCACAACACATCAAGGTAGATGGGCTACAACAGCGGAAGGATACGTAGAGTTAATTTCTGTCAGCAAAGAACAGAAAGCTGAGGCTGCAGTGCAGACAAGCTCAGCAAAGCAGGACAGCAGCAGACTGGAAAATGTAGCCTGGTAGAGGCAGATGGTAGAGGCAGAATTTGTCACCAACAGCTTGGTGCACCTGAAAATCCTGCATCACGCAATCATAACAACATGGACCAAAATCTGAAAGAAATGTTTTTACCATCCTGTGGAATCCATGCCACAAAGAAATGAGGCTGTTTTGCCTAATGCAGAGCATTAGAAGACCCCACCCAATATCAGAAGAGTGTTTACCAGCATAGGAGGGTTACCCTAAAATCCGAACCAGAAAGGTCTCAGCAGTGATCGCGCAATTCTGCATCCAAGTGGTGTAGATTTCTGCTTGCCATAATCTCCAAAGAGAAATCAGAATACAGAAAGCAACAGGCAGACCATCGCAGCAGAGACGTTCATAACCTGAAAAAGAGGGTTTGGCTTGCAACACAGAACTTCCCTACAGAAAAACCCTGGTTCATTGAACCATTCAAAATGCTAGGATAAATCAACAGGGATGTATAGATGAAAAGCCTTCTGACTATCACCTTTCAGCCTCCTTTCATGAGTGTCTTCTCAGTATCTGGTTCACTGCATGTATTCATTGTTGAGCTGTCACCAGCTGCCATAATTGGTGGGACTTCTGCATAAGATGAAGTTGAAAAATTTCTCCCCACCTGTCAGAGAAGACATCGACATCTACAATATCTAATCAATTGGGAGGGTTACAGGACCCAGAGAGGTTGTGAGTGCCAATGGAGGACACTCAACACACCATAGAGATTGTCAAATTCCATCACTGGTGCTAGGGCATGCATGCTCCACTTCTGGGGGGTTGCCCATTAGTAGGGTGTCAAGTAACAATAAAAGCCTTGTCTGGAAAGGGGGAAATAATGTCATACTTATCAAAACCACACCTACTATAACGCCAACCATAGCTGCACCTGCTTCAAATGCTCCCTGCTCCGCCCCTCCAGAAATCTGAATGCACCTGATTCTAATCATTGTAATCACCTCAGACTAAAAATATTCCATTATAGTCACTGTGTCACTAAGAAGCATTTTGAGAAGCATCTTCCTGTTTTTCTTGAACCAGAGAAATGCGTCAAGACAGGTAGAGCAAAACAATACATTCAGTTGTGTGCAGATAATGGGTTTTAGCAGACAAGTTTCATGTGTACTAAAGATTTTACAGTTCTTTTACCTCCCACACACCTCTGGCCTCCATGTCAGTTCACATTAACAGTGTATTACTGACAACAATTTTTTTCCTCTATTTATTGTCATTCACCATCATACAAGTGTCATTACGTACCCGTGAATAAACACATACGTCACAAGCATACACAGTTGTCAGACATTTCTGTAAGCCCTAAAACTTAAGACTCCTTTTCCTTTTTTTTCCATTTACTACCCCCACCCCCCTCCCACAACTGCCAATCAACTGCCAAATCTTAGAAAAAAACAACACAGGGGAGAAAGAGAGAAAAAAAAAAAAAAACTATATATGCTACTATATGCTATTGGGGTTGGTCTTGTCTGTACCAAGGGGTGAAAGAGGTGCTACATATTTTTACCCATTTCGTCCAACAACAATTTATCTTAATTAAATTTTTAAAGGAGTATAGAAATCTCCAAATGTCACAACAGTAGGGGGTAGCCGAAGTGTATTTCCATATATTTTGGACTTTATTACAACTGATGGGCAGATTTGTGTTAGAAATGTACAATTTATAACAGTTATGTTTAAGACTAGATGACAATGTGTCTAAAATTCTATAAAAGACTGCCCATGTTTACATCAGCACAGCTGTTTTCTTGTAGGCTGAGGTTTCGGATTTCACCATTAGATCTTCAGAGATGTCCAGCTTAACCAGAAAATGAAAGAACCAGAAGAAGAGCGAAAAAAAAAAACGAATACAAAAATATTCCAGTTGTTTTTTTATACCCTTAATTTCTCTCAGTGTTTTCGCTTCTCTACCACATCCCTGAAGACTGCAGTGATTGATAGCCTAATCCAATGACTGTATTACAGGCACCTCATCTTGCCCTGTGTTCCTATCATTAGCAGTTAGCCTATGCTTACATTCACAGCTCACTGCCTGCTACTGGCCCATGAGATTTAAGGATCTGGCCTTTAGAAAATATTTAACATAAAATTGAAATCTTGACAGCGCAGAGAAGTCCGTCCTCGGCAAGGCAGTTTTAATTAATCAGGCCTACTGTACCGTGCTCCGTCTAACACAGGGCGGACCACCGTGCCGATTACTCAAACATGTAGCTCTAAATTAAACAGCCACAAGCCCTCCTCGCATCCTGGACTACTGCTACACATCTCCCACCTCTCTAGCCAGGCTTGATCACACCAATGGAGCAGGAGAGGGAGAGAGAGAGAGAGAGAGAGAGAGAGAGAGAGGCCGTGCTAGGTAAATAAAAATGCAAATGTGAAAAAAGAGAAGCTGCACGAGACACACTGGCTGCCTTTATGACTTGAGAAAGGAGGCCGCTGACAATAAAGAGCAGCGCTGTTTGCCATGCTGGTAGCACCTCGCCTCCTTCCTCGCCCCGCTCTTTCTCCTATGAATGCAGGGGAGTACGTCTACACTTCAGCTCATGTAGTCTGCCATAATAAAGAGAGGGCCGGGTGAATGAGGCTGCAGAAGCATTAAGACGATGCAGATCTGTGCTTGTAGACAAACTGTGCTCCCCCTCTTCCCTACTATCCTTCCAGCACTTCTCTTACCTGTGTGAGAACAATCAGCATGCTTGATGTGCACAAATACAACCCTATTATCACCATATGGGATGGGGATGTAACATCAGCCTCTGGAGCCCCAGCCTCAGGTTCCTGAGCTGCTGCACCGTTCTGCTCTCCTCACAGATTAAAGTACAAAGGCAAAATAGAGAGAGGGAGAGAGGGATGAAATGTGATCAATACATGGGAAAAAAAAAAAAGAGGGACATGACTTACACCGTAAAGATCTCTCCTGGGCATGCTCACAGGAACACTTGAGTGGTGCATTTATGTTGCCCCCCATTTTTCTTTCTTTCTCTCCACTCCTCTCTCCCTCTCTCCCTCCCTCTATCTCTCTGAAGATGGGCTGCGGTTATGCGGCAGCATACATGCCCACATCCTGTAGCTCTCAGAGGGGCTCTGACACCACCCAGTCCATGGCACTGCACTCTAATGAAGGCCAGCCTCTCTCTTTCACTCATACACACTCACCCCCACACACATAACGCACACACACTTCTCAGTGCAGCTCAACCATTAATGGTATACCAGAGTTCAAGCCCACAGGCCTCTCACTCAGTGCAAACAAAACAAAGACACCCTAGATTAGAGAGTGCCCACAGGTGGAGTGCCCATAGATGACCCTTTAGACACTAAATTAGGCACAATACGTAGCTTGTGTGTAGTGGATACGCACCGTGTGCAACTGTGTAGTATTGGGGGAGATCAGAAATTCAATACACACGTCCACAGTACAATGTAATGCAATAGACATCCCCTAGAAAAAAGCAAGCAAGCCGGCTAGGTCTCCTAGCTATTAGAGGTTACTGCTTTAGCAAATAATAATCATTTATCATTGATGTCTGCTCAAAAGTAACAAAATACAGACTTAAAAAAAACTGATGTTTTTCGATCTTTATTTGAAGGATTTTCTGTCAAAGCTCATCAGCCAGAATAAGAACTATTACAATTTCTCTACTGACACCAAATGCTGGGGTCAAGAAGACAGCTACACAGACCTCACTGTGTTCTCTGCAGTATAAAGCAGGAGCCACTGAGATACATAAACAACCCACAGTTGAAACAGCGCTGACAAACTGAATATTTACATTTCTATAAACAGCTTTGTCTGAATCAAAGCCACGTCGACTTTCTTAGCAGGCTGTGCCAAACATTCAAACATTAATACTAAACCGTGTACAGGCCTCTACTTGACACTGGAGCGTGTCAGACCATGTTGGAGATGCAGCAAACGTAAATTTGAGATGTGTGCATGCCAGAGAGAGAGCGCACTAGAGACGCTTGTCAGATCAAACCACATTCAGCCTTGATCTGAGAGACATACCAACGTGGATCATTCGTGACTTTCTTCCTACAGACATACAGTACTGAAACTAAACTAAATGACATTCCTGTAACATTTAAATCTTTCTGGGCTTTAAAGGGAAATCCCAACAATTTTGTGAATGTAAATCAGAGTTTAGTGTACAATTGCTCATTGTAGAAAAATCTACTCACCTACTTAGATCTCTTTAGGAAACAGGGAGCATGATGTTAATGCAAATATAGATAAAATATTGTTTTCACTATACAAAACACCAGGGAACCTGATATGTGAATTCAAATGATTTCATACTGCTACTACTGTATAATATTATTATTATTATTATTATTATTATTAATAATAATAATAATAATAATAATAATGAACTAGAAAAGTACTCCCACCACCACTACTACTACGAATAATAATAATAATAATGAAATAGAAAAGTACTACCACCACAACCACTACTACTACTACTACTAATAATAATAATAATAATAATAATAACAATAATAATAATAATAACAATGAAAGAGAAAAGTACTACTACTACTACTACTACTAACAATAACGAACTGGAAAAGTACTACCACCACCACCACTACTACTACTACTACTACGAATAATAATAATAATAATAATAATAATAATAATTAACTAGAAAAGTACTACCACCACAACCACTACTACTACTACTACTACTAATAATAATAATAATGCAATAGAAAAGTACTACTACTACTACTACTACTACTACTAATAATAATAATAATAAATAAACAAAATGTCATAAAGATCTATTGCTACACAGAAACGTCTCATTAAAAAGTTGCCTACAAGCCTGAATCAGAACACACAATCTGGAATATTTGTGAAAACTGCAGGAAATAAATATTCCAACAGGAGGTGGTATGTGTTCTACAGCATAGTTACCGTGACGTGTACGGATTACATAACAACAACCAGTGCAGGTAAAAATCCCTGAAATAATTAATTCTGAAATAATATGTAGATAGTAGGTTATTTACCCTACAGCTAGAGTAAAGCAAAATGCCCCATACTTCCTATTATGCAAAGGGGTATGGATACAATAACAGTAAACACAATAAAATTCAGGTACCTTATTTGTTTAGGTTAGGGATGAAATTGTCTAAGCCTTGAAGCAAAGCCCAGCCTCATGTGCATGTACTTACAGTACAGCATTAAAGCAGAGGGGTATATAATTGCAGAGTTCAAAGTGACTCATCATAGTTTTGTCATTAAATAAAACCCTGTACGCTGTGGCTGCTGTGAATCATGGCCTGATGCAGAGTGGTGTGTTAAGAGTGTGTGTATGTGCACGGTCTGTAGGAGGCAGCTGTGGCAGAGGCCCGGGAGCTGCTGTGAGAGGGGGGTGGAAGATGAATGCTAGGCTGGTGGAGCAGCAGAAGCCCCGGTAAGCTCAGGGCAGCCTAACTCCTGGGGGATGTCATGGAGCCCGCCAGCCACATCTTAAATGGGGAAAAGATGACATTGAGTAGTTTTGCTTACATAAAATACTGCTGCAATAGTTTCTCCATTAATTTTTAATGCCTCTCCTGCTTTGCCGACCCAGGTTCTTTCTCCCCAAGCCAGTTCTTCCTTCCAGCCGTCCCTGCTACTGTGGGCCAGTGTGGACAGTAAAGGGAGGGAGGACAGGACAGCAGCGATAAGCCACACACACCCAGGCTTCATCAGTTTGTTCAGGCACACCCAAGTGCGCACACACACACATACACACAAACACACACACAAAAGCAAACCCACAAAAGACATGCAAACACAATGAAAGAAGGCCTGCCTCATAAATGGCATTAACTATGCAGCAGTGCGGCCATACAGCAGTAAGCTGGAGCGGAGGGAGGGGGGAACAACTGCATGCACATGAATTATTGAGGATGGGACTGGAGTACACCACCAGCTGGACAGCAGTGTATGCTGCCCTCTGATGAAGCGCTTTGGCTCAAAGTCAGAGGAGATGAGAGCAGACAATCTGCTTTCTTACACTCCTGCATGCAACATCCAAAAGAACTACTTACACTAGAAAGCATCACATTACCGCCACAGTAAATATTGTGGAAACTAGAGCTGGCCAATCAGAAAAGGGAAACAAAATCTAACAGAATTCTCCCCTCATATTTTAGTAAATATATACAAATATCCATCATTAATTAATAAAAAAACAAATACCTGCCTCACTGATGAGAAAGGTCAGCAGGCCAGACTGGTTCAAGCTAACAGAAAGGCTACGGTAACTCCACACTAACCACTCCACACAAGCGAAAAGGCACACAGATGGTAGGGTTCGAATTTGGCACCAACAGCACAAATCCATGGACCCAACCTGCCTTGTGTCAACAGTCCAGGCTGGTGGAAGTGGTGTAATGGTGTGGGAATTGGACTCTTGGCACATTTTAGGCTGGTTAATACAAATCAATCGTTGTTTGAATGCCACAGGCATTGGGGTACTGTTGCTGACCATGTGCATCACTTCATGACCACAATATTATAACGTACCAGGTCACAAAGTGAAAACTCAGGCGCAATTCATGCCATGGAGGACGGAGTTCTTTTATACGTTAAAGGAGAAGTCCATTCTGGGTACACCTTCACTATGGTTGCTCTAGAACTTCTCACAAAGTTAGCGGTGTCCGAGATGCTACCACTCTTCTACCAGTACCCTATTATCATGCCCTTTTGGACATGAGTCAAATTGCATCCTTTGTCCATGGCAATCTTTTTGAACTCTGCTACAACTGACAGGTGTGCAGCAAACCCTGTCATATGATATCTGTGACGTCCCCGTCCAAATTCATTCCAAACTAGTGGAAGGGCTAGTGTCATGCGAGCCAAGAGTGGTTATTACCACCATTATGTAGTTGGTCATAATATTCTGACATGACTTTGTATTTCTATAGTTCTGGACACACATTTATTGGCCACATAATGGCAGCCCAAGAAGCCCAAAGTGCAAATATCTGTCTATGCTGTCTATCAATGTCAAAGAATCCAGTGAATGTTAATATCATCTAATTCTATCCTTGGCCTTATTGGAAGATTTGGCTCAATGATGCATCAAACTGCATAGCTGCAACATACTGTACAAAAAAACCCTAAGGAGTCTGTAGAGGGATGCCAGTCTTCCCTCGGATACTCTAAACTCATCAAATGTCAAATGACTAACCTACAGAAGCACAGCAATATGGAATACATCAGCTACGTTCTTTGTAGTGCAGCAGAGGGAAAACGGTCTTCTTTTGAAGACACATCCGTCTAATGTCTTTATGAAGAGCTGTGCTGCCACAGACAATGTCAATATCCCATGGCAACCGGAGTACCTTTGTTTCTCGGCCCGCCATTGAAGCGCATCGCCCAGAATTGAAACGCTCTTTTTCCGCACACAAAAAAAACCCTTACTGCACACTTACACAAGGCAATATTCAAATGATAACATTCAAGGAGAAGATGATACTATCTGGGGATATGTTCAAGAACTACAATCCCTGAGAAATTAGACATACCTGCAGCATCGTTCCCATCTGTGTTTCATCTCTGCACAATGAATGTAATCATCGCTATAGCCAGAAGACAGCATCCACAATCTTTTGAATGAAGCAAGTGATATCCGGTACCTGATTACCATGGTAAAACTAGTAAAGAGTCTACCTAATAAAAAAAAAAGAAACTGTGTGGCGTTCTTTAAAATCAGGCATGCTATGCAAGTGTTCTGCTGGAAGAATACTGGCTCCTCAGTGCGGCCACATAGTAATACACAGTAAGGGTTGCAGCAGAAGATGTGTTATATTGCAACAGAACAAGCTCTCGGAGAGAAATACATTCTGAACCTTTTTTTAACGCCACTGGAATTATGCTTTGCTCAGACGCCCCATCAAATCTATTCTGGCAAGACATCCCGTCTTTTCCTTTTTCAGAGTCTGCACTGTTTCATCTGGAAGAAAAAAAGCCCATAGAGAGGCAGCATTAGCAGAACTCTCAGCCTCAGTCGACTCCATCTGTCACTTCTATTAGAGCCACTGACCAGCAGCACTGCTCGACCACACACACACACACACACACACACACACACACACACACACACACACACATGCACACAGACAGACAGACAGACAGACAGACAGACAGACTCATACACACATTAGAGTGAAGCTATTGCATTTAACCCACAGCAAAGACCCTTACAGCTAAGAAACACACTTTAGAAGTGGGAAGCAAACACACACACACAGCTAAAATAGCATGCTTGCCCACACATACACACTCCCACAAACACAAAGAGGCAAGTAATAGATTTACACACACTTGCACACGTACGCGGTCTGGCTGTGCCGCCCCTGAGGAAAAGGGAATGGATCCAGTGAGTTGGGTGACACTTACCAGACACGCCGCCATATGTGGTGCGCTTGTCTCGGCCAATGCCAGGCCAGGGAGAGCCGTCTGCCTTCAGTCCCATCAGCCCTGAGACCGTGTTGGTGGCGGTGACGCCATCTGCACCACCTACACCCACGGGGATCAGACATTAGCCATGGTGAGGAGGAGGAGGGGGGGGGGGAGCAGGAGGCAAAATCTGGCCCAGGAAAAGCTGCAGGGCTCAGGCTAACGCAGGCAGAACGCAGCGGGCCCTCAGCCGAGCTGCTACTGAGCCCCGCACTGCCAAGTCATTCCATTACGCAGCTCACGTCCGAACGCTGCCCTGACCACACTAATATTAACAGTCCGACTGGCACACACAAGTGCAGCTAATGGCCGTAATAACAAGTTAAAGACGAAATCTGCTGAGAATCACTGGAATTATTGATCTGTGTCTCGGGTTAAAAGTTTAAAAAAGTCTGAAGAAGTCAACTACCTTCATGCGCAGCCTTGGCAATATCCACAATGTTTGTGACATTGGGGGTCAGTTTGGCGAAGAAAGGGATCTTGACAGCTTGCCGGACCCAGCGGCAGATGTTCCGCACCAGCTCTGGATCCTTTTCAAATGAGGGGACAGGAAAACAAACAAACAAACAAACAGCAACAAAAGAGATTCTTACAGCTGAACTAAACGAACAAAACACAAAACAGGGCAACTTACTGCTGCCAATCTGTTAGTGCCCTGTGTGTGCATGTGTGAGAGAGAGAGAGAGAGACAGAGTGAGTAGGAATGGGAGATAGAGAGAGACAGAGTAAGTAAGTATGATGAAGAGAGAAGAGAGACAGAGAGAGAGAGATAACGAAACTGAGGAAGAGAGAAATAGAGGAAAGAAAGAGAGAGAGAGAGAGAGAGAGAGGGAGAGAGACCTAGACCAGAGGGGGAGAGGAGAGACCCAGAGCAGTGAGAGAGATAGAGGGATCATATAAGTGTGAACTGCTGCTCCGGGAGGATTCATGCTTTATTAGACATCTCCTGGCCTGTCAGTCTGGGTGTTTAGAGAAAGAAGAGGCCGCTCAGCGTCTGCCCTGCTCACACTCAGTGTAGCTCTGCAGCCTGCTCAAGCACAGCCACGTCTAAATCCACTACATTCGAACCAACAGCACAACACGGACTCAAAAACCCCAAATGAAACGAACAAAAAACACACCACAAAAACAACACAGCTGATGCAGCACAAACACACACACATTGTATAAATCCACAAATCTGAGGCGATGGAACAGACTAGATATGCCTCGGTGTATGAAAACTAGAGCGCATTGATTATATTACAGCTGTTCTATTTGTGCGGGTCATTATGCCTTAATTGATAATTATATGCGTTTCTGAACAATTATAATTATGTAACATTAAAGAATGCCCAACTTCCTGACATTTAAACTCAAAACACAATGAAAACCACTGGGCCTTTACAGTATTCCAGTCTAACTGCCTGCCAGACTGATGAGTTACAGTAGGCACATAAGACTCAGACATAGATGCCCTACATATTGCAAGATATTTAATAAAGATGTGTTCATGCTGGATGCAGAACAGCTTTCCTTTTGCATTGTATGGCCACTTACAACTCCAGCAATCGATCATTATCAGCTGACAACATACAGTTACTGGCATGTTTGCAGGAACACACAGTCAACAGATCAGACAGAATACTGATCTAACTCAGTTCCCCAAAAACTTCACAGTACTGAGACCATCTTAAATGTAAAAGGGGTGGGGGTGGAGTACATGGCTTCCCAGCCCGACCTGCTGGAAGATTGCCCGCTGAGGTCCCCTCTACCTGCGTCAGACCAGCTGCCACCTACCAATCCGACCATCAGACCCCCCACCCACCACCACCCATAACAGACCAGCAGCACACCCTCCTACCACTACTACCTGTTTAATGACAATGTTAAAACCTAAATGGACTCGTTACTATCTGCCACTATTAATATCACCATTATTAGCTATCTGTTGTATCTGGTTTGGTAATTTTTATCAATAATGTTTAAATAGTTCTGACCAGAGGAGGATGGGTCCCCCTTGTGAGTCTTGATTCCTCCCAAGGTTTCTTCCTCCAGCTCTGAGGGAGTATTTCCTTTCCTTGTCAGTGTGACAACAATTACAAAAGTCCAACTGCTCTGAATCAGGAGAGAAAAGCTGGTCAGCCTTAGCTTAGTTAGCAGTCTGGCTGACTGAAAGTCCATTTATTAGACAAGGATAACTCTGATCGAGTGCTGTTCAAAAGAGCTGAAATTAACGCTTTTTCCAGTGCTTTTGAATCTAACCGTTGCTTAGCTAGCTCAGCTACAGATCCACAGAGTATCGGACAGCTCAGTCCAGCTGCTGATGACTAACTGCTGAGCTAGTGACACAAGTGTTGACAATAAAATGATTGGACTTGTAGCCAGCTATCTAAATTTAGATAAATTGGCTAGCTAGCAGGCTAAACACCACAGCACAGACTGTTTCCTTGCTAATGAGGCTTAAATCATACGTTTTGAGGGGAACGGCTCATATATGAGAGCACAAAGTCAAATCGGCCTATTTCTTTCCCCACAGGTTTTCAGAGTATGACATAACCAATGAATGAGCTCCCACAGCGCTCCCACCTTGTGGCTCTCTTAAATGCAACAAGGGGGAATGTGCTTATTTGGTCATGTACTAGATAGATGTGGAACAGATCTCTATCATAGGAAAGCTCCAGTGGCATAACTAAGCTGTCCAATGGTCTACAATAGTCTGCAATTATGAGCAAGACTGGGGTGAGTACACAAGTCTTTATAAGACTGTGTAAGACTTTAGAACAATATATTATATATATATATATATATATATATATATATATATATATACCAAGCATCTAGCTGATGTATGTGCTTTAGGAACAGATGAATGTTCATACTCTGCTATTTCTCCAACAGAAAGGGTTTAATTGAGATGTATCTTCTACTTTTCTGCTGTTGATGTTGAATGTTTCGCTCTCATTATCGTCTTTTCATCAAAATCTTCACATATTCAGACACTACTGCTTTCTCATTCACAGTCTACCTTTGCTTTTCTCCACTGGACTCTCTCTCTCACACACACACACACACACACACACACACACACATACACATACACATACACATACACACACACACACACACACACACAACCTGCAAGCAAATGTTGAACACATTCAGAACATACATGCTTCCTCGTCATCCTTGTCCTCATCCTATCTCTCGTATCTTCCACAGGAAATGGGCTTCTTTTCGGACATATCCTGAAACTGTTAGCGCATATCCCCTTGAGCAACGGGTTTCGCTCTCCTGTATAAAGAAGTGCGATTTACAAGGTCCACATGCAACATAGAGCGATGAGGTCAGTTTTGTGCACAGGGGAAAGGTTAGCATTTGATTTTTAAAACCATTAGCCAGAATTGATTTGTCAAAATGGGGAGCCCAGAAGAAAAACACATCTCCCTGAGACCATTTTATTTCTATTTCCAGGGCATGCTGAGTGATTCAGTGCTGCACCAAAAAAAAAATAAAATAAATAAATAATAAATTAAAAAAACACCGCCATTTTCTCTGAAGAAATTTGAATGTTGTGCGTTCACGGACACACGTTTTGCTTTAGAGACATGGAGGGAGGGGACGGGATTTGCACCTAAAAATATGCCAAACGCATTCTAAAGGCTCTAGATGGAGGACAGGAAAGGTTACTCCATTGGAGATAAAATTCATTCCTAGCTTTTTCAGAAGATATTGGATTTATGCACTCGTGTCTGCAGCAAGTGCCATCCATAGCAATTTGCCTTGATTTATTCAAGACTTAAACAGGGCATAAACAAGGCTGGAGTGTTGGGTTCAACCAGTCCACTCCGAGCTGTCTGCCAGAGAAGGAGCTGTAATATCTGAGCCCATGAGAGATGGTTGATAGCGCTGTTGGCTTCCTGGGGAGATTCATTGGTTGATATAGCAGATCTTGAACTCCAGGCAACAAAAGCAGATGTCACCAGAGTGTTATAGAAGGCAGCCAGGCGCAGAGTGGCACAAATCACAAACCTTCTGTTCCTGGACAAATTTTGCTTAAAAATGAATTCTCCACCAGCATACCTGACCTCACATGAGAACTCTACTAACGCACAATAGGCTCTGAAAAATGACAACAGTCTAGACATGTTGGAGGATGTAATGTCATAAAGCAGTTACGAAAGACTTATTTCTCCATAATACAAGGTTACAGGAGCTTGACAAAGTTTGCGGAGTGACCAGCATGTGCATGGTCCCAGCGCAGTCTAGTGTCCTGAGGGCATGCCTTTTTATGAGCAGAATGGTGTTAGTCTTTAAGAGGAACAACAAGAACACAGCCGCACAGGAAGCGAGACTGGCCTTCCTCCCAGAGGGTCAAGGAAAATTGCATTATGCTTGCTCCAGCAGGAACGACGGGGTCGTGGCCCACAGCCAGGCACCAGTCACCAAACAGATGCTGCTTGTAAGAACTCTGCTCTCGCAGTGGGCCTGCACTCCCTCTGAGGCCTGCCTGTGACAGCTTATTACAGGCCAGATGGGGGCGAGAGCTTCTGTCTGTGGGCCAGGGAGTCGGCCCCCTCTCCTCTGAGCAGTCCGCTACACGCAGCATTACACGCTTGAATGAATGGCCAGAGCACCTGTAAGGCTGTCTGCTTTTTGGAGACTGCAACTCTTCTCTGGCATAAGAAGCCTGGGTGGAAATGCATTTAGTAGCCTGCAGCAGGGGAAGTGCAAATGGCACCCAAACCCTGTTAGTTCGGGTCAAAGTCAGAACTTTGGTGACATTAACAACATTTGAACCTAAAGGGAAAATTCTTTGAGGGCACAAGAGGCAGCCTCTGTATTGGTATAAGCGACAACAATATAAATAAATAAATAACAAATGTATGTTCTTACACATAAGATAAAATGACTCTTCAGGTAGTCCATGGTATATGGACTATACCATAGGTATAGGTCCATATACCATGGTATATCACTATCCTGTTGTTGAGGCCATCACCTCTTCAACTTAAGCTGGTTTGAGATTTGGACCCAGGAATTGCTGGTACTTTGTGAAATCCATTATATTATTATAGAATATTGTCAATGCCACTGGCAACAAACACAACCCCAAAAACATGATAGATCCAACACCATGCTTCAAGGCATGGATTTCATGGAATGCAGCTATTTTTGCTGTTTGTGGCCAAAGAGTTCTATTCTGTCTTCATCAGTCAATAGCACTTGTTTTGAGAACGCATCTGCATACTTATAAACATTTAATTTTGTGCTGAGGTTCCTCTGACTCTTCCATGAAGATTGTGTTTGTGCAAGCAATGTGAACCTTCTTGACTTAGTTAAGCTTTCATGCAGGTTCCTGGCAGGCATATGGGGGTTTTGATTTGCCAGTCTTACCAGCATATAAGCAGCTCTCTCAGAGTTGTACTGGCCTTGCAATACTCATACGGACCTCCACAGTTCCCCTGAACTGCCATTAGTTAATAACATTCTGCACTGCAGAAACCACAAGCAGAAACAAGTGTCTTCTTATAGCTTTCCTCTGCCTTGTGGGCTTTGATTACTTTCATTTTCAGATTTCTAGACAGTTGCTTAGAGAAGTCTACGGTTGGTGAGTGTTAGTACGTTAGTAGGTTTGCAGAGAAAGTTTGGAAACTTGATTTGGCTGCTGATTCCTAATTACTTTTGCCGACATGCCTCAGACCTGATTTGCTGTGGGGCTGTAGTTAACTCTTCTCAAAACTTAAAAGCCCCAGTTCCACCCATACACAAAAATCTGCTAGTTCTAAATTACTGACTACTGACTACTGACTGATTGACTTTTTCCCAATATCACAAGTTGACGGGGACTGAATGCACCATTAGCATGCAATCTGCCTCAGACAGTCCATGTAACTCTGTGTGTTTGGCTTAGACCAAGGTAAAGAGGCAGCGTGCCTCGCAGGCACACGGAAGCACTGATCAGACATGGAGAGCTTTCAGCCCCGCTGAAGAGCATGCAGCAAGGAAAATCGACCGGCGAGCAGCAATAAGGGCCGAGTGAATTGCATACTGACTCCAGCAGCACTGATCAGGAGGGGCGGCAGCATAGCATAGGGGAGGTCTAGTATGAAATTAAAGGAGGGCCACGGTGGCTCCATGGAGAATTCTTTATTTATTTTCCCTCTCCCCACGTGTTGTCACCGCGGGGCAGGTGAAGCTGGCGTGGGATTCATTTCGGCTCTATGGGGGGAGGGTGGGGTGGGGAGTGTTGGAGTAAGGAAAAGGGGGGAGAGAGTCAGAAACGGAAAGAGGAGAGAGAGAGAGAGAGAGACAGAGAGAGGGGAGAAAGGGTCTTTACCACCCTCAGGCAGAAAGAGAGGAGGGGTGGGAGGCTGCACAGAGACGGGGAGCCAGAGGAAGAGGAAAGGGTGGAGGAGGAATAGCGGCTTTACACCTGAAATTTTAATTTTACCGCGCAAGGTCACGGGAGGTGGGCGCTCTTGTTAAGAGCCGGCAAGTCTCGTAGGAGGGATGATGGAAGTGGCGTGCCACTAGGCCCTGTTTGGCGGGCTGAAAATAGCTGTGGGAGCCTGCGCCGCTTTTAATTTGTGAATCCGAGGAGCCGTATTGAAGGCTGGGGAAAATATGAGTTCCCAGTGGATGCTGAGTCAAACCTGAGTAAGAGCTATGAAATAAAGGCTCTTCACACTCGGGAGATCTTTATCTGTCACAAGTACTGAGTCGTTTTACGTGCCTCCTCAACCTGCAATAATAACGACTGTGCTTATGTCCCAAAAAAAAAACAAAAAAAAAAACATTTAATCAAGAACTGCTGAAAAATAAGACAAGGTCCCGTATAAATAAAGATAAAACAAGAA
The DNA here is from genome assembly GCF_030463535.1 of Salminus brasiliensis. Taxonomy (NCBI): domain Eukaryota; kingdom Metazoa; phylum Chordata; class Actinopteri; order Characiformes; family Bryconidae; genus Salminus; species Salminus brasiliensis. The sequence goes on along the minus strand of NC_132882.1, from coordinate 17,132,683 downwards.
GACGAATAAACAGCCATAGCACACTCAGGTTTATTTAGGGGGACTGACTTCTTGTACAGTTGCTGTTCAAAAGCCTCTACTGCTTGAGGACTAAAAATGGCTTCGAAGCTGAATGGCTCCTGATTAGAGCGCTAAAGTGCCAATCCCATTGATCAACAGTAAACAAGATAATGCAATCATTACACATATTTATGCCTGTCATAAGTAAACAAAAACCATCTCTAATCTGATGGCAGTTAAATGTTAAAAAGCTCGGAGAAAAGAGGGAGCATTACACTGCGAAAGCTAAACACAATGAGTGGGTGAAATTGCATATTAATACGCCATTAAAATCAAATTCTTCCTCTCTTTCGACGTAGTCAGAAATAATGTTTTTCCCTGGCTAGGAAGGGAAGTGCCAAACAGTGTGATTAAATGATATTGCCTCTCTTTAGTTCACACGGAGGTTACCTGCCTGCAGGCCCTGCAGCTTTGATTAGCTTTTTGTCTTAGAGCTGAAAATCTACAGCAAACGGATATAACTCTTTGAATTTACGGCCAGTGCAGTGGAAAATAGCTCTCCCTGTAAGAATAGAAAGTCTGTTTTATTTCCTGTGGTATAACACATAATCAGAAGAGCAAGATGGAGAAGCATGTGTGGTCTGTGCATCTATCCGCACCAGATAAGAGCTGAAAGGCATGGTAATACACAGTGGGATATGTTTGTCTTTCAGATGCCTTCATTACTTATACCACCTGTATATCTTATTCATCACGCCAGACCATTCCAACGTTTGATAAAACAGAACCATTAGGCCCGAGATGTACTGCTGCATAGACTAAGGCAGTATAGGCAGGCTTCCGTCCAAGGGATTTTATGTGAAAAATGCTTTGAAATGTTTGATGGTGTAGGCACTGGAAACGGCAATTACGAGTAGTATTTTACAAATATCCATTCCACTTCAGCTACAGTGGAAAGGTTTTGACAGGGAAAATAATGCAATTATGCATGAATTTAGCATGACAGGATTTTCATCACCTCTCCTTCAACAAACCAATAAAACAACCCACAGTTAAAAATCTTTTTTTATTTACACCCAGTACTGTGCAGAAGTTTCAGGCACCTAAGCACATTATTTAAAACCCTTTATCTGAAAAATACGAGTGTTTTTGCTTATAAAAACACCAGAACACATTACAGCAGATGCCAGTAAACATAAAGAAAGTAGCTGAGATCTTGTGAGAGCTTTTTAAACAAGAACTCAATTCCACCACCAGCTCTGATTTAACATCATTAAGTACTGATTTACCAACCCAGGTGCTGGACGACAACTCTAAACTAGAGAGTGCCGGTCAGTGCAAATCCTTTCAGCTGATTACTGTTACCGCTAACAAATGCTCAGAATGCGATGACTTCAGTCAAGAGGAATTAGGCGTGAATGAACTGGACAGCTCATGGGCAGTTGCTGCGGTGTTGCTAGGTGGCTGCTATGGTATTCACAGATGGTTTATGTGGTTTTCCTAACTGGCGGTTGTGGTATCTCAGAGGGTTGCTATGGTGTTGCTAAGTGATTGCTATGGTATCTGAATTGGTGGTCGCTAAAGTGTTCCTATGTTTATACAACTTTTGTCAATGTTGAAACAAATGATTTGAACAAATGTTGAAAAATGCCAGAAAATGTGCCCAAAAGATGGAAGGGAATGTGTTTGTTTTGTTCTATTCAACTATATAAAACCATAAACTATATATATATTATAAACTATATATATTTTCCCTGTGTCTAGTTTTTGATGGCAAAATTGATGTAAAAAAAATTGTCACATGAAAACTGTTCTCCTCCAAAGATGAGTCTTTGGTATAGTTTTGTTCTTATTAGTTTTAATAATAATAATAAATCCAAGTGGGAGCTTAATACAATGACTGTGGTACTATTATGGTATTACATTTACATTTATGGCATTTAGCTGACGCTCTTATCCAGAGCGACTTACAAGGTTACTCGTATTATAGAAGTGGGCCAATGTTGTGTTAGGAGTCTTGCCCAAGGACTCTTATTGGTGTAGCGCAGCATAGCCACCCAGACCAGGAATCGAACCCCAGTCTCCCACATGGTATGGTAGCCCACAGGTAGTGGTGTTATCTGTTGCGCCACACCAACCACTATTAATGACTGATGCACCGCCTCACTGGAAATGTGGTTTAATGATCTACCAAAATTGTCATAATACCTACATCAACCCTACTATCAGACAATATTACATTAAACAGATACTATTAAATTGGGAAAGATAAAAGTCTTACTAAAGCATTACAGCCAAAACTACATTCCATCTGCACACAGACTTCACCACTGTGAGAACTGGCCACAGTGTTTTTGGCTAGGAGCGTTTTGTTTCAGACTGTAGTCATTCAGCTGGATGTGAACAGCTGAGCTGCGGTCTTTGTCTGGAATTCCAACTCTGGAAAGGTAAAATTCACACACTGAGATGTGAAAGCGTGGCTGCCTCTGGCTGCTGAGCGATGGAAGCTCCTCGGCGGCGAGGGCCGACGCTGATGCTTCAAACGGCCCTTTTATCCTTTTACTCAGGAGCTCTGCTTTGCATTTTATGACTTTGTTGTTTTAGTGATCTGACACGGTGTGTGGCTGCCAGAGCAGGTTTTTATGTCATTTAGTTGACCACTACAGACTCGGTGACAAGCTGTGTCAAATGTGTTTAGAGGGATGAAGCACAATTTCCAATGCACGAACAGGCAAATAAGCGAGCACTCAGTTTTAGCGTTGTACTACTGCGCAGAGGTAATCCAAAACATGGCGTGTAATATTCCATCTACACACAAAGCCCTCAGAGGAGAAACAATGGGCTTGTATTGACTATCACAACTACATCAAGCATCAAGACATTGTCCTGCCTTTAACAGCGACTGGAGCTGTAATTGAAGTCATAAACAAGGACGTGTTTTGTTCCCGCGTAGGACGCATCAGACTCTCGCAAAAGAAGACGAAGAAAAAAAAAGTTGCTCCTAATCCTCTATGGACAAACGCTACATTAATCCTAGTGAATGGCATTCCTTATTTGAAAGAAAATTGTTTACAAACCGCAAAAGAAAATCATTTATGGATTATTAAACTCAGTTAATGCTTCAATTGAATGTGATGCTATGGAAAAGGTGTATCATTAAAATCCACATGCAAAATCAATGCTCCGCTGGAGTAGAGACACATTAATAATAGGTGTTTGCGGCGCTTGATCTCCCTACAATACCTGCTATTGTCTGTTCACAGCTGAGACAATAGGTTTTATTTCATTCAGAGCTGTACACACAGGGATGCATTTCATCACTACACCTTCTCCATGAATTTCTAACTAAACTAAACGGAACTAGTTATGACACCAATATGCAGCGAAAAGAGAAAGTAGTTCAGATTCTCAGCACTTTTAACATCAGTCTCTGCACAAAGCAGTTATGGAAAAGCATATAGAGTACATATGTGTATTTTGAGCAGCTGGATTAAGCAGCAGTACTTGGATTCAATGCAAGGCTGGAAAATAGTTGGCCTCGGTGTATATATGATTAGATCAGTAGTCTGGCTGCACATACTAACTGACTAGCCCTCCTCTTCGTGAGAGAGGGTAAGCTCCTCCAGGCTGTTTCTCGGTATGTATGAGGTGTAGAGTGAAGTGTGCTGGCCTTACCTGCCCGCAGGCCAGTCCCATGCCCCTCTCGCCCATTCCATGAGGGCAGGATAAATTCAGCTCCAGGGCATCAGCTCCAGAAGCCTGTTCAAGGGACACATGTTATGCAAAGACAGGTTATTTCAATACATTCAAAGCATTCTAGCCTTTTCTTTTCATTTTAAACATACATATATGTATGGTCACTGATCAGCCATAACATTAGAACCAGTCAGTTATGGAAGGGGAAAGCATAAGGATCTGAGCCACTTTGACAAGGGCCAAATTGTGATGGCTAGACGACTGGCTCAGAGCATTTCCAAAACATCAGGCAGGTCTTGTGGGGGTTTTCTGGCATGCAGTGGTCAGTACCTACCAAAACTGGCAAACTGATGACAGGGTCACAGGCACCTAAGGCTCATTGTTGCGATTCACAGAGGACCTCACAACACACAGGACTTAAGAAACCTGCTGTTAATGTCTTGGTGCCAGATACCACAGAAAGCCTTCAGAGGCCTTGTGGAGTTCATGCCTGCTGAAGCAACACAAGGGGGACCTACTCAATATTAAGCAAGTGTTGCTAAGGTTATGGCTGATCTATGCATATGTATGTATGTATATGTATATTTATATACACACACACACACACACACACTATACACACATATGTGTGCCTAGCGATTGGAATATGAATCATGCAAAACAACAAAAAACAACAAATCTAGTGATTCAGTTTATTAATCATGCCGTGTCCAAAACCCTTACAGCTGCTCAGGAAAACAGAAAACACAAAGCCTCTTTTCAAGAAGAGGCGCACGCGTGCCGATGAGAGACACAAAACAACGGTGACTGAAACATTAGGCCTAAAATAGATCAGACAAATGATAACTGTTCCACATGGATGCGCGGGAGACGCCGCCACACTGTATGTAGACTGGTGGAGTGGGGCGTAGAAAGCGGCTGAGCAGGAAAGGCGTTTGACAGGCAATTACATATCCGTGGGGGCTTTAAACCACATCACATGGGGGATTTAAACAATTACAAAAAGCTCTACAAACCTGCCAGAGTGACTCCAGCTGTAGATTTATGATTTGCCACAGACTGACAGCCATTAGAGGGAGAAACGAAGAATAAGTATTTTAGCCTTACAAAGTGCGGAGGAGCAAGTGGCAGGATGAAGCCATTTATCATAGTCAGCTGGGGAGAGGAGGAAACCATGGCAGCCCCGGATTAGGCTCCAGATTTCATGGTCAATTAGGGCCAAATGCAGGTACAAAATGGACACAATGCGCCGTGATCCCAAAGCCAATTATCAATAATGTTTAATTTCACCCGGCTTCCTTTAAGCCCTTTACAGAAGGAGGAGGAGGAGGAGGCTGGCTGCCTCTACCGTCCCTCCTTCCTCCGCAACAAAGGACCACACACACAATGAATTAAGCGCTATCATCGCAGATCACAATAAGCAGCTTTGAGAGGGAAGACAGCAAGCAGGCTATTTGATATTGCAGGCTTAGCAGAAAAGAGAAAAGGCACAGAAGAATCGAGCCTGAAATATGGCAAAGCAAAATACAAGCATGCAGAGGGGAGTTAGTGAGTGTGCTGGGATAGTTCAGGTCCTGCCTGCGAAAAGAAGAGCCTCCTACCCTCGTTTCATTCTTAAAACCACTCCTCAGGGGAAGACGGAACAGAAAAGATAGAAGGACAGAAAAGGAGGCAGACAGAAAGAGAAGGAGAGAGACAGAGCAAAAAAAAAGAAAAAAAGAAGAAAAAGAACAAGAGGCTTAGTACCACAGTTCCACACCTCTTATCCTAATCCCATACACCCACAGATTCACACACAAACCCAGATATAAACACAGCACTGTAACACACATTTCTGCACAGGCATGCCCTGTGGATGATGATATATACTCCTCGTACGCCGCATGAATTCTAAATGTGTAACACATGCAGGCTGACCACAAGCATAGGGAAATACAGCCCAGCATGCACATTAATATTTATCCACAGTGCCTCCAAACACCCATTAATAGACGAGAAAAAATGGCAAAGAGGTCTAAATAAGAACAGGAGCTTGGCTAATAAAAGGTGCAACGTGCAGGATTTAAATACGCTTTAATGATCATTATAAGATAAATTGGACGCAAGCGTCAAAACGAGTATCATTAACCAACATGTGTCTAAACTGTTGTTTCCAAATTGCCTTTCGAAACCCATTCATTAAAACATGATGTATGCAGAAGCGCGTTTTATTACAAGAGCCATAAGCGCTCATGAAGGCTGAGTGGAAAGGCTTCAATATTCATGTGTGAACTCGAGCTTGCATCTTGAACAGCAGCAACAGCCACGGCAGTGGCGGCAGACCCTGGCCAAAAGTGCCATCACTTGTTTAATCCTTCTCGTAGTTACTTTAAGCGGCAGACCGCTGGAGACAAGTCTTAAGGATACGCTCCACAAAAGAGCCACGGGCCGGGAGCAGATCTTTATCAGAGCTGACACTGCCTCTGACATGGGCTATCAGCTCCCAACTTGATAAGGAAAACATTACCTATCGCTGTCATACACTCTGGAACATTAGGGATGGTTTGATCTCTGGGGGTATTGGAAGCACGAGAGCAAAAGTGAGGACGGAGAAGGGAGGAAGAAAAACACCCGGAGTGAAAATACACTTACTCTACAGTTGGAAGAACAGGCTCTGGAGATGCTGCAGGACAGACAGACAGACAGACAGAAAGAGGTAACAGAAGCTGGGAGGCAGTCGGCTATGACTGGAAGGTTCATTTGAAACCAGAGGAAACCCTGCACTGTGTAAGTTGCAGATACGCAGCCTTTTGAGTGACAGCATGGAGACTTTCATTAGCTCAGCCTCACATATTCATGATGGCGTCAGTGCTAGGCCTTTCACAAACACCTCATATCCAACAGCTGATTATCAAGGTCCCTATCTGGAGCCCCAACTTTAAATGTAAGAAAATGGGAATAGATCAGGGGAAGACTTTGACATTTATGAATTTGCAGCCTCTGGCTCATGGTTATGACGCAATATTTCTCTTAAAGCCAGCGATTTCGTGCACGTGTGGCGTGGTTGGGTGGGCGGGGGAGAACCGAGGTGCCAGCTAAGAGCAGAAAATGCTTTACTTCAGGCTGACACTTTGGTGAAGGGAGGAGAGGGAGAAGGGCAGAAAAAAAACTTTTAAGCAGTATCCTTAGGCAAGGAACAGTGTTAAGTGTTCCCTCACAGATTTCAAAGTGGAAATGAATGGGTGATTCTCCTTGAAAACGGAGTTGCCATGGCAACCAGGCTTTTATTTCATACATGCCAGAAAGGTAACTAAACAGTGCACTTTGGATGTGAGGGCGATGAGGAATTCGGACCACAGAGAAGGGTCACTGACCGATAGAGCGGCTACCAAGGACGGGATGAGCTGATCTCTCTCTTTTCTACTTCATCCCCCCCCCCCCCCTCTACTCCCTCCATCTCCGGCAACGTAGGGTTCCTGCCTCTTTTTTGCAGCTCTAGGTATGAAGTGCTAGTCTGAAGGCTGAAGGATGAACTGGGCTCAAACTGTACCTCTGCCTACAGGGTTCTTCTTCTCCAGAGCCAGGTTAGAGCACACAGGGTCTATGGAGCTTGCTGATGGAGGCAGGCTTTCTAAAAGTCAGTGCGATGCTGCCGTCTACCCTAAAGCCATGTACTCACCCAGGCTTAGATCAGTGTGTGGACTGCTTTATGAATATATAACATGCAAACGGTACCTGAACCTGGATAAAGGGGGGCTTCTAGGCAAATACATAATGACAGTAATGCAGGAAGCTAGAGGAGGAGTGAGGGGGGAAGCACTACCAGATGTCCATCTTTTTCGAAGGGGAAGGGGGTTTGGGCTGTGCTTGACAGGTCCGATTTAATGAGGTACAACAGAGAGCGAAAGAGTCAATGAAATCGATAGCAGAATTAACACATTGACATGTGGACCTGTTTACTTTCTGACATTTTCTGTGCACAATTAAGCACCTGAGATATGCGAGTCAACTCGCATTAATCCAGGGGCCACCAAACTGCCTGACTCTATTCCTCTTCAGAATAGAAGCTCTGTGTTTACAAGTGTGAGTATGTACGCAGATACACACACACACACACACACACAAACACACACACACACACACACACACACCTATCAGCCATAACATTAGCTATTGCCCAATATTGAGTAAGTCTCCCTTGTGTCACCACAACAGACCTGACCATTCGAGGCATGGACTCCACGAGACATCTGAAGGTGTCCTGTGGTATCTGGTATCTACACCAAGACCTTAGCAGCAGATCCTGTAAGTCCTGTACCGGTTCACCGGTTGTCCTTTCTTGGACCACTGCATACCAGAAAAAAAACCCCAAAAGACCTGCCTGATGTTTTGGAGATACTCTGCCCCAGTTGTCTAGCCATCAAATTGTGACTCTTGTTGAAATGGTGCTGATTATGTTTGGGCGTTTTTCCTGCTTTTAGCACATCTTCAAGAACTGACTGTTCACTTGCTGCCTAATATAGCCACCCCTCGACAGATGCCACTATAGATAAAGAGGATCAATGTTTTTTTTTTTTTACTCTACCCATGTGCGACAAATGTTATGGCTGATCAATAAATCGACACACACACACACAAACACAAACAGAGAGCTGATGTCTTTTTTTGCATACCTCCCATTAAAATGTGCCTCTTTCTGATGGTAGATGTTGGAGGATACTGTAACATCAACTACGGCAAGAGCTACCTTTAGATCCTGTGATTATTGGAGACTTTCTTTATGCTCTTGGGCTAAACTTGCTAGGACATCCTGACCTGGTCATGCTGGCAGTTGTTTGAAATGTTCTCCACTTGTAAATTATTTTGGGGACAGTGCAAGAGCTGATTTCTAACTGTTCTGAGATCTGCACCAACAACCTTCTGTCTGAAGGCCTCAGAGAGCTCTTTGGATCTGGCCATGGTAATAACACTCACTTCAAAAGTCAAGAGCAAGCTAACTGTCTTTTGTGTCTCCTCCACAGTCCCCTCTAACCATGTTCTAATCATCTGCAGCTGATGTGCTGCACCTGTTTTCTAATTGTTGATGTTTTGAGGGGAGGGGGTGTTCTAACTTTTTACTTACAAGAAAACTGCCTTTCTATTCTATCACATTTTAAATAGTTAAATTAGTTATATTACCTCCCAGTTTTGTTTAAAGGAAGATCAAATATCGACATGATAAAATGTGTTAAAAAGACAAAGGTTTTCATGGAGTGTCCCAACACTTGTATGAGGGTGCATGCGTGTGTATTTATGTCTGCGTGGGCGTGTTCCAGAGCGGGTCTGCTGGGGCTAGGTTTGACTGACACTGGGAAAGGACAGGGGCTGGAGCGCTCATGCTCACAGATGGAGGAGCCTGAAGAAGTCTGGCCTGAAGACGTCCTCTCCTCCCCCACTCTGCTCTCCTCCGTAACTGCCTCACTCCTTCTCTGGCATCTGTCTCATCCCTCTCAGCCTCTTGGCAGCAACAAACCAGTTGGGTCTTATAAACATTTGCCTAAATGTAGCACGCTTCAGATCCAAGATTAATTGCCACCGATTCAATATTTGGGGTGTTTATGCAATAACAGTGAATGTTGCTTTTGCAGTTTGGAAAGGTGTGGTACATCACACTTTTCTCCTTCACTCCCCATGCAATGCTTATGCAGGCAGAGCTATCCACTGAGCCAAATTATCAGTGAGGAAGGGTGTGTGTATGTGTGTGTGTGTGGGGGGTTATAATTTCAACTGTGCGTGTTGGTGAATTAGCATAACAAAGACTCACCTCTGCCATTTTGGCAAGCTCAGTCCAATCAGCTTTGTTGTAGCTGCACATTATGCTGGAAATGATAATCTATGGCAGGGAGTTGGAGGCAGAGAGAGAGAGGGAGAGAGAGAGATTAGAACAATTCAGAGATTCTAACGACAGATGCACTTTATGTTACACTGTAGACTCCAAAAAAAAGGTCCAATTTTGTGTGTGCACAAATATTCCTCTTTCGCTCATGTTCTAAAGGTCTGAAAGCATCAGCAATATTTTAGCAACTGCATTGTCCTCCCTTTTTTAAGTCACAAAATCAATACTTATAATTTACAAGATCAGACCAAATGCACTGGCATGCTGGCATTATTAAAACAATAAAAATATCATAGAGAGGGAATTAGCTAAGAGCCCCTGTGCTAGGGCTGGATTACGGTGTGCCATTTTCATTTTTCCCCTCCTGACACACTATAAGCCAGCCATAAAACATGCTGCGGAGGACCTGCTCCCTAATATCACCTCCTGGTTTTAAGTAATCACAGACATAAAAAGGCTTTGATATAAAGTGCAAACAAACCACAGGCAATGAAGAGTATGCCTAATATACAGAGCACATTTTTCCAGATAAGTGAAGACACTGGGTCAACATTTGGGCAAGCTGTCTCGCTCATCTGGGTTTGCTAACGTTGTTAAACACATAGGTGTGTTCCATTGTGTGCCTAATAGCTGTACAAATCAGTGGAGAGATGAGTGAAATGAAGGTCAGTTCAACACTTGCGCTTCGTACCCTTGCATTCACCTTTTTAATTACATCCAACACCTGGTTTTATCCAATGACCGTGACTTATTTGCGGCGCCGATGAAGGAGGAGATGCCAGCAAGACAGAACGCGCCGGCCCTAACAAAAGGTATCCAGAGACACTAAGGGAGAGAAAACTGATTTCATGGGAGGATATTAAACTCGGAGGATGTGCTCTCCCTTAGGACAAATTTCCGCAAGATATAAATCTCTGGGGCATTAGGCTTCCCCAAAAGCGCCGCGCCGTCAGGGACTAAGTATAGCCCACCGACACAAGAGCAGAAAATATTGTCAAGTTTTAGAGGGCAAATAAAGTTAAGCACCCTGACATTTACTGCTCAGATTTGCCAAACAACGTTGACATATAAGCGATATTTGATACACCCTGAAATAGTGTTTGGTAATATTGTCGAGTGTTGATGGAAAAGCCTGAGATTACTGGCCTTCATTGAGCCCCGTTTCATTTTGGGTGCTACGGAGGTGGGGAGTATTCTGTTTTGATTTGAGCTTGACCTTTGGCCACTTTAACTTCACATTATGGGAAGGAGGCCCTTGAAAAGGCAGGGAGGCATCCGCTCTACAGTTTATTAAAGACAATCGGGGCTGAAAGCACAGTCAGACAGCCAGAGCAGGTTAGAGAGAGAGAGAGAGAGAGAGAGAGAGAGAGAGAGAGAGAGAGAGAGAGAGAGAGAAAGAGAGAGAGCGCCGTGGCTGTAGAGGCTGGGAGAGGAGCGGGATTACCTCGTTATCAGCTCAATAACCCTGTTCCCAGCTCCTGCCTCCAAACACACGGCACACTGTAACAAAGCGTCTCCATGGAGATCAGTCACCTAGAGCCTGTCACTCGCCAAAGATATGAGCACGTTTCCGAACGCTAGCGCCCACCCCTCCTTCGCACCGTGCAGCGGCCGTTCCCGTGTAATAGAGGGGAAAAATTGAAGCATTGATGATGACAATCACAGCAATTTGTCCCAGAAGCTCTGACCTGCGAGGGCTGCAGCTGCAGTTCGGACGGGGTTTTGGAGGCAGGCTGTTGCAGCGGAATGAAAATGCCTCTCCTGTAGCAGGCCTGCGTGCGCACGAAAGCGCGACCGCTCCAGGGGCAGGGCAGTCCGACCCACCTATTCCACTGACAAATGGAAATTGCCTATGCCAGAACGCAGATTTGATTTTCCTTTAAAGCAATAGTTCAGAGAGAAATCAAATTTACCAAATGTTCCCCTTTCTTCAGTTTGCTTCTCTAGTTTTGCAATAGAGCTACACAACAGTGCTTTATATAAAAATGGACAAACGTATGCTGCAGTCGTTTGTGTATATTCTGTTCAGCTAATTTGTCAGGAGTCAGGAAAATCCCTTCAGGTCTTTGAAGGTGAAACAAGACCACCTTAAGATGGAGCACTGCTGTGTCCTCCTTCAAAAGGTAATCCAGCATAACCAATCTGTAAAATGGGTCAATTTAAACACCCTAAACTGTTACCTAACCATCTTGATTTGTGTTATTTATTAAAAGCCCTAAGCTGGTGAAACGGTAAAACTGAGAATGTGGTGAGGTTGATACTAGACATCATGGCTGCTGCTTTTCCTGTGCCAGTGTCCACAGAAGGAGAGCTCAAACTTAGTATGTGATGAAGTGAAAGCCATCTCTTCTTGCCATCTTCTCCATCTCCACAATATAATATCATTTTATTTGTTAAAGTGCTAAAACTATGCTACAATATGCAGTTTCTGTGAGCCCATAATAGTGCTGTAAAAAAGCTTTCGGTTTTTGTGGCTTCTGACTAAAGTATTGGGACACCTGCTCCTTCATTGTTTCCTCCTAAATCTAGGGTACAAAAAAATTATTCTGCTTTTGTTAGAGGAACTTTCTGCTAGATGTTGGAGCACTGCTGTGAGGATTAGATTGCTTTTAGCAACAAGAGCGTTAGTAAGGTCTGTATATTGGATGATCAGCACCCTACCTCATCCCAAAAGTATTGGATGGAGCAACGTCATTCTAGAGAACCTTATACCCCTTATACCTTATTCTAGCCAACACCTGGCATTAGGCATGGTGCCAATAGGGTTATGTGTATCTGCTCCAGAGAGTCCTATTCTATTTGAAACGTGTAGCACCAAACATGCCAGCTGATTGGTTACATGTGAAGTAGGAGGAAAACTGTACATTTTTTTTTACTGCACTAGCGCTTTAAACATGTGCCTATACTTTGAACATGTGCCCTAGACCATCAAATGCTAACACCCAAGCACACATGAACGTCTGTGCACATACATGCACATATGAGCACAATGACCTTGCAGACTTTTGTGCTGGAGATGTTTCCATTCAAGTGGCAGCACAGATGCTGGGTGCAGTGGGAATCGGTGAAAAAGAAGTGCTGCTCTTCACTCTCTGCTCAGACACATCTCAGCTGTTTTCATCTTCTACACAAAAGCTACAGGAGTGAATGCTGGACATCACTTCCATTAGTGCTCTCTCTGATTGCAGCCAGAAAGTCTGCCACAAATCAATTAATCCTTTGATATTTCTTGAGCACAGGGAAAGAAACTGAGCCTCAGAAGTGAACAAATGAGTTGTCATTTTGTAATTTCAGCCAACATATGCTGTTCCTTCTGCATAAATACAAGAGGGAGGGAGGAAAAAAAAGAAAGAAAGAACTGAGTTATGGTCCAAGGCCACACCATAAATATTTGGATTTCATTAACAAACATGAGCATTGCATTACTATGAATAATAAAAAGGACATTGAGGAATTAATACTGAAATCATATTCAAATTTTATGACTGGAAAACCAAACCACAGTGGAGAAACTGGAGATAATTAGCTACCAAAGAGAGACTCATGCTGCTCACTGTAGTCACAATGATGCTCTAATACATCTCTTTGCATGGAAACATCAGGAGGTTAAGATTAAAAGGAAAATTATCTTGGGGTTGGAATAGATTGTGACAAGCACTTTATTTACTGATTATCTGCTGTTAGTAGCAATGATAGCAGCAGCACTATCTTAAACCTTACGCCTTTACAACTGATTATAGTCTTTGCCTGTACATTTATCTAACATACCCAACTGAGAAGGGACAATTCTGTGTTACAATTCAGATATAAGCTAAAGCAAAAGCTCTTGGTGGTGTTAATTTAAAGAAAACAAAAGAATATGGGGGCATTTTTCCTGAACTGGTGCAATTGTTGGAGTGCAACACTGGAGTTTTTTAGATAGCAAGAATATTATGACCAAGGCTTGTAACCCCTAAAATACATAAACTCACAGCTAAGTCGTGGTGTAGATGTTTCAGCAGCTTCTGCCCTGGAATTTTTAAATAACACCTAAATGTTAATGTAGATGTAACATCAATGGAACAGTTTAAATGGATAATACCTATATGCCAATGGTATTACTCTAATTGGTTCTGAAAGGTTGAGTCTGAAAGGTTGAATGAGGCTGTATGCTATTGGAAAAATGGAAAACTGACTACAGACAGGTGACAAAAAAGGAAAAATCTGAATAAATGATTAGAGGTGTTTTTCTTACAAGTTCTCAAGTTCTCATGCTCAGTGGCATGTCAAAAATGGGCCCAGTTAACCTCAATTGTGAATCAAGATGGCAAGAGAAAATGGTCTCAGTGACTTTGAAAGGGAGTTCATTATTACACAGATTGCATTCAGTCCTAAACACTGCCCACTGACTATACAGTTTTAATAGCAACACTGACTACAGAGATATCTGCATTAAATATATGGTAAAGACATCATTACATAAAGGTTGTCAACTGTGTTGCATGCAATGCTTGTGTGTTACTGTGAAATAGAAGGGAAAAAACAACAACACAAGACTAACAGTTCCACAGGTGACTGAGAACTCTGTTGACAACTACACACAGTAACATTTACATTTTACATTTATGGCATTTAGCAGACGCTCTTATCCAGAGCGACTTACAAGGTTACTCGTATTACAGAGGTGGGCCAGTGTAGTGTTAGGAGTCTTTCCCAAGGACTCTTATTGGTGTAGCGCAGCACAGTTACCCAGACCGGGAATCGAACCCCAGTCTCCCACATGCGTGGTGGCTCAGTGGCAGGTAGTGGTGTTATCTGTTGCGCCACACCAACCACCACAGTTTCAGAGACAAAGCATATGTAGGCAATTTGGGTGGTCTGCGGTAGCTTAGCATATGACACTGTATGTTGTTCCTTTCATTTGTCATATGTCTGTATGTTGTTACACTAGGTGCCTCAGCCCCTAAAGGCACGTGAATGGAAGGAATGGAATTTAACATCAACACCAAAGATGATGCTAATATAATCACTTAAACTCTCAGATTATCTCAGCTGTAGTTTCCATATGACTGAATTCAAAGAGATAACAAGAGCAACAGCGCTAATAACGCTCCCTATCTCATACAAATCATCAGCCCAAACTGCCAGTTTCAACTGCTATGAACCTGGAAACAAGCACTTCAGAAAAACAACAACAAAAAAACAGACAGACAGACAGACAGACAGAGAGGGAAGATATACAGACAAGGGTAACAGATGGACAGATGGCTATACAGACCCACAGGGAGATATACAGACAGACAGGGATATATATATATATATATATATATATATATATATAGACATATATAGAGAGATATATAGACAGACAGGGAGATATACAGACAGACAGACAGACCGACAGGGAGATATACAGACGGAGAGGGAGATATACAGACAGACAGCTTGACAGAGAGATATACAGACAGACAGGGAGATATACAGACGGACAGGGAGATATACAGACGGACAGGGAGATATACTGACAGACAGGGAGATATACAGACAGACAGGGAGATATACAGACAGACAGACCGACAGGGAGATATACAGACAGACAGACAGCTAGACAGACCAACAGGGAGATATACAGACGGACAGGGAGATATACTGACAGACAGGGAGATATACAGACAGACAGGGAGATATACAGACAGACAGCTAGACAGACAGACAGGGAGATATACAGACGGACAGGGAGATATACTGACAGACAGGGAGATATACAGACAGACAGCTAGACAGACGGACAGGGAGATATACAGACGGACAAGGAGATATACAGACAGACCGGGAAAACAGACGGGGAGATATACAGGCGGACAGACAGCTAGACAGACAGCTAGACAGACGGACAGGGAGATATACAGACGGACAGGGAGATATACAGACAGACCAGGAAAACAGACGGGGAGATATACAGACAGATAAGGAGACAGACGGAGAAACAGACAGATGGAGAGACAGGGATACAGAGAGACAAACGGGGAGACATACAGACAGATAAGAAGACATTCAGACAGATGGGGAGACAGACAGATGGAGAGCTAAATAATTTTGTAAAATTATTAAAAATACTATATAGCAAAATCTCCAGTGCTGAACTCCTATAGCATTCAGCTGGAAACAAACAAACACTGTAGGAGTTAAATCAACACAAAGGATTTTGTATTTGTATTTGTACTTTTCAGAACGATCTTTGGTGAGCCAAAGCTTTGAAAAGACACAAATCATGTAATTTAGCATTTGGCTAACCTCCTGGTAGACCTGTGTCTGCAGCAGT
The DNA here is from genome assembly GCF_030463535.1 of Salminus brasiliensis. Taxonomy (NCBI): domain Eukaryota; kingdom Metazoa; phylum Chordata; class Actinopteri; order Characiformes; family Bryconidae; genus Salminus; species Salminus brasiliensis. The sequence goes on along the minus strand of NC_132882.1, from coordinate 17,116,832 downwards.
AGCTATAAAACCAGTAGGTTTCTTATACTTTGATTCTTACATTGTGAGGAAAGTCCGCCTTAAGCTCAGTCACACTCTGGCACCAGTAGGCTGCGGTTTTCTCACTGATTAGCTCGATGTTGAGGAAGGATCCCTGGGCTGGGCCGTACAACGGGCCTGACGTGGTTCCACGCACTATTCGAGGAGATACGTTGGTGACCAGATCCTGAAAAGAACAAAGAAGCAAGAAAAAAAAAGTCAGAAACACTGGACTCACACTACCACTGCAGAGGTTCTGTGAGCTCACAACACTTCTCTGTAAAGCGTGCTAATGAATGAATCTGTTATAGATCTGTAGAGCAGCAAGCGCCAACAGCATCCGATTACTGCTACAGCACTGCTTCAGCAGGGGACTACAGGAGCACTGGGCGTAGTACTAAGGTCACTCATACAGTCATACAGATTACAGTCATATTTCCCAAAGATAAACGACATTCGAATTCAATAGTGTCTCTTAAGGGGGCTTTGAGGCTAAGCTAAGTGTATATTTATTCACACAAAATGTTCGAAATACAGTACTTCCGAGTAGGATAAATGAAGACCCCATAAAAAGACATAAAGCCGTTCTGTCGGTTTACATCTATCAAGGATCACAGTGGCTCTTTTTCCAGAACTGTGCACTGGACACCACACTGAATGGGCTCCTCAAGGAGATGGTCAGAATCTCTCTCTATCTAGGACAGTTTCTTTCTCTACTCTAGATATACAGTACATCAAACCTCAAGGCCAGGCTGTGTGAGACGCAGCCAAAACATCATAACAGCTAGCTTTAATTAGATTTTTGTGAGGTGGAAACGCTTGTGTGCAGTCTTCTTCCTCAGCCGGACAGTAATCAGTCCACTCAGTACATTACAACGCTAGTGAAAGGAGCTGGCAGCCACACAAGGCTAATGCTGCAAGCGACCTGCTAATGGCTTTGGCAGATCACAGAATGCTGCCATCCACCACTCCAAATGCAAGGTCACGGTGTAAAGCTAACAGCCCAGTGCTGCCAATGGAGTTATAAAACGTGGCCCATTTGGATTCGTGTTGCACAATGCCAGCAAATTCAATATACGGCATGTGTTTGGAGCTTCTCTGTGCGTGTTATCTGGACTGCCACCCAGCAGGGTCACCATGTTACAGGCAAAACTCAAACATAGTGGTGTAAAAAGAAAAGAAAGAGCGAGAGAGTGTGTGTGTGAGAGAGAGAGAGAGAGAGAGAGAGAGAGAGAGAGAGAGAGAACGTAGTAGCATATTTAATTTGACACACATAAGAGAAATGAACTTCTCCTCAGTATTCTGTAACTTTGCTTGCAACGTCAATTGAATTGATAAAGTCAGATTACCTACGGTGGAACTGACAGCTTAATCCTCCCTCCTCGGATAAACTGTCCATCACAATTTAGCGGTGTAAGAGAACAATTTGCATAGCCCAATTAGGGCCTACCCTTACAGAACAATTTAGATAATAGTGCGCTAACTTCATTTTTACAACATTTAGACAGTTTTCCAGCTACAGAGACAAGAAACTTTAATTGCTGCTAATTAGATCTAATTAGCATAAGTTTGATTAGAAGAAGCAGAGCTAGAGCTTTTCTCTCGTTTTTTTCTACATTCCTTTATCAGCCATAAGAGTTCTATGCACCATTAGTTGTTCCGTTATGTGTTTTTATTTATTCCTAATGGTAACACTTTATGTTAAGGAACATAAATCAGAGGTTAATGAAGGTCTTGTTCTTCATTGAGTAAAACCTAAATTAGACATTTTCGTCATGACTTATTCACTATGCATTAAACTTCTTATTTGTTATCATTAACTTTATTGTACATTATTAGAGATCTGGTATGTGAAAATCACTAACTGCATTACTAGCTGTAACAACACACAATAAGCACTCTGTTACCACCCTGTTATGCCATGAGTTATTACCTAAATTCACATGTTATGGGTGTGTAATTGGCAGCACTCTGATGTAAGTTTTACGTAGTGGCAGCTTTATTGCTTTATGCAAACTGAATAAGTCACTAATATATTAAAAAATGTTCCATAAAGGCCTAATGCGCTTCCACGATGCAAGTTTGAATCCTTAGCCATGCCACTTTGCCATCAGCAGCCTCATGAAGTGACGTTGGCCGACACAGGCATCTGTTAGCTGGGGACCTGCTGGCTGCCTGGTGATGCCACATCGGGGGCAGTTTTAAAAGAGGTGGTGGCTGGTTTTGCACGTATCAGGGAGACATGTGTTAAGTCCTTACCTTTCTAGTGTTGGTAACATAGATAGTGCTTGGGGCAGCTGCAAAGTGGTGGGTGAAAAATGGGAGGAATTTAACAAATTATAAAAAATAAATAAATAAATAATAGTTCCATATTCTGTAGTGAGGTTTTACATACCCCTAATTAGACACTAAATCACCAACATAACAGTACATATACTGTAACACACAGAATAACACATAGCCTGCACATACTAAATCTCTATTATATTAGTATTTGGTGGGTAAAAACATTTAGGTGTTACAGGATACTCATCACTACTTACAGACTAGAACAGCTCTAAAGTTACATAACAGGGTGGCAAAATGTTCATTGTGCATTATTGCAACTCAAAATGCAACTATTTTCACATAGCAGACTCCAATTATGTACTAATAAAGGTCATACTGAATTAAGCTTAATGTGTAGACACTAAATCATTTAGAAATGAATTTACTGAACAAAGAACAAGACCTTAATGAAACCCTAATTTGTGTTCCTTAAAATAAGATGTTACCTTTCTAAATGATTTATAACCCAGCCAAATCATCTGTCTGACCTGAGCGCATGCATGAGAATAGATTTAGACCGAGGAACATTCAAAGAACATTCAAGGAAGAGCACACAGGCCATATGTGCCCTTGACAAGTTTGGAAATTAGAGAGGCACTGTTTCATGTTAAAATGAAGTCAAATCATATTTCTGATTGCAGTCGCATCGCACTGTGCATATTCCATCAAGAGATGCAAATACACAAGCGCTTCCTTCCCCAAAGCTGGCAGCGAGTTGCTGTCTTTGGTGTAACATCACTGTGGGATGAGTGACAGTTTGGGACGTGGCCCATGGTTGTGAATGAAGATGTAACCCGGTTTTCTAATGGAAGTGCAGTGGCCCTCCAGTGAAAGCTCTATGGAGAATTGAGACAGTCATCCCGAGGGCTCGGGGCAAATCTGTAAGTCGGTATTTAATGAAGCTGTGACCAGGGAACATTTGGCTGCCGGCGTTCTGTATTATCAGGCCAGGGCGGAACAAGAGTTTTAATATTAAGCAACTGGAAACCATGAAAATTGCCCAAAGGGAGCAGACTGGCACGCTACAGAAACAGGTGCCACACACAGTGGGAGATAAGATGCACATACACATACACATACACACACACACACACACACACACACACACACACACACAATCCAACTTTCTACATACCACCATACAGCCTAAAGCACACTGGATTCTCTAAGACGGCTTTAGTTACACACGTGACATACATGCATTCATGCTTTCACATGCACAGACCTTTCTAGGGGTGGGCAATATGACCAAAATACAACATCACGATACTTAAAGACCTTTACCCAAAAAACAACAGGCCTCAGTGATAGGTAAGGCTTTCATTTCATTAATACATACATCCCATGAATACATTAATACACAAGTTATTTGTTAAACAACTGAAAATGTACAGATGTCTCAAGATGTAGTTGTGTGTTCATATATAAAACTGTGGTTCAGGTTCAGCACATTCTTTCATTAATAACTTATTAGTTGTACAACAACAGTGCTTGTTTATTAATAGTTTCTAGGTTTCAAATCATTATTGAGAATTTTCTAACAGAGACATATGCTATGTTTCATCCAATGTATAGATACACGACAAAACAGGAACTATTTATGCCTGTATTTGTGAAGGCAATCTTCTGTTAATGGACGTGTGCGAAGTATGTATTAATTATGTTTTAATTAAAGTTATCAGAAAGTGTTACAGGACTATCAGGCAATTTGAATAACTCGTAATGAATGGTATTATGTTGTGTGGTTAATCACAATTCATTTCATTTGTGTCATTTCCTTGAATTTGACACTAAAGAGAATTTTTTTTATTTATTTAAAAAGCAGTGCGCTGTGTTCTAGTTAGACGAGTGTCATTTATGTTATACAACAGTTACTTCTGACCTCGCAATCTGATTGGTTGAGAAGTGTTCTAACTGTGCTGATATTTGCAATATTTGTGATAACAGCATGGCTTTTTTTTTTTTTTACACTAAAACTGCATTGCTCTGCTGACGCATTGACAACAACTGATAGAGCTAAGCTAAACCAAACTCCTTGTAGGCAAGTCTCTTCAGTCAGAGGCCATCTTTGCAATGCCAACATGTAGTACTTCCCAGTCAAACAAGCTTCCACCTCTACGAATAAAAAGAGAACAAAATACTCCAAACTGAAGGTGAAACTGCAGTTTCTCTGATGAAATCTGACAAAAAAAGAAAACAACAACTGATGAACAGTTTGTAGTTTGGCTCAATAATGCATACAAAATCTGACTTTTCAGCTTGTTCTGGCTACTGCACTTGCGCACATCTCCACACGGGGGGGGTGGGGGGTGGGGGGGGACATGTCTCTACAGTGAACTGACAATATTAAAGCATATTCAGCATGAAATTCAGTTTTTTTGTTGTTTTGTTTTTGTAAAAATTGTGGTATAAAAGCACTTGAGGCTGTAATTATCTGCAGCACAAGCCAAGGGTGATAACATACTTCCTCTCATGTACTCTTGCTTAAATATGTCAAAATTACAGTGAGTAATTTAATTTCCTCTGCAATTGTAGCCTCATTTTACTCTCCCTCTCCTTTATGCAGCTTGTGGATTCTTGTTGCAGCATTGTTCTGTGAGCATTGCTCAGTATATTGCTGTATTGCAGTGAGTAAGTTGTATAGGTTTGTGTAGTCTTGTAGTGGTGTGTAACAACACTGCCTTCCCAGTGGCATATCTGGACAATATCTCTTTAAATCTCATAAAAAGATTAAACACAAAAAATACATTTAGTTACACTACACCAAATGTAGAGGGGCAGATATGACAATGTTTCATTTGGTGAACTATTAAATATTTTACATTCATTGAAAGCCATATTTCATTGAGAGGGCTGCCATTACAGGATATAGTACAGTAGCATACAGTGTGTGAACAGCTAGGCCTCAACCAGGACTCGAAAAATGAATGGCTTGAGGTGGTTTTGGTTCTTTTATCAATGTTAACCTGTTGTTGACGTCAAATTTGACAGGTCTAATAAGTCTGATCAGTTGGAACAGACACAATGCATCACTCTAAAACACTAAAACAGTGGCATATTAAAAAACGATATGACTATATCCAGGTCAAACTGATAAATTAATTTGATTTAATGATGTAGGTCTCAAACGCCAAATCTCCCAGTAAAAAGGCAAATCCTGAGCTATCCCACTCACGAGTCGAGTATAAGTCTGGTTTTAATGAACAGTTCAGTCGGTCAGATGTCGGTTGTCATGATAGTATCATATCAACATCCCCATATCTCCAAGACTTCAGTGCTTCTGTGTTTATCTGACACCGGAGATTAGAAACGCTGCAAAAAAAGGACACGGCGTGTCTCTTTACACCGCCTCTGTCCTTCTTTATGCTCTTTCTGCCTTGCATACTGCAGGCTTTTGAAGTTGCTCCTTTTTTTTTTAGAGAAAGTATATTGCTTCCACACTGGCCATTAGCAGGCTCTGACCCGTGCAGAGGGAGATGATGTGTACTCTCTCCCTCACTCGGGCTGCCTCTTGTTAATGACCAAGCCTATGTTTCTGAGCTAACCAGGTTTTTATCACAGCAGAACAGGTCCCTAATCCCCCCTGTACTGCAAACAGCTTTTCAGACTCAAACACATGCAAGAACTACTAATCAAACGCAACGGACCACACTGCCCGTGCACACACACACACACACACACACACACACACACACACACACACACACACACACACGTACACAAACACACAAGCGCACACACACACTCACACAAAATTGAGGCCATGTTTTCATTTGGCTTATCACACTAAGCTATATAAAGTATGTTTCATGACATACGCGGGCGCCAATAAAACCACAGTCATTCACCTGTACTGAACACAAAAAAAGAAAGAAAGGAAAAGAAAAAAAAGAAAAAGAAAAATCACTTCATAAACCACTCACAGCAATTCTGACAGATGGTTGAACCCACAGAAATGTAAGCTAGTGACCAGATTCGTCCTGCGTGATAAAATGAGCAGGTGAGTAGGTTTAAATATCGAACGTGTTCACGTTTGTGTTTCCTTACTTTTTTTCCCCTGTAACCATTAAAAAAAAAAGAAAAAAGAAAAAAAAAAAAAAGAGAAAAACAGAATAATTGCTTGTCTTTCAAAACGTTTTCACTGCCCCAAGGGAGTAGTGTGTTTTGCTGTCCGTTGCTTCACTCGCTCACTCTCCCTCTCTCGCTAGCGGTAGGTGCAGGGGAGGTCAAGTGCAGAACATACAAGTGAATAGCAGATAATCCCACACATTAAACCACAGGCTAGAACTAATACCATATCAAATATTTTGCTATTCACAGGCTGAGTGTTACATCTCCCTGTAACGACGTGGTTTCAGGGGATTCAATACTTAATTCTGCATAAAATGCAGGCAGTTCCCCATCATCAATCTGAATGATAATGAAAAGGGGGTTGGGGGGGGGGGGCTGTACTTATACTAGCAGAACATTCAAAATTAATAAGAAACCAAGAGCTGCATGTCCAAACCATGACCAATTCTACATAAAAAAAACAGGAGCAGCTACTCAAATGTGTATCTTTAAAATGCTTTTATATTGAAAGCACATACACTCACAGAACACTTTAATAGAAACGCTACAGTATGATATAACACTGGGTAGGGCCTCCTTTTGCTCTTAAAACAGCTTCAATTCTTTGTGGCATGGATTCCATCCAGAAGATGTTGGACACATTCCTTCAGGGTTCTGAATCCTCATCTCTAATTTCATGAAACCAGTATGATTTTGCTTTGGGTCATAGTAGACTATCATGCTCGAAGTAGTCATTAAAAGATGCATACATTGTGACCATGAGGGGATGCACATAGCCAGCAACAACACCTAAATAGTCTGTGGCATTCAAGTAGACATGTGCCGATCCAGTTACTTTGCCCCTGGAATCGGATCAGAGTGTCTTAATGCTGAGTATCAGCCGATACTGATCCGAACTGATCTTCATGTTTGTATAAATACAGCTTAGACAATACGTGATTAAATGCTGATTAGTACTGGAGAAGTAACAGTTACAGTTATAATGAGACATTTCAGACTGATTTATTTAGTTTACTAGAGATTTTTCTTTAAATGACTTTTTATGACGTTTAATGGTGATGCTCGTCGCTGTCCAATGAAAAACATGCATCTTCAGAACGTGGCTTTACAGGAGAAGGCAAAAATATGCTTAACTTTGAATGAAGGTTTATGTAAAATAAGAGTTTATTCCAAGTAATTTAGAGCATTTCTATTGGTCTATTCATCCAGAATTATTTACACAGTGTACAGAGCAGCTCCAGGGTTCAAACCATGGAGAAAACTAAAAACAGACAAAAATGGATATACATGGTTTACATATGACAGTAGCGATATATAGGGTATTGGTTAATTGTATGAACTGACAGTTCAGTATTCTTTAAGTCATAAAGTTGACCAACTGAAAAAAATACTAATACACACCTGTTTATAGCTCTCCTTGCCTTAGGGTGAAAACTGCCTATTAAAGATATAGTAAAGATCTAACTTCTTCCCACATCTCTCCTGACTCTTCATCCTGGTTCAAGAATCAACTATACAACAATTGGCGCCACAAACATGATACCGGGATCTCTTTAACTGCTGGTTCAGGTGAGCGAGATTTTTGAAGAAGAACTAAAGAAAAGAAAGAAAACTGCCAGAGAAGGACAGTTTATGTTTATTTGTCTTGTTTGATGAAAAGTCCAAGGCTATTTGTGAACTCACAAGATCACTGAATCGAACTGAATTGTGATCATTGAATTAGCCTCCTCCGTTAATGGCAGAATCGGAACTGGAATCAGATAAAACTAGCCAATACCTGATCTATTAAAATATGCCTTGATCAGCCCTGATCCACTGGATTCTATCTGGAAATCCCTACGTTCGCAATGATGCTTCATTGGTATTAATAGGTCTAAGTTTGCCAAAAACACACTCCACACAAATTGGGTCCATGAAATCATGCTGTTTAAGCAAAATTCTGACCCTGCCACCTGTCCGCCTCAGCAAAAGTCCAGATTTATGTGACCAGGCCACATTTTTCTTGAACTATCCAGTGTTGGTGAGCCTGTGTGTACTGCAGCCTCAGCTTTCTGTTGTCGTCTGACAGAAGTAGAACTCTTCAGGATCTTCTGCTAAAGATTGGATGTGTTGTGTGATTGGATGTATAAATTCTGCCATGCTCACTACCCCCCCCCCCCTTCTGATGGATGATATGAACCTAAAGCTGCTGCCTCGTATTAGCATGACTTTGCGTTCCAATAATGTTTTCGATGAGTGAATATAATACACACTATCGACAAAAGTATTGGGACACTTATAAATTGTTACCTCAAAACCGACGGTATTAAAAAAAGAGCTTATCCTGCTTTTGCTAAAGCAAATGTATCTACTGTCCAGAGGAGACTTTCTACTACATTTTAGAACATTGCTGTAAGGAACTGATTACATTTAGGGACAAGAGCGTTAGTGGGGTCAGGATGTTGGATCATCACCACCCACCTCATCCCAAAGGAATATGATGGATCACCATCATTCCAGAGAGCACAGTTCCACTGCTCCATAGCTCAATGCTGGGGGCTTTTTACCCCTGTAGCCCACACCTGGTATTACGCATGGTGCCAATAGCTTTTGGTTTATCTGCTCCAGAGAGTCCTATTTTTAACAATACTTTTAATAACAGGGACTAGACAAGATGTGTTTGTGCATGTGCACATCTGTGTCAGCAATAGGTGCAATTTAAAGGATGCATTCTTTAGAAGGGGTGTCCACAAATATTTAGACATATAGTGTGTTAGCATTCCCTATACCTATTTTTCCTATCATTGTACGGTTCTTTTAGATTCATACCAATTATGAGTAATATACATGCAAGGTGGGAAGAAACTTGCCTCCCAGACGTTTTTATCACCTGAAGTCGTCTGGCAGATTAGTTTCCTCTCTGCGCTCTCGAAACTGCCGTTCAACTCCTACAAACACATCCAGGCTCTGAGAATGGTAATGAACACGGACAATTACAACGATAACTTCTCGGAAGATTCGTCACACAATCTCTTGAGCATTTCAAAGGTAAACATGAGGGCAATCTCCACTTATCCAGCTGACAGAGAACTCCTATTGCATGGAGCCATTTGAGGAAAAATACATTCTGAAATACCCATACTGGAAAAGAATTGGCCATGGTTTTGGAACTGGACTGCACTGTTTAAGAACACACTGCTCCATAGGTGAAGCCTCTGGAGTTATCCAGACCTTCTGCGATGGAAGGCAGACAAATAAAACAAATAATCTGGAGAGGCCATAATTACACTGAGTGGCCCCAAGTCGAGGCATTAATCATTATAAGCAGCCATGACAGAAAAATCAAAGCATGGCTGGTTCACTTCTCTCCAGGCCTGGCCAACCAGTGTACTGCACCATAACCAGGACTACTGAGAGACAGAGAGTATAAGACGGGTGATGCAGCAGTTCTGTGCATCATTTATTTTTGTCCATACAGTGCAGATGTAACACTTGTAAAGCTATCATTTTGTCTGGTTGTTTGCTGTGGCCATCTCTCAGGGAGGGCTTAGATGACGTTCTCCAGCTCCTGAATGGATTAATGCTGTCTGACATTAGGAAGGCTGTATAATAACACAACCTCCACTTGCCACCTCACCACTGAGGAAGGAGAGATAAAAGTAGGGGAGAAAAACAAAGTTTAAACAGTCAATGTTTAATAGAGTGATGTTAAAGAGTGAACCCATGTTTAAACCATTTGAAAATGCCAGTTTCTCTTTGTACTGAGCACACACTACAAACATAAAACTTGCCCAGAATTTTACAACAGGCCAAAAGTTTCAGAACACCCCCTTTTTTCCTGTGTTTCTTGACATTTAAGCAGTTCAAGTAAATAACCTGTAATGGTACAAAGTCCCGTGACCTCAAACGCTACAAAGGTAAGCAGTAAACTGCCAGGGCTTAGTAGGGAAACGTGAAGAAAATGAAGGAAAGAAATGAACTATAAACTAAAAAAACATGTAAACTTTATGGGAACAAGTCCTGTGTAACATTGTATAGCTGTCCTGTCGCAAAAGAAGTAAATTAAGCTTTGGAAACGCATGCAAACAATGCAGATGTCCAAACCGTTGCTGATTATCTACAAGCATTTTGTCTGTATAAAAGCAGCGTTGGATCAGACTGTTACTGCACTCTCTACTGCAGTATTTAGACAACACTGAATGTCTGGATTGCTATCATAACGTATATAAACAAAAATTTAACCGAAAAACACAGACAACTCCTAAAAGTACAGTTTTTTCCTTTAGATTTACAAATAAACCCAGGATGTTGGGAGTACAGGTTCCTACATCATCAACAGTCTCTTGAAAACTGGACAGGAACCAAATTCACAACAGTGTCAGAAGACATGTTTCTTAGAGTCAACAGCTCACATGGGGACAGCTTGTTGCTCAGCTTAAAAGTGGACCGGGTCTCAGTTTTAGCTGTGAAGAGAAGACTTGGAGATGCAGGTTTGACAGATGGAGGGACAGTAGGAAAGCAGGTTTGCCTTGGCAGTGCAAGTACTGAAATTGGGGGTGTTCTAAAACTTCTGACTGTAGTGTACACAGAATAAAATCATGTTAAATAAATGTACATGTACTCGTTGCATTAACTTTTTGTCTCCTTCTACTAAAGATTTAATAGGATATTTAGAGCCAGTTATGAACCTTATAAAGTGTGTGTGTGTGTGTGTGTGTATACACGTGTGCATGTCTATAAATGTCATGTATTGATGTCTCCTGAGATTGCAGACAAAGATGATCACAGCGGTCCTAATCCGCTCTCTTTGGCTGTCTCTAAATAAATCTCAGCAACCTTGAATCCATGACAACATCTCAGTCACACATCTGCCTCTTGGAACCTTGATAAACCATGTGCGACTTTCTCTCCGCCAGTGAAAGGATTCAGATACACAAAGCACACCAGTTTCCTAACATGTGTGAACGCACTTCTGCTTCGGCAACCATAAAGCACTCTTTATGTTTCAAGGTCTTCGGCTGCTCTTAGGATCAGATCCGAGTACACATTCTAAATGTGGCCTGTCAATAAGCTGTTTGCTGAATAATAATACTAATAAAAATAATCTATAAACATTGACTTGTATCAGGTCAATAATAGTACATTTAGTTGAAAGCACTCATTAGCAAGAATGTTTGATTTAGCATCCACATTCCGAGACTTGTTCCTGGTCTCTTGGATTATGCGTATTCAGTGAAATCAAAGAGACTGATTCCAGAGACTGAACAGTGTATGTGTTCTCATATTTATTTTGGTGGAATGTCCCTGAAATGTGCATGTGATGGTAATTTGGAACAAGGCGTGAGATCAGTCTGCCTGTGAGGGACTTAATAAATTAATGTCAAAGCAAAGGATATTAACCCTGTGTGATAAATGAAGAGGGATATTGTCTGTCAGCTTGGTCATTAGTCCCTTTCACCATTGGCTCCACTAGAGAGAAAGAAAGCCATTTTTGGCAAGAGGCATCATTCTTTTATAAACAACCACTGACCACACCAGCAACCCCTCTGAACAAATCACATGATCATGCTTTTAATAAATAATACTCTGAAATGTTGAGCAATACTAATTTTACACTGTGCATCTGTGCAATTTCCTGCTTTTGGGCTGTATTAACCGAACTGAAATTGGGGGTGAAAATGTTTAAGGTAAAATGTTTTTACTTTTATATAATTGAAGGGCCTCATGTTGCACGTTTCTGGTCATCTGTAAAGTTAGACAGTAATTCGACAGTTATTTCTCTAGATTCATTCTGAACCTTAAAATTAACCCTGTTTAGGGGCTCTGAGTCATCTGACGCGTTTCCACTGTGACCTAAGGATCGCTGGTTCGAATCCCAGGTCATGCAGCCTGCTATTAGCAGCCAGAGCCTGAGAGAGCACAATCAGCCTTGTTCTCTCCATGTGGACAGAGAACTGGCATCTGTTACCTGACTGCACCAGCAGCAGTTCGGGAAAATAGGCGGAGGCTGGCTGTGCACATGTTGGAGGAGGCATGTGTCAGTTCTTACTCTTTGTCAGTAGCGTTACGTGACAGGGAGAGGGACTAATGAGTGGGTTGGGTGCTTGGCTATCAGAAAATTGGGTAAAATGTTTAAGAAAACAAAAAAGGAATCTCATCTAGTTTCACTAGTTTCACTAGATGTAAAAGAATGTAATATAACTATTACTGAGAGCTAACCAGGCGAAGGTACAGCCTCCACGTGGCTGGGTTGCAACTAGGCCATACTTTTCCACGTATATCATCATCCATCCATTTGCTTCTTCCTGGTCAGGGCCACGGATACGGTGTGTCCGGACCCTACCTGGAATCGTTTGGCCCAGAGCAGGAATCCCCCTTAGACAGGGCATTAGTGCATCAGAGGGTACCACGTACAAGCATTTATTCACACACTCATACCTATGGGGCAATCTAGCATCGCCAAATCACTTACCACGTGTATTTTTGAGGTGGGAGGAAACCTGCACAGACACAGGGAAAACATACCAAACTCCTTACAGACAGCGACCAATGTGGGAATGGAACCCACAACCCCAGCCACCGGAGCTGCGAGACATCTGCGGTGCCACCATACCACCTCATATAATAGCATGCCATTTATATTTATTAGAGTTTTCATATTTCCTCTTTTACATCTGCACTCAAAAATAAATCAGCAAATGTTGGACGCTTGTTTCGTCTGACATTTGTCTGTTACTAATCATATTCATTTTGATGAATGTATTTATGCGTATACGCTTTGAAAAAACAAGCCCGTAAAAAGAAAGGGTTATAAAAAAAAGGGGGGGGGGGGTGCTGTAACACAATGCCATAAAAAAAATTCCATTTTTGTTAGAGAGATGTGTGAGTGTAAAGAACCTTTTCAATGTTTAAAGAAGAGGAAGAAAAGGTTTGTTACCAGCATAAGGGTTCATCACAATGACATATCTTTTACAACAATGGTTCCTTATGGAAGGTTCTTCCATGGCATCCCTCAAAGACCTCTGGTAGCAATATTGGTTTTAAGAGTTCAGAACTGTACCTGAATTAATTGTGCAATCTGCATCAGTTTCTGACAAGCCTCCCAGTTCTTTGCATATGGCATAAGACCCTGCCTATGGCATAAAGTACATACAGCAGGGGCTTTCAGAGTTAATGCTAATGTTGTAGCAGAGATGTGTAGGTTGCTTGTGTAAGAATATGTTTTACACATTAATTATTCAGCAAAAGAAAACAAAGTGTGTGTTACAGTGTGCCCTGCTCTCCCCTACAACAGACCCAATTTTCAACTAACATTCCTAGAACAGGGAAAAGTATGTGAGGAATTACCTTTTTAATATTTTTCATATCTGATCCTGAAATGCTGTTTGAAGGCACTCTAAAACCATCTGTGCTTTGAGACACTGCTGTTACCCGTAATAATATCAGCTCTTCATAGGTAATAAACATGAATGGGTTACATTTCCACTCCCAAGGTAGGCAATGCTCCTGCTCAAGATCTACAAACTCCATTTATTGACCAATTACTCAGTTCACTAGTGTCTGTCGCCAAGGGACTGACACTTTGGAGCTAAACATCCATTCCTGGAACATATAAGCACGACTGCTCCGATCAAAAAGACAGTGATTTAGGAAGAGAGTCTACGAAAGCGTGAAACAATTCAAACCGTTAGATTAGGAGAGCAGTGTCTAACAAACACTTTCAGAAGAGCTAATAAAAGTACATGGAGCATTTAAAATGACTGACTCACAGATTTAGTACAGCACTTCTCAAATAGAGCAGAAAACTGAGCTTTTCTCTCCTTTATCCAAATCTTTAAGCTGATCAGCACCCATTCTGATTCGGAAGTGAGGCATGAGGCATGAGGAGACGCTAAATAATATTCATCTGCATCAATGTCATGCTTACAGGGAGTAAAGCAAGCCAAGATGGGCTGAGTTTGGGCAAATCAGGAGACTAAAGATATCCGAGAAGCACAACTTATCTGCCCTTTCAGCCATAAAAGAGGTATTCACTGCTGCTTTGATCTCCCAATTAAACGGGTATATTTATAAATGGTAAACATGTAACTGAAGCTAATGAGCCTGGCCCATTTGATTCTTTTTTCAGGTCTGGATTGGCTTCACTTGTGCTAATTTGCTTGTTAAATAAATACAAAGCACTGAACTGTGACTGGTGCTCTACATGCCAAATCTGTCGTTCTATTGTCCTTTCTTTTTTTCTTTTCTTTTTTTTTTGCGCCTCGGATTCACAGATCAGGTGCAAATAAACAAGGCCAGTCCAAATGAACAAAGCATTACGCGAAGACTTACAGGATTTGTAGCTCTGCTTTAAGACACGCAATAATGATCCATATTACGCATTTCCTTTGTTTTATGGTCTCATATAAAAAGGCCATCTTTGCTGCTTGTATGACTCTTTAAAAAAGAGTGTCTTGACAAAAATGGCTCTCACCTAGGAAATGTTATTCTTTGTCCATTAGCTGCAGGGCTAATGGAGTAGCAGAGGTGTTAAAGAACTCCCAGCGTAGTCTTTTTCTAAAGGTTCAGAATTCACCTTTGACATTTTCTGCATTGATCTGATGGGAGTGTTCACTCGCTCTCTTTCTCTCTCGCTTGACTTGAAGAGCGGCGCGGTGATTGAACAGTGGCTATGTCCCTATCTCCCTCCGTATTGATTGGGTGACAGGGCAGATTGAGAGGATGGCTTTGTCGTGTGTCACGTCTCTACATTTCTGGCAGCTCTTATCAGAGTAACCCTAACAAAATGCCAGCAACAATCCGGACAAGTTTACATTCTATCAGATAGGCGGCTTGTATTCTTCCATATCGCTCTCGGATGACGGATCCCAGAAAACAAACCGGAAATACACTCAAACGTGCTTCAAATGGCTCTTTGAGCGATGCTACAGAAGAACCACTTTTGGTTTAATAAATAACCTTAATAGAGATACGTTATCGGTCAAAAGTATTAGTAACCCCCCTTTTTTTGCCTTCGGACAAGGCAAGCCTGCTTTTCTTGATTTGCCATCTTAGCATCGGCTTTCTTACTGCCACTCCACCTGTCAAACCTACAGCTCCAAGTCTTCTCTTCGTAGCTGAAACAGAGACGTGCTACAGTGTTAAGCTGTACTACAAGGTGTTGTCATGTAAACTGCCAATCAAACAAGCTGTTGACTTTCAGAACCTTGTCTTGTGATGCTGTTGTGGTCCGTCTGATCTTTTCCTGTACATTTTCTCTCATTTTAAGGGCTTTGATAGTGTAGGAAACTGCACTCATGACACCCTGGCTTTATTTTTTTTTTTTCTATACTTCTGAAGCCCCTGTCTACTCATTTTCACAATTCTCTTCTAACTATTATTAAAAGCTGTTGTGAGGAATTTACTCTGAACTGGTAGAGAAAAAGAACGATATTGGTCTTTTCTGTGGAGAGATTTTTCCAAAAAAAAAAAAAAAAAAAAGGGAGTTTAGTTGGGGGCAATAAATGTGGCCCATCTGACGTCACACCAACACCCGTGGTAATCAGTGCAAGTCTGCTGGACATACTGGCCACATGCTTCCTTGTTTAAGCTCTGTGTGCCATTTTAAACTCTATGTGCTAGTTTTAGCTCAGAGTACTAGTTTATCTCCGTTCTCAATATACACCCCTGTAATGAATGTTTCTGGAAATGTAACCATCACGTCACATAACCTCAGTGTAACATTTCTTCCTTTCAATTCAGAACGTGGTGATTTATTTAAACAACCACGGCTGCGCCAACAATTGCAAAAGTAAATGGGGAACACCAAAACTTGACCGTCATACAAAATACGGGTGGTGTGTTCAAAGAACATTCAGCGCGTTGCTATGCAGAAGAGGAGCAGTAGCAGCGGGGCCTGAAGCTGGGCCTTGCTGAACGCAGGGCTGGCTCAGAGTTAAGCTGAGGGCCCTGCTGTTGGCTGTCATGCCACTGCCGGCTAAAGGAGGGCTAAAGCCGCGCCACCACACACACATGACAACACCGCTGTTTGCAGTGCAGCCCGATTCTGTCAGTCTCTGCCTCTGCCGCCTCCCCGTGTCATGTTAAGCGCCAGTCACTGCCACGTGCCAATTACACAGCCTGCTTCCTGGGCACACGGCGCAGCCTCTCTCTCCCTTTCTAGAAAAAGAGAGGGAGAGAGGGAGAGAGAGAAAGAGCGACTTCCACAAGACTGCTGTGCAAGCTTACCCTAATTAACCATCAGCTTAATTAGACAATTTACTGTGTAATTAGCAGGCAATTAGTCAACACCTCTCAGATCTTACTGACTGCTTTGACAGGCCTGTTTTCCTATGCTGATTCCAGAGAGTCGAAAATTCACCTACGGTGTTTATTTTCTCCTCCCCTCCCCTTCGCACGTCCTAATGCGCTACAACTGCATCTAAGCACGGAGTAATCACCGCTGATGGGGCAGCTACGGAGGAGGACGCGCGTTAGTTAAATAGGAGGTGTGAGCTGGGGGCAGAGCGGCCCTCGACGCGAGAGACAGATGCTCCGCTTTAGCAGCCTCTAGTGACGCTGTCCCCGCTGGGAGAAGCGCGGAGAATCTCATCACTGAACAATGATCAAGAAGTGGGCGTAAGGACATTAATGACACATTTTACAATCCAATTATGAGCAAGTTCTGAGGGAAAAATAAAACCCTTCTGCAAACAGTTTTACAACCACTTCAACTCCTACAACAGGGACGCGCGGCGACAGGGCAACTGTCTGCGACGTTCGCCGTCTCAATAAAAGCCAAAGTGGATTTTGCATGGACACGTTAGAATGAATTATGAATTAAGCTGAAAGTCGGCTGGGCGAGAGATGGGGGAACAGAGCTGTCTCTCTCTCTCTCTCACTCTCTTTCTCTCTGTCTTTCTGGTCAGCACAGAGCCCTAAGACCTTGTCCATCTCTCTTGCTGGTGTCTGCCACAGAGCTGGAGGTGACAAAATGACTGTGCCAATCCTTAGGACGCCCTGCACTATAGCCAGTGTGGAAATTAGTCTCAAAGCAAAGCATGCTGGGTGATACCAATCTCCAATAACTGCACATACTCTGAGAAAGGAAAAAGAAATCTATACATGAGCCAATTGGCTTAATAGCAAATTTGAATTCTACACAGCATAGCTAAAATGACTATCAATCACTGATTTTTTTTTTTGCTTTAGTTAGGGCAGAATGAGAAGCATATACATAGCTGCCAGGGAATGTAAATTGAACGAAGTCGAGTGAAGAACCAAACCAGAGAAGGTGCTGATGCTTGTGGAGAGCACTGGGCTAAAGCAGGGCTCATTACGGGTGTGCGGGAGCTGAAGCCCTTAGCACATGAATACAGAACTCATTTCAGCCCACCGCTATCTATTATCAGCTCAGGCCATCAGAAGGAGAAAGACTGAGAGTGTGTGTGTGTGTGTATGAGTGTGCATGTACGTGTGTGTAGCACTGGAGGTATGCAACCTCCAACATCTAACCTTTCTGTTCCTAATAAAAAATATATAAAAAAAAGAAGCAAGTGATTAGTGCTGGTGGGGAATTAGCCCAAAGAGTTGAACAGCCAGTCTGAGGATATACTGAGGGAAGGGACAATGAAGTGCAGATGTGTGGAACATCATCTGTATTGCCATGGAGCTTCATACAGCATTCCTTATTATTAAATCTCTCCATCGGAGACAGAGAGCTCTCTGAGGCCTCCGGGAAGAAGGCTGTAGATTCAGATGAGTCTGGGAAGACATTTAAAAAGATCTCAGAACAATTAGAACTGCTATCATGACCAGGTCAGGCTGTCCTAGCAGGTTCAGCGCAGAATTTGTAAAGAAGTCTCCAATAATCCCAAAATGTCATCACGGGACCCACAGGTAGTACAGTGTCTACAATCAGAAAAAGACACAAATTTGACTTTCATGGTAGGTGCGCAAGGAGGAAACCTCAGTGTCAAATCATCAGGTTAAGACTAAGTTTGCCAGAGAACACCTAGACAAAGACCTTCCGGAACAATGTGCTTTAGACAGAAGAATCTTGAGTCTTGCCATGATGTTAAACCTGATGCGCATGTTGGTTAGCTCTCCTGTAGGATATCCTTTGTTTCTAATTGCGGTGGAAAGGCTATGGTACATCAGCACACACCGTTCTAGAAATCCTCCTGTTGCTTTGTTAGACACGGTAAGAAACTTAATTCAAATGGGCCCGGCAAATCCTCCTACACTAAGACTGAAAAGCCAGCAAAAGAACAGATTGATGTGGCTCGGAAAGTTTTTTGTTTTTCCAGAGTAAGTAGAAGTTGGAAATCTATAAAGTGTGGGCATGTTAGACATTCAGCCCAGCAAGATCACTCCCTGTGCTAAAAAGCCATTAATATAGAACAGCTCAGCCACTTCCACCTGTGAGGAAAGGCCACATCAGGTAACCTAAACCAAGAAGACACTTTCATAAAATCATTAAAGTTCAGCGGCATGCGGCTAAACCGGCAGAAAGCCGGATCTTTCGGGAGTTCAGCTGCCCAAAGTACATATATGAAGTTACATTCAGTGGTTAATCAGCTTAGCACCAATTACAGGTGTGATTTAGCCCGGTCTGACCAGTCAAAGGGTTAATTGGACCCAGTCGCCTCCGACTGTACTGCCTGCGCCGCTCTGGTACAGTCACGCTCATGAGCTCGTTCAGTAATTAGCCAGAAACATACCAAATGTACCAATCACAGCTCCAGTGGCGATGGGTCTGACGCACAGGAATAAAGCGGCCCTGTCTCTCGTGATGAATTAAGAAAAAGAAAAAAAAAGAAAAGGACTGGAAGAAGACTAAAGATCAGACAGAAGACAGTCTCGGCTTGCCCCCCCACCACAACCACATCTCACAGTTCAGGGAAGAAGAGAAGAAAATGACACATTTTTATATGCAATACAGTTCATTAATTCTAATTAACGGTCACACAGCTCGCCCACCCCAGCTTTGTTAGCCGCCTCTCCACCGGCCCGGAAAGCTAATTAGCAATTCCGAGCACGCCCGCGCTTAGACAAGACCCAGAAGCGTGAAGACTCTCATATCCATAGACAATCCAGTGAGCATCTCGAACACTATCGATACCAAGGCAGGGTAATGTTGATCGGAGCGGGCCTAACCAAAAGCACAGGATATTAAAAAAAGAATTCCCCTGTGTTTAAGGAGAATGATAGCGGAGTGCCGGCTGTTCATTCATATTGACATTAAGAACTTCTTTATCTCTTTTCCCCAAAGAACCCCCCCTTTACAATCTTTCCCACTGGGCACACAATAAAGAATAATATGATTTCTGTTTACCCAGATATCGGCTGGTATTTCAGCATGCGCTGACAGCCAATAGCTGCAACAGTATATTAGAGCCCAATCTGGCATCTACAAATGTCACGAGTAAAGCGGTGTAGTGCGGCGAGGGGTTGGAGGGGGGTGATGGCGGGGCACAGGGTACAGAGCTCACGTGGGCACAATATCCACAAAAGATACTAAGTTCACATAAACATATTTGACACAGAATGCATACAATATGCGGCTGTCAATCTTCACGTGGCACCCGGGGGTGGCTGGGTAATGTAATCTTCCAGCCGGTGTCTTGTCTTTCTCTGAAACCAATGCAAATCACTGTATATTCAAGATGGAGTGCTGCAAATGCTGCAAATGTAATACATCCTTATGGTGCCATCTGTACCGTAAACCCTTCCATTTTATTTGTCTCAAAAAAAAAAAAAAAAAAATCAACAAAAAAACTGACCTTTTCAAAGCAGACAGGGAGACAGGGAGTGTGTGAAAGAAGAGCTGCAGAAGGGCTGCTTTAAACCAGGCATGATGCCATTGCTCACACACGCTTGCGCACACACACATCAGTCCAGCAAAAATAGTATTTACACTCTAAGCATGGCTTCTCTCGCTGTCGGAAATTAACTGCATGGAGAGGACAGGAGGTCAGAATAAACAAACGATTTTGCTAAATTTCTTCTACTTTCTCCCATCAGCAGCATATGTAAATGTTCTGTGTTGCTATAGAGATGTCTGTCACAAGCTTCTTTTCCCGCCATCCACCCTCTCCTTTCCTTTTTTATCTTTCATTTCGTTTCCATCTCCAGCATTGCTAATAAAGGGATGGCACCTACTGTAGCAGAGAACAAACATATGCTACTGATGAACATTCACACCACCAGTGGTGCACAACAGGGGAAAAAAAAAAGATTTCAGGTTTAATACAGTCTTGGTGAGAGTCTTCATTAAGTTATTTTTTTATATATTTCTTTTATTTTGTGTTTCGCTGAACTCACTAGAGCCAAAACATTCTTTTTTGCATTTTGCAATATTGCATGAACTGCTTACATGGGCCCTCTATTCTCACAGGCTGAAAAGTAAATGGACAAACTAACATGATTATAAATATAAGGATTATTTTTAACACCAGAAGGCAAATCCTTGGCAGTCAATGACTACCTCACCTCTGGAACCCATGAACATCATCATAATAGTTCCGCCTTCAGTTGTTGCTTGTTTGTGGGTCTCTCTGCTGTTAGTTTTGTCCAGAGTAAGTGCAAAGCTGCTCAAGTAAGCCAAGGTCATGTGACTGACTTGGCCATGTAAAACCATTCTATTTCTTTCTCTGGCAATGCTCTTGGAGTGCTTTTGTGGTATGTTTTGGGTCATCAGTTTTGCAGGATTTGACTGAATCCTAACAGAAAGTAAAGCCCTATACACATTAGAATTCATCCTGCTATTTCAATCAACAGTCACATCACCAGTGACCCACTTCTAGTAGCAGCCATTTGTGTACATGCTTGACAGATGATGTGGTATGTTTTGAATTATGAACCGTTTCTTTGCTTCTCCATACTGAAGTTAATGTGGTTTCACCTGTCCAAAGAATCGTCTTCCAGAGCTGGAAAGGGCTTTTTCGAATGGTATCTAGCAGTCAAATGTCTGCCTTTCTGCTTTTGAGTGTTACCAGTGGCTTGCATCTTGAAGTAAACTCTGTATTTTCATTCGTGATGGCACCTCTTGATTGCAGAGTTTGCCAATGATACGCCTACCTCCTCAAGAGTGTTCTTGACTTGACTGAGAGACTTGACTAGAGGTTGTAAAGATTTTTCTTCACCAAGGAAGGAATTCTGTGATCATCTACTTGAATTGTCTTCCTGGTCTTCTGGTGCTGCTGAGCTTGCCAGTGCATTCCTCCTTTTTAGAATACACTTACATTTAAGGCATTTAGCAGACGCTGTTATCCAGAGCGACTTACAAAAGTGCTTTGCTATTTACCCAAGAAAAACCTCAGCTAGTTTGAATAGGCTAAAAATTCAAATATATCTCTAAGCTTAGAAACTACTAAACACAAGTCAGTAAGGAGACCACTCCACTTTTCGCCCAAGTACTCTCGGAAGAGGAGGGTCTTCAGTCTGTGTTTGAAGACAGTGAGCGACTCTGCCGTTTAGACACCCAGGGAGAGTTCGTTCCACCACTTTGGTGCCAGGACAGAAAAAAGCCTGGATGCTTGCCTTCTGTGGATTTTGAGGGATGGAGGGTCTAGCCGATCCGTATAGAATAGTTTCAATTGTTAAATTGCCCACTAAACAAGTTTCTCTGCTCTCTGCTGTGTTGTTTTCTATCGGCCTAATAACAACTTACTTCACTTGCATCCACACTTCTTTGGACCACATATTAAGAGATGCCCTGAACAGCTTGAAATCAACTGCAGCCTTTTTAATCTCCAGGGGAAAAGCACATCTGTCAAAGAAACTGCTTATCAGTCAATTGTCCAATTACTTTTGAGCCTGTAAAAGACGGAAGGACTGTGTAAAATGGCTGTAATTCCTAAACAGTCAAAGCAATATTCTTTGATGAAGCCTCCTTTGAATTTATTTATTTTTTACATTACATATGGAACAGACTTTTTTCTCCGAAACATCTGGATAAGACTCTAAGCCCCCAGACAACAGTGAGCTCACAATCATGAAAATAGTCACTACAGTGCATTGGGTGAGTGCACCGAAGCTGATTGACTTCATTTTCACTGCTGAATTGTGGCTTTAGTGATGCGAGGCACCAGCATGCTCTCTGACATACTGAAGCAAAACCTCATCAGCTAGCGGGAAACACACAATCCAACCCTGATGCATTCTCAGTTTTTATTTAATGGGCTATTGCTTTTGAAGGCTGGTGTGTACGCTACATGTCTAAAAATTAATCAGCAGTTATTTAAAGGTACACTGGTCAGGTGGCCCAAATTTCATTTTCAGACTATTTTGGTTCATTTCGGTCATTTTTAAACCATGCAATGAAACCATTGATGTGACTGGGAGGAACTAGTACACAGTAGTGAATATACTGACAATGAAACAAAGCACTAATTTTTATAGATTTTTACATTAGAAAATAGACAGAGCATTTTACTTCGGCCAAAACATGAGGGCCAAGTGTATTTTTAATGATGTTTACTTATTTAACACACACTCTCATTCAGAGCAACTCTGCAATAGCGAGCAAATGAGTAATGTTAGGAACCTTGCCCAAAGACTGCTGTTGGTATAGCTGTGGCATTCTTGCCAAGAAAGGGAATTAAGCTTAAAAAAAGTTCTTTGAGGGTTCTTTAGCAAAGGCAAATGTTCTACATTCTTTCAAAAAGCGTTCTTTAAAGGTTTTTTAGAAAAGGCAATGGTTTCATACAAAACCTTGAAAACTTCAAGAACCACCTGAATGATTAAATTGTTCTTTGCCTGGTTAAAAGGTTCTTCACAATTTGGTGGAAAACCTTTTTGTGGATTACCTCTTTAAACCGTGCAATACAGACTGAGACCCCGTCTGTAAGAGGACTACCTTGTCGAGGGAGAAGGTTTTGGTGAGGGCGAAGCCCCAGCCCTGCTCGAAAGCTCTGCGGATCATGGCGGCGCTGGTGGTGGGCGGAGCACTGGCCAGGCCGAATGGGTTGGGAAACTTGATCCCGCACATCTGCACGCTGATGTCCACGGTGTCAATGGGGGAGTAGAAGAGTGGCAGCTGCGGTTGGCCGCTAACCGTCTGCCCGTGGATGGCCTGCGAAGAGAAGCAGCCGCATGTAAATTGAACTCTTTGCATCAAAGCACTGCTCTGCTCCGCGGAATAGAGATCAACCGTTTTCATGTGAACAAAGCCTTTAAAATCCCACAAGGAGGCTCGCTATCTGTGTGAATGGATACTGCTGAAGGTTATTGCGCTTTACAGTCGAGCACACAGGCGCACGTGCGCATTTACAGCAACAATAGGCCAGCAGATAGGGTGGGCGAGATTGCGGGGTGTGTTTGGGCAAAGCCCAGTCGCACTGTTTATCGCGGCCCACTGCGGCACAAAGGCGGCAAACCTCAGTCATACATCAGCTCTCGCTTTAATTAGCCTTGCGTTTATCAAGCGCTTAGCATTGCTTTTGTAATGATGTCACCGCCGTATAATGAACAAGGGGGGGTGTCACGTGGAAAGAGAAAGAGCAGGCAGACATGACAGCCCTCCATATTCCACTGAGACAGAGAAAGACAGTGAGACAGACAGAGAGAGAGAGAGAGTCTAGAAAGTTCCTGTAGCCTCCACAAGAGAAAAACAACAAACACCAAGGGAAATTCTGAAGCCCACTAAGGCACTGAAGGAGACTGCAGTTGTCAAACATGTGTACGCTAGATAAGTCTTTGGCAGATGATATCCCTAATTGCTAGCGTTTGTTTATTGTATCATTTGCAGCAATTAGTGTTCAATATTTAAGCAAAGAAACCTCTCATATGGGTTATAGGAGAGGGATGCTCATGTCTCCACTGCTTTATTCTAAGGTGCTGGTGAGATACTGCTGCGTAGATGCCAAGAAAGCAACCGCACAGTGACAAGAGAGAGCAGTGAAAAAAGATGTAGTGCAGGGAGTTCAGCTGATCTGAGAGCATTTCTAACATTAATCTGGGAACCTCCCCGCAAAGTGCTCAATTCATTTCCTCTACCGTAGTCCATTACTTAAAAAAAAAAAAAGAAAAAAGAAAGAAAGAAAAAAGCAATCTTGCTGTCTGTCCTTTTCCTGCTACAAGTAGTAATTTCATCCGCAAATAAACAGTTATCTCTGCCTTGCTCTGACCAAAGCAACGTTAGGACAATTAACCCCTGAATGAACCACACTAATGGGGCGAGTGCTGCACTTCAGCTCCAGAGTTCTGCCAAATGGAAGCCCGAACAGGGGGTCAGAGACCTGGAGGAGAGGAACCAGTCTGCTGCCCATTCAACCCCACGTCTCCGTTTATACAGGGGGGGCATTAGGCCGTGCTCTCCAATCCTCGTCTATGGATCTCCACTAGGAAATGAGCAGGAAAGTGCAGGCAATTTGCACTGAGCTTAATGCACTTTACTAGTGGAAACATGGAAATATACACTGATGAGCCACCGCAACATGCTGTCGGTGTGTCACATGCCGCCAAAACAGCTCGCTCTATGAGACCTTAGAAGGTGCCCTGTAATATCTTTGCCACTTTCTGCGGTGGACAGGGGTCAGCATGGGCACTCTGACTGGTCTGCAACTTTGCAGCCACACTGTCTGTAAGCAATCACCACTGCTAACCATAAGCACCCCAAAAGCCTTGCTTTCAGACCTTGACATGTGCTGGTATATATATATTCCCTTATTCAGTGTAGGGTTGCACAACATATCAGATAATATAAGTATTTTAGTGCGGCAAACAATCTCATTCTTAATACTTTAAGGCTGGATAGGGCATTTATACGTGAATGCATATGCTTTATGCATGCTTATTTTGACACTCATTAGCATGTCTAAAACATCCAGCAGGTACCAATCAGTGATGGGGAACGCCAGTCCAAGCGAGCTACATTTCTTGTAAAATTCTTGGAAATTGTGCTGTTTGAACACAACTGATTTAACTCAGCAGTTAGTTGCTCATCCCTAAATCCCTTTACCATGCCTTACGTAGTCTTATGAGCATAAACTCTGACAATCCTTAACTCATTATTCATTTATTTGTTTACATTTGCTCTCATCGCATATCAGAACATAAATAATCTGATGTACTGAACATTTGAAGATCAGACATTGAAATAATCTGTGATATTAATTAAGCTGCTAAGCTCTAAACAATCTAAACATGTCATTGTGTTCACTACTATACTATAATATATACACCTATAATATAGATGTTTTTAAAAGGTACAATCAAATGCATTTATTAGTATTTTAAGTATTTTAAGTTGTCCTTTGATCCAGCTGTCCAGTTATTCTGCCTCTCGATCCGATCTCTTAAAGTTACTTAAATCTGAGTAACAACTGATATTGATCCGATCTTTGTGTTTTTTTTTACAATAACACAGCCAGATAGTTTAGGTATAATGTGCTGTTCATTAATACTAAAGCAAAATCACTCTGATCTTAGAAACAGTTATACTATAACATTTTTGTTTGATAGCTTCATTTTTAACACACTATCAAATATTTAACCCTTTCATAGAGTGTCAAACACCATGTAATCCTGTCTGACTGATCAATCAGCGCCTTAGAAACACTGCAGTCAAAAACCTCTATGTGTGTGTGTGTGTGTGTGTACACACTCTGAACTGATATCTATTGTTGTTTGTCGACCACTGATGTGAAAGAACTGTGTGCATTAATCTTAGTGTTAGCCTCCTCCTCCTGGTTCTGAAAGTGCTGTTCAGTGCAGGCGTGTGCTTCTCCTGTCTGTAAAACAGAGCATTTTAGCAATAGTTATATACTGTCAGATATCATGTTCCACTGTAAAATAGTTTCACACTGCAGACAATAAACTGCTTTGTTCCCTCACAGAACACTTACGATTCACAGTTGCGGGATGTGAATAATGTCCATTATTGGTGTCTTGAGGACATCACAGGGTGCGCTGATCAAAGCAATTAAAGCAAAGAACTGGAACTGGATGGGAATGAAAATAGCCGATACTCAATTCATTATAATATGACTGGGTCGGCCCTGATGCTGATCCACTGGTGCAGATTGAGACACCTCTATCTTTGATGTATAAATAGTAAGTATCGAGTGACTTTGGTTGGGGTGAAAAAAAAAAAGCTCTGCTTTTACTGGCTGGTTTACGTTACTGTAACGGCGTAGCCTAGCCTAGTCCAGCCCAGACCGGCCCGGCCCGGCCCGGCCTAGCCTAGTCTGGTATTGTTTTTAGACCCGTAACAATAATGATTATTATTTTTTTTTGTAAATAATTCTGAGATTTACCTCTCAGTATCCAGTGTGCATGGTGTGCGGTTAGCTAGCTGAAGGGATTGTAGAAGGGTCTGTTAGACATTAACCTCACTACTTCTCATTATTCCACTATGCCAAGGTAAATACATCTTCCCATTTTAGGGCACCTTTAAAAGGAACTCTGACTGTTAAAGTATGTATAACCTCTCTAGCTACTAGTGTTGTCTCTTTTTTCTGTTGTCCACTGAACAGCAAGATAAATATTTTAATTATTTGATATATGTCTGAAAATGTTTTTGCCTTGGTCAAGCTACAGCTGGACAGTCTGAAATATATATATATATATATATATATATATATATATATATATATATATATATTTCAGACTGTCCAGCTGTAGCTTGACCAAGGCAAAAACATTTTCAGCTTTTTTATTTGCTGTAGGACTGAGCTCGGTACAACCACATGACTTGTGGGACAATGCTAGTGAAGGAATTTTTAATGCGTTTATAGATCAAACGTACAGAAAATGCACATTATTTTAGGGCATATAAGTCTTAACGGCCACTGTTCCTTCATATTCTGCTCTAGTACTGCTCTGGTTATCAAGCACTGTGATACTAGACACGGTGTCGATGAGGAAGCCAAAATTTTGGTTTTGCGTTCAGTGAAGTTCACCTGCTTAGCGTTTTGAATTTGATGACAAAGCACTATTCAGAAACATAAAATCAATTTGGAACATGAATGCTTCGGGATGCTGTGAGAGCTGAGTGGGTTTTAGCGCTTGGCTGGGGGGCTGTGTTCAGTGTTTGGCCGTGTGCCAGTGAATAGAGGTTAGAGGGGGGCATATGAGCCGGTGTAAGCCTCTTTCAGGGGCCTAGTGTGCCTTAGACCACACAGCTAAGACAAAGCTAAGTGCTTGCACTCCCCTTCTCTCTCCTTACTATTAATTCCAACAAGCTTCTACTGCCAAAGCCTCGAAGGTGAGGTTTAAGAAATAATCCTGCGTGGACTGGTAAGTCCGTCATTGGGCGCGGGGCACTGCATAAAGCCGCAGGATCACTATTGTGCGGTTCCCCTACTGCACAGTATAATGTTAATGTATTCATTATTGTACTCTGATTAGTCATAAAAATACTCATATTGAGAGGCTTTTGTATCCAGCAGCGTCACATCTCTCCCCGTGTAGAGTACATGTAAAGCTCTCATCTTCATAATTAATCAGCTCTCCAAATCCTCCTATTCCGTCGGCTTTTGATCTTAACATGGGACTTAATCAGGGTAACATCTGTTTGGGTCTCATCAGCACAAAAACAAGTGTTTGGGTGTGTGCGGTTACATGTGTGTGTGTCTGTACATGGGTGGTGGTAATGAATGACACTGTGTCTGCATGTCTGTACATAAACAATAGCAGTGTGCGTTGTAAACATGTGTATGAGTAAATAAGTGTATGAGAGAGAGAGAGAAAGAGAGTGTGTGTGTGTGGCTGTGACGCGGTCACCTGTAAGTATTTGTGGATGTGCCAGGAGGCTTGCTTGCCATCGTTGACGGACTCCACAGTAGTGTTGGCCAGGCCGGCCACGTCGCCCCCGGCAAACACCCACGGCTCGCTGCACTGCATGCTCTCCGGGTTCAGCTCAGGAAGACCCCATCTGTTTAACCTGATGGGAGCCATGGCCTCCTTCACTGAGAGAAAGTGAGAGAGAGAGAGAGATACAAAGAGTGTTTAAGTGTGAGGGAGAAAGAGAGAATGGGAACGAAAGAGAAAAGAAAGAAAGAAATACAGACACACATTTCAGTCATGACTACAAAAAGAAGCTGTAAAGAGAAAAAGAAAAAAGAGAGGGGCGAGAGAAAAAGAATAAGGCAGAGTGAGAGAACAAAGCAAGAGCAATAAAGAAGAAAAGAAAGAGGTGGATGAAGAGAGAGAGAGAGGGAGAGAATGTGTGTAAAAGAGAGAGAGAGAGCACAGACAAGAGAGAATGCAAAAAGAAAAAGAGCAGAGGAGGCAAAAGGAGAAAAATGCAAAAGAGATGAAAGAGAGGGCAGAAGAGAGACAGGGCACAAGTAAGAGAATGCAAAAAAGAGTGACAGAGAAAAATGTGCAAAGAAACAGAGTGTTAAAGTGTGCAAATAAGATAACTGTGCAAAACAGAAAGAGTGAGAGAGAGAAAACGAGAAACGAGAGTGCAAAAAAAAGAATGCAAAACAGAGAGAGTAGGAGTGAGTGAGAGAGAGAGAGAGGGAGAGAGAATAAGAGAGAAAGAGAAAGAGAGAGTGAAGCAGGTGGACAGAGAGAGAAAGAAAAAAAGAAAGTGGAGGGATATGTAAGGCAAATTCACAAAGGGGGGGAAAAAAAGTGGGGAGCAGAAGAGGGTGTGAGTCAGTGACTGCAGACGCAGGGCCTGATAGACTGGAAACCATAGTGAGACTAATATAAAGTCTCTGACAAGACAAATGACAAGCAGGGTATTTTTTCCCTCTCCTGCTTCTCTTTCTTTTAGCTAGGTTAATGTAACATCTCCTGATGCATTTCATTCACCGCTAGCAACGTTAGCAAGGAGATACTCCGTCAAACTGATCTACATTATAAAATGACCCCCCTCTCCTCCCTCGCATACCTATACAATTCATCTTCTGGAGGCAATGCTTTTCAGCGTGGATGATGGCCTACATTCATCAATGAGGACGTTTTTAAATACAGATCTATGGGTTGCACAAGATTTATTACACACTATTAGGATTACTGAAAAAAACGTCACCTTCTCCGTCCATTCACACACTGTTTTACTTGATACCAGTGGTCGTGCCTTTGAAACGAAGACGTGACGGAAGGGCAAAGTTTGCCCTTCTAACTACACTACATGTCCAAATGTTTGTGGACACCCCTTCTAATAAACACATTCAGATACTTTAAGTCGCACCCATTGCTGACACAGATGTGCAAATGCACACAGCACACAGCTTGTCTAATCCCTGTAGAGAAGTATTGCCAATAGAATAGGACTCTCTGGAGCAGATAAACATGAACCTATTCGCATTATGCCTAATGCCAGGCGTGGACTAGAGGAGTATAAAGCCCCCCAGCATTGAGCTTTGAGCAGTGGAACTGTGGAATTCTCTGGAATGATGGTGCTCCATCCAATTCTTTCTTGGATGAGTTGAGGCGTTGGGGAGGAGGTTGTGTGGTGATCATTCAACATCCTGATTTCACTAACGCTCTTGTTGCTGAATGCAATGAAATCCTCACAGCAATGATCTAGTGGAAAACTCTAAGTCAAGCTTGAAGTATTTTTCAGCTTTTCAAGTAAAGTCCAAAGTTGTAAAAATCACATTTTGAGTCCACACCTCTGTGATGGGTGGGTCAGTTCGAGAGAGAGAGAGAGAGCGCGAGAGAGAGAGAGAGAGAGAGAGAGAATGGGTGAAATTGGGCCTATAATGCAGACTGTCCCTTTCTTCTCCCTCTTTTTGTCTAGAGCTCTCTAAAATCGCCTAGACTTATTAAACAGCCTCACTTAACCTATTCCAATCACACACACACACACACAAACATGCATGAACTCACACATACACACTCACACGTACACACAGACAGACACACACCCACATACACACCACAGGGAGTTGTTTTTCTTCCTCTTTTCTACCAACCCTTCTCCCTCTGGAGAGGGACTGGAGTGTGTCAGGCCTTTTATACTCCTAAGAGATTGGTCTTAAGTAAAGTAGCTGTAATACACACACACATTCACACACACACACACACACACACACACACAAAACCCATGGGCATATTCGTCAGTGGCAGATGCAGATTGCCAGGCCCCATTAAACAGAAGAATCCATGTTGGATGGAAGACGAGGAGGGGGCGGGGGGGGGGGGGGGGGGGGGGGGTAAAGAAATAGGAAAACGTGCCTATACAATTGTAACCAGACTAACAGGACTAAAAGCAGAGATTAAATCTTGTACATTGACGACTGTTGTATTTTGTTCTCCAAATATGGGACAGGCTGTAAATAGTCATATTTTGGCCTCACAACATCTTGAGGTCTCATGTGTGTACTCGGTTAACCATTCAAAGAACTACACCTGGACTACAGGAATACCTACTTGAGTATTCAGTATGTTTCACGTCTGAAGAGGTAATGCCTTGGAGAACTGTAAAGTTTGGCGCTTTCGCGCATATTTGTGAGTGTGTAATTTAATCGGAATGCACTTCTTAGGACGTGTTGTTACAGAAGGCAGTGGCTGTGTGCCTTATTCACAAAACAGGAGTCATTTAACAGGAACACGCTGCTAAGGACAGGCTGCAAAGGACAGGCTGCTAAGGATGAGTTATTAAGGACTTCACAACTGAGAAGCCAGCGGTTGTGTGTATATTCGCTATTCACCACTATTTTGTAGTGGTGTCCGAACACACAATTCAGAATTTCCTATAACAACCCCACAGTGAAATAGGTAGCGTTCAAATGATCTACCCTAGTGGACGAGGACAGCCCGTTTTGTTTGAAGGTTCAGGTGTGACTTCTACGAGAGGAACTGTCAAGCGACCATGGAAATGTCTACATACAGCTTGTTGGGGGCTTGTAATAAACACAAATAGAGCACCTAAAAAAAGTACAGCCATTCCTAAACTAAGCATTGCTCCACTTTTACGGAAAAACCTTGCAACTTCAAAATGGCAACTAGTATGCTGCAAAATCAAATGTGACCTTCAGAGGTCTGGACTCTGTGAAGGTGCCCTGTGCTACCTGTTCTGTGAGTCGCAAGCTGCAGCACGTCCTGCAGATGCTCAACTGGACTGAGATCTGGAGAATTAGGAGGCCAGAGCAACACTTGAGCTCTCCATCATGTTCCTCAAACGACTTCCGAACAATGTGTTTTATGTCGCAGGGTTCTTTATTCCATCAAAAGAGGCCAGTGCCATCAGGAAATATAATTGTTATGAAGGTGTGCACCTGGTCTGCACCAATGTTTAGGGAGGTGGCACATGTCAAATTGACCTCCACATGAATGCCTGGACTGCTGGGCTTCCCACACTCCATTCAATGGTTTGTCTTCTTCCCACAGAGCTTACTGGTGCCATCACTTTCTGCCGACATCTGCGGCTATCTGGTCTTCCACATGACAAAGGAAAATGGGACTTATCGGAATAGTCGACCTTTTTCCATTGCTCCAAGTTCCAGTTCTAACACTTGTATTCCCATTGGAAGCTATTTTGACAGTTAATATGGGCACTCTGACTGGTTTGTGGCTCCCCATTCGAAATAGGGTGTGATGTACCATGTGACGTGACACATTCCTCCTGAAATTAAACATTTCTATATACCCCATTTGTCCTTGGACCAGACTGGCCTTTGTCCCTGGTGCATCAATGAACCTTTGCCGCCCAACACCCGGTCTTCAGTTTGGGATTTGCCCTTTTTCAGAGCACTGTTGATAGGTACTCACCGCTGCTAACTGCTAACCAGCATTTCACAAAGCTTGCAATTTCCAAGATTCTCAGACCCAGTCATCTGGCCATATTAATTTGGCCCTTAACAAAGTCACTCAGGTCTCCAAACCTGCCCATTTAAAAAAAAAACACTTCCAACATGTCAACTACAAAAACCAATGGTTCACTTACTCTCTAATATATATCCCAGACCTCGACCTGACATGTTATGAGATAATTAATATTATTTGCTTCATCTGTGAGTGCTCATAATGTATCAGATCATCAGAATATTAAATAAGATTTTGGTCCTAGTAATTATGGACCATTTGTAGTAGTTCATTCATTATGAAACATTACCACAATATGGGCTGTTGGTATTTTAACACCCCTGTCTATTGGTTTTAAATGTTTAAAGATGTATTTCACAGATTTATGCCACAGAGTAAGCATTTACCAGTTTCATATTTTGAAAATATATGTTGTCAGTAGTGGTATTCATGTATTTACTGGATTCACTGGATTTTAAAGAAAAAGGTTTGCTCACAGCAGGAAGCTAAAATTCCACCTTAAAACAGAACCGTAGTTACATTTTGCCTCCAGTAAGTTCAGCACCATTTAAGGTGGAACGGAAAATTCCAGTAAGAAGCCGGAGTATGTTAGTGTTCAAACAACTTTCTGTGTTATGTGACAAGATGGTTACACTTTCAAAGCCTGGCCAGCAAAACATTTCCATGCTGCTTTAGCAAATTACGAGGGAAAGACATCACAGAAGTGTATGTTGAGCACAGAGCTTAAACTAGCATGGATCTTAAATGAGCAAGCCAAGGCCAAATCTTGTCCCCCCGAAATCCAGAAGCCGAAATCTACGAAAAAAGAATCACTCTACAGAAAAGACCAAGACCATCATCATGACAATAATGGACAGGTTCTTTAAAATGGTGTAGACAAAGAATAAAAGTTTTTTTAAATGTTGCAGCAACAACATATTGCCTGCATTTATAAAAGGCTAGCTGGTCGTTAAATTAATTTACATCTAAACAAGTCTCTGTACATTCTACCAGAAAACCTCCATTAAGAAACAGTGGGCGGAAAGGGGTAAGGTGGTGAGAGATGAGAGTGCTACAGATGTGTGGTAATTTATAGAATGCTGATCTACGGATATGCGGTTGGCTATCTGGGTGGGGGCGGAGCCTGGGTTGGAGTGACATGCTCCTGGTAAGAGTCACTCCATCATAATCCAGCCCCTGTTCTCTGCTCTGGAAAAAAAGCCAAATGTGGCCAGGGATCTAATCATCTGTTCACTCCAGTGGGCCGACCCACCAGATTACTAGCCAGTTTTTCCAGCCATGTCAGCTATTCCAGCACCGGCCTGCCGCTGCACACCCCTTATCCATCTGACGAGATACTTGAGTGGGTAAGTAATTCATATTTCTTAAATGAAAGAACACAGACTGCTGAGAGAGAAAAAAGATCACCTCTCAGCGTTTTTAGGAGGCTGAGCCGTGGAGCTCATAAGACCTGGAGAAGATGGAACTGACAGTATAGTGGGTGTAACACACTGGGGGATGTTTGGAATACAAAAGGCAGAATGGGGAACTGAGAGAAAACACACAATGCAACAGCTACAGCGTTTTGTACCATAACTTCAAAACTGACCAAGCCCTATGAGAAAAGTAGTCTAGTATTTTTAATACCATCCCCGATGGATATTCAGGCTCAAAATAACACCCTCCCAATATCTCCCTATCAAATTAGGCTAATCTACTGACAGCCATATACACTGATTCTCACAGCTGAAGATGGTGTTTGTGTTTTAATTAACCTTCTCGATTCATTGCTAATAATAGCATTACATCTTCCAGCCTTTGCTCATATTAAAGCACATTGTCCCGATGTTGTCAATACTGTTTACGAATCTAAACACAGAACATCTTTATTACTACACATATTGTCTATTTGATCAGCTCCACTTACTATATTGGAGCATTTTCTCTCTCATACAGTATATGTCTCTGCATACTTTGTTAGCCTCCTTTCACCCTGTTCCTTAATGGTCAGGACCCCACAGGATCACCATAGAGCAGGTATTATTTGGGTGGTGGGTCATTCTCTTTTAGCACTGCAGTGACACTGACATGGTGGTGGTGTGTTAGTAGTGTGTGTTGTGCTGATAGGAATGGATTAGAGACAGCAGTGCTGCTGGAGTGTTTAAACACCGTGTCCACTAACTGTCCACTCTATTAGATTTGGTTGGTCCACCTTGTAGATGTAAGGTCAGAGACAGAAGCTCATCTGTTGCTGCATATTTTGTGTTGGTCATCCTCTAGTCCTTCATCAGTGATCACAGGACACTGCCCACAGGATGCTGTTGGCTGGATATTTCTGGTTTGTGGACTATTTTCGGCCCAGCAGTGACGCTGAGGGGTTTAAAAACTCCAGCAGCACTGCTGTGTCTGATCCACTCGTACCAGCGCAATACACACCCACACCCCACCACGTCAGTGTCATGACAGTGCCACCACCCAAATACTACCTGCTCTCTGGTGGTCCTGTGGGGTCCTGACCATTGAAGAACAGGGTAAAACGAGGCTAACAAAGTATGCAGAGAAACAGAAGGACTACATTCTGTAACTACAGAACTGCAAAGTGTTCCTATGTAGTAAGTGGATAGAATGGACAGTGAGTATAGAAGCAAGGACTCTAAGTGTTAATGCTAAGGCTAATTGGTGTACACAGAACACTTTGCAATTTTATAGCAAATGAAATACAATATTAATTACATACATCAGTTATAATATCATAAAGTAAAATGCTTTAGTGTAAAAGCAAATGTATAGTCAATCAGCTAAGACATTTTGCTTGTTTAGTTGCACGCTAAAGCTATGATGCTAAGTTCGCTTTTAAACACAAGACAATAGTGAATTCAATCTTTTTCTTAACTTGATGCCTAAAGCTTCTCAAAACTTAATCAAAACCATATAATATGTCCTCATTCATGTGACAAAGATCAGTCAATGTGGTTTAGGGTGCAGCATGATATTCAGATAAAGTAGTTTTACATGGGGAGGTAGAGTAATGTCATTTGGACATTTGTAAAATCTATGACAAATTTGCATGGGCCACAAAATGATCGAGATGAGAGTGCTACTTGATTCATGTGGTGCCAATCCTATTGCCCACTGTTTGAAAATGAGCAGCTACATGTTAATAACATGTATGTAGGCTACAGGCAACACTACACTAAGACTTGCCTAAAGCTGCCAAAAACCTTTGAGGAGTCCTTTGGCTCATCTTCTGGATTTCCATATTGGAGAAAAGCATAAAAAACTGCCTTTCCACAAGAAATCACAGACATTTTACTGATATAATGAATCACACTGGATTAACAATACCTGGGGTTATTTTTACAGCTTGTTTTACAGAAGGTAAAAAGTACTGATTCTTTACTGACAGCCTGTAAAAATGTCTGACATGGTACATACATACAGGACTAAAATCACTGAGAAACTACATTATTACAATACCCCACCTCGCCATGGAAAACTAATCCCATCTGAATAGAGCTTTATTATTAACTCATAAACTTCACAGTATATCTAGAACAGCTGTCTAAAAGACTGCTCACAAACACATGGTGAAGTACTGTCAATAAGCTGAACAGTGAAGTTTGGTTAATAAGCAACACCATACCCTAAACCACACTGACACATCTATGTGCCCTTAATTAGGATCTGGATGTGGTTTGATGAGCTTCAGACTAATGTGTGGGCATGTATTTACGGAAAAGATTTGAGTGACTATTGACTTGCAGTGTTTGTTGACTTGCAGCTCCAGTGCTAAAATAAAGAAACATGTTTGGCTGATCAGCTACGATCTGAGCTAAATAGAAAATTGTGTACATTTTATTATTTTTACAGAACTATTCCTTTATGCTTGGAAAATAAACTCTCTGCTAGGGTAAATGTCTTTTTTATCACCAGAAATGACTTTAATCTGCATGAACTCTAGATGTTCTGTTTAAACGCTCTGGGGCTGTATCTTTTATGGGTCAAAAGGAAGAATTAAATATAACGAGTCACGTGGCTGGCATGGAAAACAGGCCAAGGAGCACACAGATACTTCTTTTACATTTTCCTTATCATTACATTGAGATCATCTGGTTGAACAAATATGTACTTTCCTACTAGCTAATTATGAAAGCATGTAAAACAATTTATGCTTGCTTAAGTCGTGCAGATATTAGCATATCCTTGCTGCTTTAGAAGGTTGGGTAATGGCTGTGCTGGGTAACCAGTTGTGTAAAGCTCGAACTCTCTGTGTAGGTTGAATCTCATTACTGGGACGTGTCATCTCTGGTCAACTCTGGACAGCGCTATCCCCCTGTGACATTACTCCCTATTTATTCAGTGTGACCCTAATTGAAAATCATAGCAGGTGTGCCCTTTATCGGTGTAATCTCATTAGCAAACTTCACAAATGTGTCAGGGAAGAAGTTCTGCACCGTCGGCGGTGGAGAAGGTGTTGTACACTGCAGCCCACAGACGATCAAAAAAGTTGCCGCTCACTGAAGTGAAAAAACCCACTGAATGATAATGTTAATAAAATGCCCCCCACCACCACCCATAACAGGATGTGTTCACATTGAAGTATAATTCAGAACCACTGGACTGATTTACTCAGCAACGGCAGGTGGGATAACTGGACTGAATGGTGTACAGCTGAAAATCTTTGCACAACATAAGGACATGTCCAGGGATCAGATTTTTTTTTAATGAGGCACTTTATACACAGAGAAAGCTACATTTAAATCTAAATAAATTAATAACATGCTGTTCATGTATTTTATTGAGCACATTGAGTAAACATCCACAGTGTAGGCTAGAAAAAGTAAGTTCCCTTTTGAACTGAATAACCCACAGACCTCCCTTTACCAGCAGCCACCACCTCTACCAAACGTTTGCACAACGATAAGGAGGAGCTTGGACAATTCCTTCCTGAAAATGTGTTTTAGTTCATTAATTATCCTGGGATGCCTACCATGCACAGCCCTCTTCAGGTCATGCCACAACATCTTGACACAATTAAGGTCAGGACTCTGGGCATTTTTTCTTTTACAACTATTCTCTAGTTGATGTACCTGTGTACTCTGGGTCAATAGCAAAACAAAAGCCCAACCTCTCAATTTCTACATGTTAATGGTTAAAACGATTGCTTACTATCAAGGGATTGTCATCAAATGCTGCTAAAAATGGATAAAGTGGCACAACAAAGACACTTTCTGCCGCAGCATTCTCTTATACTAATGGCTGTGTTGTGTCTGTGTGATCATGTTAGTAAGAATCTCCATGAATAATTCCAGGTGTAACAGCCCCATAATGGCTTGTGTTTGCTCCTGGAGCGCTGTCTGTGGGAGCTCAATGCTAATCCCTTCTTCACACTGCGTTTTAAGCAGCTCTCCATTTACCCACCTTATAAAACTCATTCAAGGCCATCCATCACTACACTGCCATCAGCGAAAGCACAGAAAAGCTGAAAAGACCTGGGCCAAATAAGCCCAAACGACATCCTGGACACTTTCTCAATGTTTTGTTGGTGACTTTAGCAAAAGGCCGGCTTTGATCCTTTAAAATGACTTCAAGAGGGGGAAAAAGAAAAAAAAAACATAAGAGGAAGACACATAAGGAGTGAAAGCATGCCTGCCCTGCAAAGCCTCTCAGAGTCACTTTGGCACTTTGATGACAACAGTTTAAACAAAGTCCTGATTTCCAGCTTCACTGGTTGCCATGAAAACAAGCGAGTGGATTACTAGAGACAGTGGGACACCTGTTCAAATGTACCATCGCCCACTTCATCACTTAATCAGAGAGCACTGGCACAGCTAGGCAGCCAAGTTAATTCAGCCTAATTCAAATGAATAGAGTGCTAAAACAACACTGACAATATGGCTGCGTCCATTTAAAAATGGCAGCCATTTACAATGCTGATGGGTTTATTTAGAACATAATGGAGCTGTAAAGGAACAGGGAATGTGCAGGCGGCTGCGGAAAATCTGGCGTAGCGAAACTCAAGACACACTGACTGACTGATGCGGGACTGATGCATGATGTATGTACAAGGGCAGGCTACGTATGTGTTACGGACATGGTAATACTTGTCTGCCACAGAGCTTACCTTTAGGGTCGCTGAGCACAGAGCCGAAAGCACTAATGATGAAGTCAGCTTTCAGGCGAGAGATCTGCTCCTGGTCCTCAACCCATTCACCTGTGTCCGTCTGCTCTGTCCGGCAGAATTCCATGCCATGCACGCGGCCTCCCTTTAGCACGACCTCTCGCGGGGTCAGAAAAGGCAGGAACTCACACTTCTCCTCCTTAGCCAGCTCCATCTACCCCAACAGCAGAGAGAGCACAGCAGTAAGTAGCTTCATTCAGTTACACCTTAATATGCAATGTGGTCATGCTGTCATTGTCACTATCATAACTGTTTTGGGTTTTTTGGTTTTTTTGGGGGGGGAAAACTTTATAGAAAAAGCCGCCTTTTAAAATGTGTGAAAGTTCCGAGATAAATGCACCATTAAAAAGAGTTGAATACCACTTTGTTAATACACAATTTTATTAACTTCCATTAAAGTTGAAAACGTTTTTTTCAATTTTCTTTAAAGTTACCACGAGGTTCTCTTAAAACGCCAATAAAATACAACAGCTTCAGAATTATTTCTGTTGCTGTTATTTTAAGCAAAGGCACTGAACATCTAAGTCTTATTTTATGCTTAAGAGAAAAGCATTCCACTTATCTCATGAGAAGGCAAAGTGGATTTATTATAAACAAAACAGAAAAAAAGAAAGAGAGTGAAAAACGTTTCTGAAGCATCCCATGAATTTCTTTCAAATTAGTGAAAATCAGCCCACAAAAGGGGTCGTTCGAATTACAGATGCACCAGAGATGCGTCAAAAAAAAAGTGTAGCCATGCGATGAACGCTGTCTTTTTCCCTTTAACAATGCTTGTCTAAACTGTCTCAGTT
Source organism: Salminus brasiliensis (assembly GCF_030463535.1). NCBI lineage: Eukaryota > Metazoa > Chordata > Actinopteri > Characiformes > Bryconidae > Salminus > Salminus brasiliensis. The sequence goes on along the minus strand of NC_132882.1, from coordinate 17,077,775 downwards.
CACATCAACGCACATTGCTCACATAACTTTGCATGCTTTCTTTTTTTTTTCACTCCCTCTCTTCCTCGTGAAGGTTACTTACGCCTACAAGAGCCCTAAACTTAATATACCTTATAAACAAATTTAATTAGTCGAGGGTGATGGAAGCAGCATAGCTGAGGCTCTCGGCAGGAGAGTGTAAACAGATGTGAATAATTACCTTACTTTTCCTATTTTCTTTAAGTTATTTCTGGTTATTTCTGCGTTTCTATGGTAGCGTGAGGTGGGCGCAGAGAAGGGCAACATGAGGCGTGACAAAAGTAATCTGCGGAGGGTGATTAAGAATAGACTTCTTCATTTACTGTTTTACCTTGCCGCCATATTTTCATTTATTGATCTGTTCTTTTCTTACTTTAGCAAGCTCATGCAAACAGCCACGGAACATCAGGTACCAGGGGAATGAAGAAAGACAACTTTTCAGTGATATGAGTGAAAGAAACCGGAGAAGTTAACTCCATCAGAAAGGACAACTTTTTAATGTAGGTGTACAGTGCTCTACTGCACTGCCACACGCTCAGGACTGCAAGTTCACCAGACAAAAAAAAAATGGATCACATGCTTCATTACTTTTATAACACACGGTTACGCTTGCCTTATTGACAACGCCAGTCTTGTCAGGTAGGGATTACATTAGTCTCTTGAGATCCAGTCCGCTTTAGCCGTCTTCCGCTATCACCATATGCACGATTCTATTTCAGAATTTCACCTGCTGCTCCAAACTGCGCTTTAGGATTGAGGTCTAATGATTCCATTTATGGATTTGCATCGATGCTCTCTACAGTTGCCATCCTGGAATGTGGGAATGGCAATGTTGTGTTCTGCATGCACATGAGGCATAATGCTGGTGGAAGAGATGTTCTGGTATCTCAAAAGTCTTTGTACAAAATAGGATAGCATAGTTTCTGTCCAGAAATCTGATTGGCTGAGCCACGTTCGAACACGGTGTAAAAGACACCATATGTACACACACCTATGACCACCTCAACATCTGAATTCCATATTAATGCCCCACTGCTTTGAACCCAGTCAGTTAGCTGCAGCATATCAAAAATGGAAACCTCTAAGCTAAATAGTGTCTAGCTTTTCCTGTAAGACTGGTGGAGGAACAGTTATTTACATATGTCATGTATTATTTGAATACTGACGATGAAGACATTTTTTTTTTCGCTGTCTAATTTAACCCCTTAGTGCACAAAGCCTTATTACACACTAAGGAGTGTTATTCAGTATCTACAGGGAGTTCTGTACAAACTGGTGGGGCTATTTCTTGGTAATAGAAGTTTGCAATAGCACTCTGGCCCGTTGGCAGGCCATAGGCTGTTTAAGGGGTTATTTCAGCATGATATCAGATTGCAGAGGAGAAATACAGGGCTATAGATTGCTCAGGTAAACTAATGCTCCTCAGCCAACTTCCTGAGCTAAAGGCTAAAAACACAGCCCCAGACTAGCCCGATACTGCTTACGACTTTTTCTTTAGAGTAAGAGTCCCTTCAGAAAGTCAGAAAATCTGTGCATTTCTACAAAAAAAAACTTGAACACACACACACACACACACACACACACACACACACATATATATCGTTTTGTGAAGCAGCTATGCCACATTATTATAGCTAAACCTTCACCCTTGTGTTGCCTAGCAACAGTGCTCACTGTTAACGGACTATATTGTGTGGCGGAAGAAAAGTTTAGTGTAAATGTTTTTGTAAATAAATACATAAATCCTTTGCTGTACTTCATTATATTTTGTGTTGACTGCTGTTTAATAAAAGCAATAAAAGCAACACTGGAAACAGTGTGTTACTGCGATTTTATCATGAGAATAATTCCATGAAATGGCAGTAACATGCAGCTTCTTATGGCTTGTTGCTTTATTTAATTCTTACCTGGCTGGATCTAAGCTGTTATTAAGACAAAGGGATGTGTAACCAAGTATCAGAGAGTAAATAATGGATAATGCATGAACCTATTTTTTTGTTTTGTTTTAGAAGCTTAGAAAAAGCAGTCCTTTTTACACAGCATGAAGAGGCAAGTAATCACCTTAAACCCTGTCAATATATCTAAAATGTCATATCATTATTAGACTGTTGTAAAAATAAAGTTCTCAAAACAACAAAACTGAAAACAACTGGAAATAAGCTGAAATAGGAAGAATAATCTTATAATCTTCCTCCAACAATCTCATGATGAGAAAATCATTTTTAGAACCACCTCAATGAACTCAATGCATTTAGTGAAGCAACACTCACTCACTCACTCACTCACTCACACACTCACACACTCACACACTCACTCACTCACTCACTCACTCACTCACTCACTCACTCACTCACATTTGGGTAGATTGGTGACGAGTTTCCACAAGAGGGCGCTTTTTGTGCTTCGCATTAATGAAACTGCCCTTGTATTATTGTAAGGTCAAAAAATAAATAAATAAAAAACAGCACTATGACTTTTCAGACGTCCCAAAAAATTTACTGCACTTCTTGTGTCACACATCTCTCAAAAAACTGACTAAATTGAGCTGTTCACGCCATCCTTTGGCTGACTGGCGTCATTATCAGAGAGGAAGTAGTGCAGAGCAGGCTGCAGTCTGGGAGAGAGAAGGGGGACTTTTGACAGTAATCTCCCCCTGAAAGCAAAGACAAGTCTGTGCAATAAATGAGGGAGGAGAGGCTTAAGAGTGGTGTCAGTGGGCCAGAGAGAGAGAGATAGAAGAGGAGAGAGAGAAAGAGAGAGAGGGAGAAAGAGAGAGAGAGGACATTCTCATGGACATCTTAATAAACCCTCTGCCTCAGACTCCCCTCGCAAGACCAAATATTAATAAGCTGCTGCCTGCTGTTGACTTTTTCTCTCTTCTTCTCCTCAACTCCGTCCTTCAGCATACCACCCCACCAGCCCCCTCCTTTTCCTTTTCTCCAGTCAGTTTTCTCTGTTTTTCCTGTGTTTTCTCCTCACCTCCTCTGGGACGGCGCGTATGTTGGTGAAACCGCGTCTAAAGACCACGTAGACCCGCTGTGCGCCACAGCGGAGGGCAGAGGTGGCACAGTCAAAGGCGGTATCTCCGGCTCCCAAAACGATCACGCAGCCATGGAGCCGGGGCAGCGTCCAGCTACAACCGCACATCCCTGAGCCCCAGAGAGACATAGAGAGAGAGAGAGAGAGAGAAGAAGGAAAAAAACACACACAGGCAGAGTGAGGGTGAGAAAAAGAAAAACACGATTTCCACCCGCAGAATTCCCACTTAACAGCTCAGCAGATACTACTACTTAAGACGGTGTCAAATTGTATCTTGGAGTCTGCAGACACAGCATGTCACTATCAAATTATTCTGCTCCGATGAGAGGCACATCACATACCCCCCCTCCCCAAAATCTCTTTTTTTTTGTGAGGAAATATCTTCCTATAGGTAATTTCATAGCTCTCACCTACCTTTTAACTCCTTATCTTTGATAGGGATACCTACTGATTCTATTGAATGTGACTGATTTCAACATGTGATAACGCACACTAAATCTATCACAATGTGATCTGCTTAGGCCTCCCTGGATGCATCACACAAAGACACATAAAAGGCTCCTTCCACAAAGCACAGCAGAAACGTGTATCACCCACTTATACACACCTTCTCTCTCTCCATTTCCTATCCTTTGAAACACAAAACTCATCCTTCGCTCACCTGGGTCATGTGTGGACATATTCAGTACTATAAAATATACAGTACTAAATAACCATGATGCATTTCCATGCAGTTTCTCACACTTTTCACCCACATGGGTTTTATTCGTCCATCAATAAAAGCTGCACATTCACAATGAACCATTATACTACATATATTATATTATAGCACATTGCCAGACAGACACACAGACACACTGTACTACAGGTGCAAGGTAACGCCTTTGAAAAACACAAAGCCTAATGGTGAGCTGCCACTGAAAAAAGTGTCCCGCCCCCCTCCCCTCCTCCCCCCCTCGACCAGTCCTCCATGGCCATGACATAATCACTCATTTTCAGCATGCCTCAATAGTCTTTTACAAAAGCTCATAGCTGGCATAGTTTTACTCACTATCTTTGAGCATTTCATAGATGTCGTAAAGCATGTGTGTTTTCACTGATCCAGGCATTCTCTTACACTACAGAATCTAAAGAGATGCTTCCAGAGATGTCAAGGGTGTGAAGACGGCCTTGCCGTACAGAAAGGGCCTTATGTAATGTGCCTTGGAAAGCAGCATGCTGGAGTCAATAGGTAGAAGTTTTCAGCAAACTAATTTCTATGGGTCTTTACCTGGTTTGCTGGCCTTGGCAACTAGTGGGAGAAAATCCTTAGAGGTATAAAATCCCTGCTCCACTGAGAGACCTTCAAAGATTCTGTGCCTGTTAGCTTGAGGTAGACCTGTGGAAAAATAGTGAGAAAGGACCATCAGCACTGCATTGCTAGTGTATTTTACTCCACAGTAAAAACAAGCTGTAAATAAATAAAAAGAAAATTAATTGCTGCAAACATTTTAATTGCTAACAAGTATTCATTAGCAGACTCTTAGATGGCCAGAATGATCAGATCCTAAGTCTTATTATTGAGAAGCTATAAGGAAAACATGCAACCTGACAGAGTTAAGAATCCTTCTCTGGTCGACACTGAATAACAAAACAGATAACACAGCAGTAGAACACCTGGTCAGATAGGATGCAGTAAAAAGCTACAAATATCTTCCATCTAATCAGGAATGTGTGGGTGTTTTGGAGAGCACAGTGATTAACAATAGTGTAGCTATGGCAATGCAAACAACTCCACAGCATTAAGTGTTTTTGAGCTTTTATTTTCTGTCAGATGACAGACTCTAAATCAGTGCAAGATATCAGTGTAGGGCTCTCCTGATCCGATCTTGTGGAATGGGGCTGATCCAGGCATATTTTAATGGATCTGTACAGGCTGTTTTAAGCCAGATCCAGTTCTCTCACATGGGTTCTTTATATTTAAAGGTCAAAAGAAGTGAATCTAAAGGTTCCTCACACTTACAGCTCCTTTATAAAATGATTCTTTATGGAACCAAAAGTGGCTCTTTAACAGCATCGCTCAAACAGCCCTTTGTAGCGGTCTTTAATGAACACTACACAGTGTGTAAACCTCATGCCCAGGCAAAGCTTCCTCCACAGATCATACACTCCTCATTTCCAACTCCCATCACCAGGACGCTCTACCATTTTCTCTCTTTACAACATTCCTTTAAATATAGCTCGCCCCAACACATCCCCCTATGCTCCTGATTTCTTACATTCCTTACATTCATAAATGCCCTCCTCCATGTTCAGAGAGATGCTGAAAGACGCTGCCTCGCTCCATCACTCTCTGATAGACAGTATCAGATATACGCGTGCCTGGCTGTTGCTCGCAAACTGTTCTAGCTCTGTATACTGCCATTAACCTCATCACACTACCTTGTCATTACGCTCACGGTTTAGGAAGGAGCAATTTTTAAGTATAAGCTTTGCAGGAATGTCTAACAAAGCTTCTGATTTGCCATAACCTGTCATTATCACTTCCATTTGAAAGAAACAGAAAGACAGAAACAGCTCAAACTCAGGATGTTTCTTTCTCTGGGAGAATATACAGATTACTACCTGATACAAATTCGTTTCAAATGTGATTATAGGGTCCCTCCGCAAAGGAACCAGGAATTTCAAGAGACCAGAAACATGAGAACTTCATGAGATCCATTTTGATCTTGACGGAGAGTGGAAGAGCCACATATCGAGTCGTTAAGTGATTGAGAAAAGGAAGAGAAAAGTCTCTCCTGTCAAAATCAATTAGCGTTCGCCGCATACGCTTCAGCGTTAATTTGATTTCAGAAACTGCCCTGGCAAAGTTCTGCATTACAACATGCCTTAATGGACTTCATTGTCTCTAATTCTCCACTCAGCCACTTCTTGCCCAATTTGTGCACATCATGGCAGCACATGGCATGTTATCCTGACGAATCCACCCGCCCACTCACCTTGTTAGGGATCATATTTTTAATTTAGCCATTCTTTTTGGCTTGGAGAACACGGACAGCATGCATCCTGCAAGATGAAAGTGCACCCCGTGATTAAGAAAGTTACACTCTGTATTAATGAAACTAGTCATTAAATCATACAATAATTAGGTAGCCACATTTCATCCAGACAAAATCACACCTTTGCCATCATCAATAACGCGGTAATTAGCAAGTGTTTCAAAGTTCCAAGCCAAGCCGGCGTCTCTGTTCTGGAGAACGTCACTTATCAACCACAAACAGCCTGCCAACCTTGTTAGGGCCCATGTATACTGGACAACTGCCATATTAGTGTCTGACAGGGAATGTATATGTCTCGCATGGTCCATCTACAAAGCCAGCGCAAGCAGTATGGCTGTAGTAGACATGGAATCCGGCTGTGGAATGTCAAATGCATACAAAACAATAGTTCAATAAATATATAAATATACAAATATTCAAACATACGAGATGCAAGCTAAATGCAAATGACCTGTGATCTGGGTATGGTTGAACCCTCTGAGGTCTAAGGGCATCTCTACAATTTTTGCATATCTTCTTAAATTCGCATTTAAATGGACATAATATCCACATGTTTTATATCAAACTGTTCAAAACAATCCCATCTCTCTCAATAATCAGACCCAATGGGACTTAGAGCACCATGTGACGGGATACTCAGTCCTGAAATCTATAAAAGTGAGTCACTTCTAAAAACATACCTTTATTTTACCTTTACCGGATTGCTTTGGTGCTTGAAGTGGATTTACAAGATTCTCAGGTTCACAAAAGCAGTAGAATGTATGAAGAAAATAGTTTATAAATGTGTAATAAATATCTAAATGGAAATTTTGTACAATCTGTCCCTCTACCTGATACAACAGTCATGAACTTTGACAAAATTGACTGAATGCACAAATCCACCAATTACAGGTAAGTGACTCATGAATCCACGACAAGAGGCAGAAGACGAGTTTCTCAATTCTTCTTCATAGCCTCGTATCTTGTGGTAGAATGCAATCGCAAGGGCAGGCTCTACATACTCTGAAAATGTTTTAACCGTATTTCTGCCATGTATTATCAGAAAAATATTAACAAACATTGAAAAACTATTACATTTGATGCACCAGTGTGGTTGCCGACCGGGTTAAACTTAAGCCTCCTAAACAAAAAAATGGACAGAATGCATGACACAATAGCTATGAAGCTAAAAACATGGCATTTTCAACATCCCGGTAGTCCTAATAATAAATGATTATTAATCATTATATGCCTATTACTGTGGACCAATTAAACCCTGTAGCTTTCTTCATTTAGCGCTACAAGTGCACTACAGTTAATGAACTAAAGCCCTCACTGTACCTAAAGTGACAAAGCATCTGCTGGTTTTTGAACATTCTCCTAAGCAAAGCATTAGAAGAGTTTTGAATTACAGAGTAACTTACTTTTTGTGTGTGTATATGTGTATGTGTGTGTATATATCCCATTATTAGGGTCTTAAAAAGAACATGCTTATGTGGAAGTGTCCTTGAGGGTGTGAAAAATTCGCACTTTAAACGGTGTACAGTCGTGGCATGGTTGATAGCACAGCTCCCCTGAAAGATTTATTAAAAGAGGGGGTGGGTGTGGGAAACTTCTAACACATTCCCATGCATAAAAATGACCAGCGGCGCATGAATAACGCGAACAAACAAAAGCACCTGCAACTTCCCCATGGCTGACTTCCTCTGAGCACTCTCTGTTTATGCTAGTGAGGACGATTCCTGAAGTTATGGCACATTACCCTTTCCAGTCGTTTCAGAACCGTGCTGACAGCTAGGATGCTGCACACTGCTATCCATTAGCATTCCCTGTCAAGTCCCAAATAAATAAATAAATAAATAAATAAATAGTCTAGGGAAGGGAAAAAAAACAGAGGAAATCTTAGCGGCGCACCTTGACAAAGCGGATTGAAACAAACAGAGTGGCAGTCTACGACAGCTCTTTTTGAATGTAAAGCGTCTCCATTTGTCCCATGCCGCATGGCGTTCCGACTCCTGCACAGAGCCGCGCTGCAGCAAGCACGCGCCCTGGCCTCTTTGTTCTTTATGAAAAATCAAAAATAATAAATCATCTGTTGGTGATGCTTCACTACCAAGCGGGTCCTTCCTCGTTAATCATGCGTTATCAGTGAGCATCAGTGAGAGGGAGGCAGCAGCAGTGGCGGTGGGAGGACTGGGGTGGCGGGGAGGGGAGGGGAGGGCTCAGCCAGCTTCTCTCTTCTCCCTCTTCTGACTTTCATCCACTGAGCAGTCCCTGACCTCTCTCACCCTTATGAATTGCACAAAGATGAACAAGAGACCAAGGCCATGGTGTTAAATAATGCAGAGTCACACTAAGTGCATTAAGATTTAACATAAATAAAGACCTCACAAGCAATAAATGCCCTCTTTCTGGCGTATTCATTAACCTTGTCTTTAGTAAAAATGGGACATTCCCAAAGAGAACGTGCTGAGAAAATGGCTTTTTTCCTTCTCATTGTATGGAAGTTAATCAATGTCACCGGGTTTATGCTTTTTGACTGATACAGAATGACCGTGACTCATGTCTTTAGAGGGGAATAAAAAAAAAAACTGTAACAGACATTTTTCAGTGCAAAACCATACAGTGTGTGTAATATAATGTGAAATAAAAAACGTCACATTGACTAATTGCAAAGAGACTGTAATTATAGTGGGGAGCTCTGAGCCACTATTGATCGTCCAGCTTTTAGAATCACTGTGCTTACATAACTACTACATATTTAAACATCTGAAACTCTGATGCCTTCAATGTAATCTTGTTTTTCACTGTGTATTGATTTTTTTTCTCATCTTTCCGCTGTACTGTTTTCACACAATGGTTTCACAGTGGTTTTAACATCAACTCTTTCAGCTTTGTTGCTCATAAAACGCACTGTGCCAGATGCAAGTCCACACTGTTCATTTCAGCCAACCTACATCTGGTGATGGAAGGCAGGAACATACACTTAAACATTTGCTGTATACTTCAAAACTGGTTTAAAGAATTTGAGGCAAGCCTGCACTCTCAAATATAAGCCCATCATAGTTTACAGGGCAGCCTGGTGGCTGAGGGGTTAATTCCCTTTTTAAAGCAACTGAACCTCTGAGTCAGCTTCTTAAGCCTATAGCCCAGAAACAATGGCCTTATCGGCCTCCCTCAACCCGCCTCCCATTTAGCCTACTGCCAGAAAGAAATTTGCATGTCAATCATGTCTGAGGATGACATTTAAAAAGCCTGTAAAGGACTAGTGTGAAATCACAGAAATTAATTGCAAACACCCAGCACTTTCATTTTCTCAGGGAATTGAAAATTCCTTTACATCCTTTTGTAAAGAGAAATCCCAAAATGGTTCACATAAACGACTCGCCGTAATTAGGATGCCGGTATCAAAAGTCTTGCAGCATTTCGACACAATGACTTATACACATTTTCTTTCCCTCCCTCTCATCAATTCAGGAGAAAAAAGGCAAACAACGAGACTGACTCAGGTAATGTTTGAACTTCCAAGATCAGTTTATGACTGCAGAGCTTCTTTTCTCACTACAGAAACCCAAATGAAGCCTGCGATCATTTCCCTAAATGGGGAAACAGCGAAAGGGGAAAAGTTTACAGATCGGCATGTTATTATATGAAATGCACTGTAATTTTAAGAATGTCCAGGATGCATTTATACGCTAAAAGTGTGAAAAAATGCGGACATCCTATTAAAACCTTTGTCTATTTTACCATATTTAAACATCTGAAAATGTTATCTTCATTTGAACAATACTGAAAGATGGAGGTCATAAAACTAAACACATAAAACGGAGGCCTTCAAAAAGATGATTACAGATACATGCCTGTCTGGGAAGGAATTTAAAAATCAGCTATTCATCTGTCCGCAAAATAAAAGTGGAAAACATGAAGGCCAGGTCAGGCTGCCCTAGCAAGTTCAGCCCAAGAGCAGACTGCAAGATGCAAAAATGTCTTAACTCTTGCTAAAGTGCTTTCATCCATTATCAGAAAGATTATGCACGATTTTGATTTTCATAGGAGGTGTCAAAACAAATATCAGGGTGCAACTAAAGTTTGCCAAAGAACACTTATGGACTTATGGAACAACATGCTTTAGACAGATGAAGCTGCTGTTTAATTGTTTGGACACAGTAACAGAACACAGACACACGCAGCATTTGATCACAAGAACCTCATACCAACTGTGAAGCATGGAGGTGGAAATATCTTGGTTTGGGGCTGATTTGAGGCAACAGAGTCTGACAAGCTTGGAATCCATTATGAATTCTTTATTGCATCAGAGGGTGCTTGAGGAAAATGTGAGACCATCTGTACAAAAACTGAAGCTGAAGTGGAGATGGGCATTGCAACATGACAGTGACCCAAAACATTCTAGTAAATCCACCAAGGAATGTCTCAAAAAAAAAAAAAAAAAAGGACAGTTTTAGAATGGCCAAGTCAAAGACTGGATCTCAATCCTTTTGAGATGCTGTGTTGATTTGAAACGAGCTGTGCTTCCAAGAAGCCCCTCAAACATCCCACAGCTAAAAGAATTATGCATGGAGGAGTGAGAGAAACATGCTCCCAGTGGATGTCCGAGACTGGAAGACGGTTTTGGGAAGCATCAAAATCAAGTCATTTCAGCTAAAAAGGTATTTATACGCTAAAACGTAAAATGTTCAATTTTCAATGTAATACAGTTGCATTTATGTAGATGTTTTATATAGATAAATAAGACTAAATATTGATATCACCAGATTCCTTAATTAAGAACTGAATATTGAATGAAATGTCCTAATTTTTACATTTGTACCTAGTTTAGTGAGAAAGCAAATGAAAGAACAACTCTCTCCCACAGAGGAGCAGGCTAGTGCTAAACTTTGACAGGAAGGCAGCACAGCTCACATAAAATAAAGAGTGCACTTTACTGGCCGAGCCAATATGATAATCAGTAATTGATTCAGAATGGCAGAGATCATATATTATGTAATGTGCTGTTCTGACAGTCAATAAAAAACATGGAACAGGCAGAGAGAGAGAGAGGGAGAGAGAGGGAGGCAGAGAGCTAGAGAGTGAACACTGAGTGTATCTTGGCCTTTCCTGTGTGCGTGCTGCCTATAGACAGCGCAGGAGAGGATGTTATCACTGGGCTCTGCTGATAAGGTATGATGCCTAGGAGCATTCAGGTCAACAAGTGAGAGCGGTGAATAGCTCAACGGGGGGAAGGCAGGGGAGAGGGACCTGACAGGAGAGCGAGGTGTCCACCACTGAGAAGCAGTGGGCAGCCCCAGCATGTGCTGTTAGGTTAGCCTGGTAGGACACAGTGGCAGGTCGGGAGGAAAATGAGAAGCGAATGGGGTTCCTGGCAGAACTGAGCGCTGAGGGGGAGCCATTGTGGAGCAAATCATCAGCAACCATTATCGCAGGAATGGGTCGCCTAGCCTACAAAACTACTTTCAGCTCTCTCACTTAGTCTTACTTTGTGTGGGCGGTGTGTGTGTGTGTGTGTGTGTAGTTGAACAGGCAGAAGCAGATGAGAAACAGGTACAGAAATATGATAAACTGACCAATTCCAATGAAAACAGCTTTGTAGCCTTCTTCTTTCAGTGACATCAGGGTCATCCCATCCTGGCCCAGTCCTTTTTCACACACGATCTGATGGAGAATAAAAACAGTCAGGCACAAACAAATAAAGTGAGACTGGAGGGATATCATTGGTTATGGGTAAAGGATTGTAGAGTGTACTTGTTTGACCTCACCATTAAACAAATCATGAAATTTAAAATTTAAAATCAGTTTCTCTGGAGATCATTGACTGACTCTCAAGAACCATTATGTATAGTTGGATTGAAAATTAACTCCAATTACAAATTAGGTTTACTGGCAAAATGTATAATCTTTCAGCTGTTTGCAATACACCAATCAAACAAGAACTAACAGAACAAATGTTTTCTCCAAATTCAACACAAAATGCCACTTTTAATAATGACTGCAGTCTCAGAATAACTCAACCCCTTCTTGACAAGAGGCTTTAGAATTTAGTAGAGCACCCTTCTGCTGTTATGACCTGCTGCTAATGTGATGCACAGCCAGACACCAGCTTCTGGTAGCGTTCTTGATGAATTCTAGCCCATTCTTCATGGGCAATGCTCTCCAGTTCACTAATATTAATGAGTTTGCATGCTACAACCGCCTTCTTCAAATCCCACCAAAGAGTCAGTCGACTGTGACAACAAAAATCAAGCCTTGGAGGACTTTGAGGTATTCTTGGGATCATTGTCCTGTTGGAAGGTCCAAAAATGCTCAAGCTGTACAAACTGAAACCTCTGTGCCTGCTGCCACCGAACCTTGCTGCAGGTCTTTTTCAATCATTTAAGGGTTTTTGCCCACCTGCTTTCTCTGAAACCTGATGGCAGGTCCTCTTTCTGTCATGTCCAGGTAGTGTAGCCAGTGTTCCTTTAATCTTTTAACTTTTTGTATTAATTTCCTTGTTTGTCCAAGGATCTCTTCTCTGAACTTTTTAGATAACTCTCTTGATCTAGGCATATCTCTAACCTGCAATCAAACATTACAGTCAATGTATTTGAGCCAGTGCAGGTATATGATGTGTTTTATCTCACACCTGTCACACCTATAACACACCTGATGCAACAAAATGAAGCCCTTGATCTGCTACCTTATTTGCAAATATGTGCTTTTATGAGGGATTCTATTCAGGGGTGAACAATTCTGAGTCTGCAGTCATTATTTAAAAGTGTCATTTTGTGCTGAATGTGGAGAAACCACTTGTTCTTTTAGTTGCGTTGAGCTGGGTTTTCCTAAAAAATATGCAGTGGGGTTTAAATAATTAACGGTATAACTTCAACTGAAACCATATAAACTAAATACATACATGTGATTGAATTAAACATTCACATAGGGATAGAATTTTAATACATTTTTTTTGCATCCTTTACATGAAGTACTGGAATTGTATTTATTATTTATTACATTATATATTACATTATTATTACATTACATTAACAGAGTTCAGCTTCACACTGTTATCCAGACTTGTGACATTTGAGTAAAATCACATATGTAGGTGAATGTAGTGCTAGTGTCTTGCCCAAGGATTTTTATTAGTTTAGCATGATGTTTTTGCCTAGCCAGGGAATCAAACCATAGTCTGCAGTGTAAAAGGTGTTGTTACCCACTATACTCCACAATCTAGTATGAACACATACTGTATGACCACACACAGTTTTGTGCAGAAGTGGTAGATCACTCTACTATTATTTATTTTCCAGAAAAAAAAGTGTACTATATATCCTGAGGAGACAACAAATGTTTCCGTTCATCCTTTCACTGTGAGAAGACAACATAGAATAGATAGCTGATCAACAAGCTCTTAAAGAGCAAAGGACAAAAGAAAAGAACATTTGCAATTCAAACAAAGGAGCTGACCTCAGTACAATGGTCACCCCAGATTCCAGACCTCAACATAACTAAATGCTTCTTAGCTTTGAAGGATTGCAGAAAAACTGCAGAAAAACGAAAAAGCGAGTCTCCTGAAAAGAATGAAAGCTGTAATAAAGGCAATGGGTAGGGACACTAAATACACACTGAAACAGCTAATATGATATTAAGTTGTTGAGGCTCCTGTGCAATTTTCTGTCAAATACATGTTTTCTGCTTTTTTGTATGCAGAAAAATGAATGTGTTGAACTTAATGGCTGTTTTCACTGGAAATGACATAAATTAAGGGTGATCTCTGACATTTGCAGAGCACTATACATTGAACTCCATATTAATCTTACTGACAAATATTAAACCCACTGTGCCTAACACCTTGTAACTATGGAGGATTCTCCATTATATACTGTATTCTCAGTGTTTTATGGCCTTATTTGTACCACCGATTCGAACACTTGAATACAGATGAATTTCCACCTTCTGCTACATGCATCATCTTCACCCTTTTGCTACGAACTTAATAAATCAGTCAAAACTTATAAGTAGCTTTTTTTTTCTTTTTACAGGAACAGCAAAGATGTAAATGCGTTATCTATCTATGCACCTCACCCTGGCTCGCCACCCCTTCAGCTAACTTTGAGAAAACGCATTTCCTGTGTGAAAACGAATGCCGAGCAGGTGTGCAGGAGGAAGAGGACTATCGATTGCCCTTTCTCACCGCAGCGGCATTCAGGCAACAGACAGACAAGCGCCCACAGCCTAGACCGCCGCACACTGCCGCCTGCCTCCCTAATGCAGCTTTTAATTGTTCTTTATTAATGCGGCTGACATTTGGGCTGCTGATCCTCACTGAGACCTGTCACCTTCCGTAGCCTCTGATGTGGGCTGAGGCGCAGGGAGGGAGGGAGGAGAAAGCGAGAAGGAGAGACTGGGGGGGGTGGTGGTGGCTCCAGAGAAGGAGAGAAATAGAAGAGGAAAAAAAAGAGAGAAAACGAAAGACACAGAAAGTGTGTGTTAGTAAGTTAGAATACGAGAGAGTGTGTATTCGTGTATTTGTGTGTGTGTGTGTGTGTGTGTGTGTGTGTGTGTGTGTAAGCATGCGAGACAATGAGACAGACATATAAACAGTGTATGATTTAGTGAAATGGAGAGAGAGAGAAAGACAGACACACAGACAGGTAGAGTGTGTGTGAGAGGTGAGATGCCGCTCATTACCTTCACTCCCAGGTCTTTCATCAGGTCCAGCTCAAACTGCACCACCTCGTAGGGCAGGCGGAACTGAGGGATCTCTGAAGAGCTGTGGAAAAAAAATGAGGGAGAAAATGAGAGGAGGAGAAGGAGGATGAGAAGAAGCCAAAGGATGGCTCCCGAGGAAGAGAACGTTCATGGCAGGAAATGAAAAAAAAAGGAGAGCTGGGAGAAGGAAGGAGAGACAGAGAACACGAAAAAGAAATCCCTCTCCTCACATGGGACATTTTCCTCTGTTATTCCATTTGATGTGTTAGGGGCCTGGGATCTCCTGCTGCACTCAAATCCTCAGCTCCTCATTGCCATTCCCAGCAGCTGCTGGACCTGCCGAGCTGAAGTGGACACGCACGAGGCTCCCACCCTCGACAATCATTGACAGGCTAGCTGAAGTCAGTCGGTGGTGGACGAGCAGGTAGGGGTAATTGATAACCCCGTTCCATCTCGGCATTTGAAAGATGAATATTCCCAATTACAGAGACCATTCATTAATTATTCTGACCTTATGCAGCGCTCTTCATATCGATCATGGCTAGTCTGATCAACGGAGCACTTCAGTAACAGGATGTGAATGCAGAGTACAACACACACTTCCCAGCTTTTGCCAGAAACGGAAAAGAAGCAAATTTCAATGCCCACCTCAGTCCACCGACATACTTCTGCTTCTCGAAAATCGTGATGTCACTGTAGCCGAGACGAGCCAGGAAAGAGGCGCAACTGATGCTGGCGGGACCACAGCCAACAAGAGCTATCTTAGAGTGGTAGCTATCAGGCATCTGTTCCGGAGGAGGGAGCTGAGGGTTCCTCACCTGAGGAATACCCATCTTACTGAACACCTGAAAACATACATGGAAACACATACACGTAAAGACATACACACACACACACAATGTTTCTGCAACCACTTACGGAACTCTGTCCCCCTGCATCTGACCACAACACCCTACCAGCCTACCCTACCATGATCACTATCCATCATTTTATACATACACAGTATATCGCTGCTGTCTAGTGGAAAACATGTCTCCACCTCCATTTTTTTGTGCACTATGTAAGTAGCTCTGGATGAATAGACCAATACAAATGCTAAATTACTTGGAATGGACTTCCATTCAAAGTTAAACCATTTATGTCTTCTCCTTTAATATATAAAATAAATGGGCAGTGTTGATATAGTATTTACGTATATACACATCTTCATTGTCCAATGAAAAACATGACTTTATGGCGCTATATTATTTTTTTTTATTTACTGAAAGTCTTGTATGGTACTGTGTTTGTTTGCAAACAACTATGCATGTATCTATGTATGTATGTACATACATATGTACTTGTTTTTCATGAAATCATGTAAGCCACAATTATTGGCACCCCTGATGTTGATACCTTGTACAACCCCCTTTTGCTAAAAAGACACTTCATTTTTAACATTTCACAAAATGGGAGAATACAGAGAGAGGGATCTTCCACCATTCCGCTTTGCGCAATCTCTCTAAATTGTCCTTTGATGGCCATGGGAGGAGCTTGATTTTGTGTCTGGTAACCAATTTTTGTGTAGATTTGGCCACATGTTAGGGTCATTATCTTGCTGAAAGACCCAGTGACGATCCATCTTCAGCTTTCGGGCAGAGGTCACCAGATTTAGATTTAAAATGTCCTGGTATTTCAAGGAGTTTATGATGGCCTGCACCCTATCAAAGTTCCCAGGGCCTTTGGAAGAGAAACAGGCCCACAGCATCACCGATCCTCCCCCATACTTCACAGTGGGCATGAGGTGCTTTTCTGCATACTCGTCTTTGGTGTTACACCAGACTCACTTAGTGTGTTTGTTGCCAAAAAGCTCTATCTTGGTCTCATCTGACCAAAGCACACGGTACCAGATGAAGTCCCAGTACTGTTTAGCAAACTCCAGACATTTACATTTATGCTTGTAGGTGAGAAAAGGCTTTTTCCATGCATGCCTCCCAAACAGCTTGTTGGCTGTAGCGCCTGATTAAGGAGACTTTGTGACCCCAAGATGCTACTGTTTGATAAAATTCTCTAACAGTGAGATTTGGAGAACTATTTACTTCTCTCACCATTCTCCTCACTGTGCGTAATGGCGAGATGAACTTGCGTCCTCCCCCAGGCTTGTTTGCCACTGTTCCAGTGGTTTTAAACTGCTTGATGATTCCTCTGACTGTGGATATTGGCAGGTGCAGGTGAGTGGCTGTTTTCTTGTATCCATATATTGTGTCTAATTTTCAATATGTATTTATGTATTTAATATGTATGTATTTCATATGTATGTATGTATGTATGTACTGCATTTCTATGGAATTTTGACTTTTTGACATAATTTAAATGTGGTAGTTGGTCTTTACATTGTGTCAATGGATGGACCAATAAAATGCTCCAGAATGACTTAATAAATAAAATCTTTTTTACATTGACTTCCATGTTAAGAAACTTGAAGAGAAATATGTATGCATCTATGAATGTATGTATGCAAATATTTATGTATGTATGTGTGCATGCAATTATGCATACAAAAACTCTCTCTCCATTCCTGCTGTCATTCAGGTTTTGACATAATTTGAATCATGCAGTCTTTGTATTTCATAATGAATAAACCAACAGAAATGATCCAAAATGACAGCAACAATATGTATATGAGAATGTATGTATGTATGTATCTCTATGTATATATGCATCAATCTGTCCGTCTGTGAT
The DNA here is from genome assembly GCF_030463535.1 of Salminus brasiliensis. Lineage (NCBI taxonomy): Eukaryota > Metazoa > Chordata > Actinopteri > Characiformes > Bryconidae > Salminus > Salminus brasiliensis. Next base: position 17,060,274 of record NC_132882.1, on the reverse strand, counting down.
TATATTGCTATATTTCATAACTGTTATACAAATTACTATGAATCACAGTTATACTGGTAAACCGCTGATGTGAAATGATTAAAGATTGGCCTGCATCTGCAATAATTTATTTTTTATTATTTTAGGTTTTGTCAATTTAGTTTGAAATATTTTGGATCATGTAAATGCCTAGATGTTTTGATCAATCAATCTGCTTACAGAAACACACATCAGAAATGTTTGAGATTAGGATAGGATACTACTGTAAAGATAATTATTTAGGCATTTGATAGAGGGCTCATTTGCATATTGCAGCTTTCTGCAAGATTAAGATCACAATATTAACATCAATTTCACAATATGGGCATATATTTTGCAGCTCTAACACTTAAACTGGAAGTTAAGGAGAGTTCTATATTCAATATTTTAGTATGATATAGAACAATAACACTCTTGCATGGAAGTATTTCAATTTAGGCATGAAAACGTGAACGGGAGTCATGAACCAGCATGAACAAGGCATTATGGGAAACAACAGGGTGATGATTCCTCAGCAGAAATCTGCATTTGCCCGCAACTGGGGATTTGGCTTCAGAAGAATACTACTTAGAGTCAGCATGACATTCGCACATTTCACCCTGCTGCTGTCTTGGGTTATGAGCAGAAGTAGAAAACAGCAAAACATAACAGGCAAAAATTGTTCATTCCATGAATAACCATATGAAGACATCAAATGAAGATGGCTGAGGAGATACATAAAGAATAAGGCAAGTTATCCAAACAGGCCTTAATGAGAAGCCTGTAGCGCTATATCCATTAACAGTCGTAAAATGAGAAGACTAGCGCTTTGTCTTCTTAATAAGATTATCAAGATCCATACATAGAGGCTTGTATTGTTAATACAATATTATGCCTGAGCAGGCAACATTATAGGTGATATTAATTTAGTTATTCATGAATCTCATGAACTGTGAAGCCCAAATTGCTGCATGACAATGCATTTCTAATAATCCCTGAGAGCGGTTTAGAGGCCCTTCCTATTATTGCTGCTGCCATGAAACAAACAATGCATCAATTTTAAAACACAATCTCGGTTTTCTAATTCTTCTCGTTGTCTTAGTGAAACAATGGACTGCAAACTGCACCTGACAAGCCATGTGGAATAGGCCGTGGGGCTGCAAGTGCAACCGCTACTGGGTGATAATGAGTTACTCAGCTCAATGTACTTCACTCAGTATATTTCCTTATTGTTTATTCAAATATTCTTCTCAAAAGTAAAATGCACGTCTTCAGCCACGTATCTCCCTCATCACAACAGTCAGCTGTTACTGTGCGGCAAGGCTGTCCAACCCTACAGCTGGAGATCTACACTCCTAGAGTTTAGCTCTAACTATAACTTAAGACACCTACTTCTAATTAGAGAAATTATTTAAACATTACTAATAAATAAAGACACTACATATATATTTTTATATTTTATTAACACAAGTGATTTAACCTGATAAGTCTAGTTAAGCTTCCCACAGAAACACAGCATGCGTGGTCAAGCATCTTAAAAGAAGATATCCTGCTACCTAATACGAAAAAGTCTGCCTACTGACTGAACTGCTCCCTGAGGAAGCGACTACCGCTAATATTACCCTTACTAAAATCACTGAAGCTCAACTTAGTGACTACTAATGCCAGTCACTGTAATATCCTGAGCCATATCAGTTTCTGAAGTATTCTGTTACAGCATTACCAACATTAACTTGCTAATAGAAGACAAAATACCACTAATCAATACTTTTGTTGTATATCACTTATTTTGTAGCTGTTACAATAGCTAATAATTCTGGATAGTTAAATATTTTAATAGGGGTGTGAAATTTTATGATTTTTTGCATTAATTAATATAATTTTGACAGAAAAATGTTTTCTTAATGTTTAAAGTCATTTAGTACAGTATCAAGGTTTACTTTAAAATATTTTATAGACAATGCATTCTAAATATTAACATACACACAATTTTGGTCACACTTTTAGCCATTGCCATTTCCAATAGGAAGAGGACAGACCATCTTACCCATTCAGAGATCTACGCCAATTGTGCTCTCTGGGAATCCAGGCCATGGATCCAGGCCGTGGCATCACCAGGCATTTAACCGGCAAACTCCCAATGACTGAGTCGATGCTTCAGACTACTCACGTTTGACTAACTCCACAGTGATTAGACCAGGAATAGGGTAGAGTACCCTTATTGTAGATCAACAAAAGAACGAAACCACAGAAAAAGAGTAAAGAACAGCAGTGGGTGCAATAAATATGGAGATTCTAAATACAAAAAAAATGGTAAAGAAAGAGAGACACCACTTACTGCGTAGGACAATGCAGAGAAAATACATTCACTTATTAAAGGCATGCATTTTTGTCAGGACCATGTGTGACGGGATCACGTGTCTAATATTAGTGGTCTTTTCAGTAACTTCCATTTAGAAAGTCCCAAAGTTCTTGACATTTATCTGTGCCCTAATTGAAAGAGCCCAACCTCATGTTAAAGAGCAGCAGGAGGCTGCTCCAAGAGCCTTCCGTTGTACATTTTGGGAGAATCTTCAATACAGCCTGACACTCATGCTGCCACACATCTGGGTGAGAGAGTGAGTGAAGACGCCTCGGAAAACGTTAATGCGCTTAGCCACCTCCAGACAGTAACGCTGTGCATCGCCCATAATTGAAGCGAGGCACTGACTTTATCTGTGATTGTAGCCAGGCTACAGGGGCAACAGCTGAATAGAGCTGGGCAGTGATAGCCCCTCTACCTGGGGTTATCTAATTATCGGCTCGATAACCAGGCTGACCTCTCACATTTAAGGAGAAGGGAGCTGGCACCTAGACAGAGATGTCTAATAAGTCACAGCAGAGGTGGATGGCAGGAGAGAGTGGCTGCTTTTGTAATTGTGCCTTTTATTTTTTAGCAAGTAATGAAACTGTACAAGCCATAGCCTATCTTTTTTAAGCATCTGAGACAGTGCCTGTTAGCAGGGGCTGTATTCTTGCTGCTAGCTTTGCCATTCTCTCTCAGTTATGTTAGTCATTTTAATGTACAATGAATTAATAACAGATTAACATAAAAAATAATTCAGTAACTGTATTCAAAACAAAACATTAGCAAACTCGGGAAGCAAATGTGATACAGCAACGGCAATGTCAATGATCCAAATCTACAAAATCCACCAAGAACTACTTGCAAGTAAATGCAAGCTGAAGCTTTTGGAATGAGCCTCACAGTCCCGAGTCAGAGTGGAACACCACTAAAAATGTGCAGATAGATTTTGAAAATCTGTGGATAGATTTTGCATGGAGGAGAGGGTGAAATTTCATAACACAATAATAGAACGAGTTCTTGCTGGCAAAAAGTGTGTGCAAGCTGCGAAATTTGCCAAAGTAGGTGTCACCCAGTACTGACTTGGTAAGATGTCCAAACTGTTACACCATACCATACTATTTAAGTTAAGTTAATCCAAAATTCTAAGTACCAAGTACTAAAGTACTAAGTATGAACATTAACACTTGTAGATGTCTGTTTGTTATTGTTTGCTCAAATGTTGTGTTTAGTTCCTTTTCTTTTTTTACATATTCCAATTAAATCAAGACTATTAGGGAGAATATATAAGACAGAATATATAAACAGAATGTGCCAGGAATTAACCTTTCTGGTAGAACACAATGACCAAAAAGGGCACTCTGATATACAGCAAGTTGGACAATATTGTTCTTTTTATTATTATTATTAGTAGTAGTACTAGTAGTAGTAGTAGTAGTAATAGTAGTAGTAGTGTTAATTATTATTATTATTAGTGTTATTATTATTAGATATCTATATTGATTCAATGTTCTGATTAGGAATGTTTGGTTCTTATTCAGCAATATTTAGATAGCAATGCAAAGATCTATACACACTATAATCTTGCAGCTTTTAATGCACAAATTTAATGATATTGTTTTAAAGGTCTAATATGTTTGATACCATTTTACAACAACCATGCCAGAGAAACTATACCGAATGTGGATCAGTCCCATCTGACAGATATCCTATTTGGTAAAAAAGGTACTGATGCAGTGGTGATGGTATAGATCTAGCCTATCAGATTGAGATATCAGGCATCCTGGAACCTGTAAGAATTGCACACAAATGGTATAGAGATATAAACCGTTCTGCTATTCCAACGCTCTACAGAAAGAGAATTTAGCCCTGTCATGTTCTTACACTGCATTCGCAATATCGGACCTGGCAGCTACGCTTGCTCTTACACATTCAGTACAAACACTGCTACTTTAAAAGGCTGCCTTGCATGGCTGCATTACCTAATGTGTTTGAATTCCCTGCTTTTGTGGCCGCTTAGCTGTGTTTCCTTGAACTCTGGTTCACTTGTCCAAACGGGGAATAAGGCTAGCGAGTGCAGTTACACAACATGGTTATAAAGACAGAGTGGGGGGAAAAAAACAGTGTGGACAAGTCTGGGCATCTTAGAACTGAAGAATGGCAGGAATGGAGTCAGTGTCAGATTTCTCCAACAAGTGGGCTAATTCCCCCTAGATTTGATATTGTAACGTTACACAATCATGTTAATCATCATTCTATCCATTTCAAAACTACAGTAAGCAAGTCATCATAGGGTATTGTCTTTCTCTCGCAAATGGCCAGCAGTCTCACTGCTCTCTATTGAGTTCTGCTACTCCACTTCACGTTATAGAGAATGGAGTCTTCGTTAGGAGCAGGAAAAGCATCCTTAGCAGCAACCCCACAGGGCCATGGGTCAAAGACAGCAATTCAAGCCCACACACTATGGCTGACATTTTCATTTAATTAGCAGTTACCATGGAACTAAATAAAGCTCGCTATGACAATGACGAGAACAGATACTCTGATTATCTCGGAGCTGCACCATGGACTAAGACACCCTTACTCCAATCATTATTCCACGGGAGAAAACAAGGCGCCAGATGATCAAACAGAGTCTACATATAGCGGTTCAAAAAAGCCTGAGCTTTACATAAAAAGCTGCCTTCACCGATAACAGTCATGCCACGTGAGGAACATCCAGTGGCAGAGAACAAATCTCTGTGGCAATCTATTTACCGCAAAACTAAACCATCTCAGCCGCGCCGCTTTAAAGCGAAGCCCCCCTCCCTCTGCCTCCCGTCTCCTTTTTAGTCCTTCCTTCTGAACATGAAATGAAGATCATCTGACATTACATCCTCTGTTTTAGACATGAAAGATTCCCCTGCTTGCTGCAGCTTCTTAAACCCAGCATCTTAACAAAGTAATCTGTGTTGACTTTGACGTCTGGAGCGAGTCGAGACGTTTTCCTCAGGCCCCTCGTTGCGGCGGGGATTCTAACGGGGAATCCGTCGTTTATCGTGGCAGAAGGGCTTGGCTGCTGGGATGAGGCAGGGGGAGAATTACGACTGTTATGGCAGAGGATGACAGACGCCATGCACCCGAGCTTCTACTGCAGCCATAACAAAGGGCTGAGAGGCCCCATTAATAAAGCACTGGTAGAACACGCTGTCTTCTCCATCATGGCTTATGTGAGCTAAACAGAGAGGGCAGAAATTACTGTTCTGCCACTGCTGAGCTGGAGAAGGGGCAAGCCATAAAATGCACACTGAGCTTTTACAGGAAATGCTTAAAAAAAAAAAATCTGAAGCACACACAGCATCTGTATGCTTTGAAGAACTGTTCTCCGGGTCAGGTTCGGGGCTACTAACCCTAAGGTACTTAGAATTGCAAAAAGACTCCTAGCCATTTACCTAATACACTGAACCAATTCTGACTCCTCTCATGGATCAGTCCAGAGAGACTCGAAATGTGAAATGTGAATAAAAACTAAATGTGCAAATTTATCAATGTCTTATGAAAGACTGTCTGATTTGATATGCACAATGAGGGAAAAATTAGAAACGCTGTGTGCGCTGGGTAAGAGCTTTGTTGTCCTCAATGTTTTCTGACCAGACGTACCTCAGTGGCAAACTGCTGCAGCCCCCCGATGTTGATTGGTCCTTCCTCAGAGGCGTAGAGGTTACAGCCGCCCACGCAGAGGTCCGAGGTGGGACACACCATCCCACACGTCAGACCCAGCGGATTGTCTGATAGGATCGCCCTTGCTGCCCCGTAGTAGTTCTGCGAAAAGAACAAACTAACACTTATGAAGAACAAACAAATGCAGAAGTTACAAATGCAAACTAAGGCCTGAAATCTGTGCTAATGTTACATGATCAAGATAGTTGCCTTTCTTCTACTTCATGCTGAAAGGCTGAGGGTGCGAGACGACGGCAATTGATAACTAAAGCGTCCAGTGGCCACCAAACTCATAGTACAAGAATGCAGAATGGAGCAATCGCACTGTCCCTTAGACAGCCTTGACTCAAAACTAAAGAAAACGAAAATCTCTAAATTCTCGAAATGTGCTGAAGGACAACAGCAACAGCCTTGACGGAACAGTCAACAGTGCAGCAGAGGGACGGAAAGTTTCAGGCAGCACTTAGCAAGGGTATTTTGGAAGGGTCTTTTCATGCTGATTATATAAGCTGGTCTTGAGCTTCAATGGCTGACTGATGGCTAAATGTGCAGTACGAAGCCAATGGGAGATCTGGAACATTACAGCTTTGAAAGGCCATGTGGATCAAGTACTCCTTTAAAAATCAAGCAAGCGGTTGCAAGACAAACCTTTCTATTGAAAGCATTTGCATGGGAAAAAATAGTCATATAAAAAGTTTAGAGTTAAACACAGGGGTTCCACATTCTATAAATTTTCTGAATGTCAGATTTCCCTCTTTGCCGGAATAGCAATGTTTGACATTTCAATAAAAGGTCTGGCAAAGGGAAAGCGCGAGCCCATGTATTTCAATGACGCACAACCATCAAGGTTAGCAGAAAGAATATATTTGTACATTTTTCTATCCTTTATTCTTATTCTTCAAATTACTCAAATGCAAAAATGAAGGGTACTCGTCATTTGAGTACATGGTAACAACTTCAAGAAATTTAAAGAAACTTTTGCATTTGCCATAACTGTTTTTTTTTACACTCTGTGCTCCAGTGAATTCTTGTGTAGCAGGCAATGGGCTTTGAAAACATGAAAGTCACTTTTTGTGAAAGCCAGTCAAAGTCTGGACACTTAAATGGTGGGAAATCAGACACAAAACCACATTACCTTGTTAGCGATGCTGGTGACGAAGGCCTTTATGTCAAGGTTAGTGGGGCAGCTCTTCTGACAAGGTGCATCGGCACACTTTAGACATCTGTCAGCAAATGAAAGAAACAAAGCATATGCACTGCGGTTATTCTGCGTGCTGTACATCTGAAAAGCTCTATTTAGTGTAAAAAGCCTGGGCTACACAGAGCATGGAGAGTGAGCTAGGTCAGCACCACAAGGAGAGACTAACATGCCCGCGCCACTTAACGCGCAGAGTCGCCCTTTGCTTTAATATGAGGCCATATCGCTTGTAAAAAATAATAAATAAATAAATAAATAAATAGTGTTTGCCATGCTGACAAGCTGAACGCCCAGCTCCATCTCCTGGGGAATCATCCTACAGTGAAAACGCTGCAGCTCAAAGTCGCCATATTGGTGACAATGACAAACTAGTTTTGAATGATAAATAGGATAATTTGGAGGGGGATAATTAAATATTCATGCCCAATCAGAATGGATGTTTTGCCCGTGGTCGTGAGTGTGTGTGACAGGAGGGGTGCGGCAGGGAAGGCCCCCTCTCCTGCTGTTGGCACACACTCATTAGTTTACACGTTAAAAACACACACACAGCTGTTTGAAACCCGGCACACTAATGATTTCAGATGATGTGGCACTGATTTGGAACAGTGCTTTCTCCTTTAGGGCGAGCAAGGAGGAGGGAGAGAAAGAAGAAATATAGAGCGCGAGAGAGAGAGAGAGGGAGAGAGAGAGCGCACTTACTCCTTTACTATTTATTACAATTAAAAACTTAAAACTATAGTTTTAGGTATTAAAGTAAAATATATTTCGCCGCTGTCACACAAGAATCTCACATTTGAATCTGGCATTGTGTCAAAATGTCATGATAAGTGGACCAACAGAAATCCTGCAAATTATTTGGAAGGTTCTTTTTTTTTTTACACACACAAACACACACACACACCGCTACATACATATATAAGTATTCTGATACATATATAACTGAAATTGAGAACAGTGCAAATGTGCACTGCGTATACTGCATATGTGCACATTGCCATGATGATGCTAAAATCATATATTGTGCAGCCATGATTGTCACATGACACCAGGCAGGTTTTGTGATGAACCAGTGACGATTAATCAATGCTCAAGGAGGCCTCATCTCAACTTACAGGACTTACAGGATCTGATACCACAGGATGCCTTCAGAGGACTTACTAAGTCCATGCCTTAAATGTTGTGCCAACACAGGTGGTGCTAATGTTATGACTGATCGGTGAACATACACACCAATATGATTACATATTATTAAAAAAATATCTGATAGCACTTTTCCCACCATGTGCTTTCATGTACTGTCCCCTTAAACCATACTATCTAGTTACTTAACTTTGCCTTATTCAATCCACGACAAGCAACATTGAGAACTCGGACACTGAGCCATCTAAGCAACTCGAGCAGCTTGTTCATTCATTAATCATAATGAGATAAAATGTTAAATTAATTGTAATACTGATTTAAGGTTATGTCACCCAGCACTAATATATATTTGCCACAACTTTGGCAATATTGTTCTCTTTACAGTCATGCCAGTAAAGCTATCTTGAACCTTGTGAGTGACCTACCTAGTGCTCCCACCTGCATCCTCAGAGATGCCCCCCCCCCCAACACACACACACACATACACACACATACACACACATACACACACACACACACACACACACACACACATGTGCACATCCCTACAGAGTAACACAAAAGCACACACACTCCAGCTGGACGCCTATAATAATCCCATCTCACGACGCTGCAAGCCCAGTGCAGACTAAAGTGCACAAGGCCGCCATTAATACCACTTATCACAGTGACAGCGGGGTAATTACCACAGTGCTGCGGCCAGGTAGAGCGGACTGGGGACAGGAACAGGCGCGCGGGACCACGCAGCAGCACCGCTATGTTTTATTAAACCTGGGTGGTTGATCATCAAGTGACATTAGTGTTGACCCATTTTCCTTATTTGACAATAAATTATCCTTGGCCCCTGGCATAATGGATATTGAAGCAGTGTTTGCCTGGGAGAAAGCTGGGGCTGCAAGGAGGAGCACACGCTGCTAAAGTAAGAGCGGCTCTCTGAGGACGCTGGCCAGCACTAGCCCTCTTATCTCCTCTGGCATGATTAATACTGAGGGTACACAGTGAGCAGAGCTTCAGAAAGACATAGCCACATCTCTCTCTCTCCCTCTCTCTCCCTCTCTCATATAAAAAAAATACAATGTACTCTTGCCAACATTCGGTTATAAAACCCTGCCTCATGTCCAACAAATGCATTATTCAAAATTCACTGGAACTGGACTACTGGCACACTATATGGAGCACCATACCGACGACCTTAAAAAATGATTTTTTTGTACAGTTTAGACATACAGCCTACAAAGCAGCCATTCCCAGTCAGGTCAAAGTGTACAAAAACATTCATAAAGATGAGATCTCAGAGATCGAAATGAAAATCTGCGCGAGGGCACCTTCAGTTGATTCGGGGGCTTTTTGTCTCTCCTTTCAAAAAAAAAAAAAAAAAAAAAATGCTTGAGGGAAAGAAAAAAAGAGGAGTCAAAGTAAAATAACCTATTCGCTCTACTGTCACACCCAGCTCTGCACAATAGTCCATGGACAAGAATCCCATTGGCTCTCTTTTTTCTTCTCTCAAGGTAACATTAAAGACACTGGCTACAGACACATTTTGGGCCCTCATCTATCTCCTGTGGCCAGCAGCCCAAGTGCTTAGCAAATGTCAACAGAAAATAATGCACACACAAAGGCAATCTTATTTGTTCAAGAATTGCTCTAGGTCACAGCAATTCAAGCGGGCATGGCGAGCCGCGCTCCTGAAAAAAAAAAAAAAGGGAAAACACACACACACACACACACACACACACACACACACACACACACACACACACACACACAAAAAGAGTGGCTAACCGCGGAGTGCATTAGGTAGAGCACCACCGCTTTGTGCTCTATAATGCAATCACATCACTGACTGTACACATGTTTTTTCAATGCGCCCAAATAATCATGCAATAAGCATTGCTCAAATTGAAGGAGCTGTTGATTAGCAGACCATTGCAAGCTGATTTTTTCCCCCCTTCCCTTTCTTTCCCTTTCTCTTCCGCTCTTCTCATCTTTTGCTTGACTAATAATCAAAGGCTTTGAATGCTCTGTGTGATGAGTGTATTCCACGGCATTACAGGGCCCCAGTATGCGCAGGTAGCTAATCTTGTTATTCATTGTTTCTATTATTACTAAAGTCAAACGAGCTCGTAATAGAACGAGGAATTCAATTTAATAAAAGAAAGAAAGAAAATGTCCAGCCTAAGAGACTTTCATAATGTTAATGATTGCTTACTTTTGTGAATCAGTTGTCTCCACCAATAGTCAGCACAACATTCTCTCCGTTTGAGAAACTAATCATTTTATTCATATTCTTTGGGAAATGGAATCGTCTTTTAGTCAAGAGAGTTTTGAAGAGTTTGTCAGAGAACGAGAGGGGCGACAAAAATAATAAGATTGAGCTGAAACTGCAAACCTCAAAGACACAATCACACCTCCCACTGTCTAATAACGCTGCCTGGGATTAACTAAAATAATAATAATACTTTTGCCTTTGCAGTGGAACCATGCAGTTGAATTACAGTGGAACCCTGGACAATATGGGGATAATGGAGATGGTGATGAAATGTAGACATGAATCATGTCTGCATTTCTAATGATAAAGTCAAATAAAGTTGACATTGTAGTGATGGGCATAACCATCGCTTGTGTAAAACTCTAATGTGCGAACACTTTAATCCAGTGCTTTGGTGTTTTTTACATTAAGATAAGTGCAATTATCACGCCTAATATTTAGCTTAATAACATTATTCTGTCACCAATAAAACATTCAAATCCAAATGTGCCTCATCCAAACACTTCCCTAGAGGAGTTTTCACTATTGCTACTGTAAATCAGCTAGACAAACATGCTATCCACTGTTTATTTACATGGAAAAAGGTAGCGAACCTCAACCATAGCTGCCACAGAACTAAAAGCCTTCATAAGTTCCAAATTTTCCAAGTTTAGCGGAGTTAAGAGTGTGGCGCACCATTCTACTGTGCAGCGTTGCTTGCACAAACATACACATGTGCACTTTGTGGAAGAGTCATCAAAAAAAATTATAAAAATGTTTAAAAAACACATTAACTGTGACCCTGTCACAAAACTCAACATTGAGCGTATGCTATAGAACATCTAGAGAAGCAAGATGGGTTTTGGAAACAAGTGCTATGGACTGAAATAGAACTCTCTACCACAATAAGCAATTATACATTTTGAGTATCTGCACGGTATTAAAAATAAACACATTTCCTTTAAAAACACCTTGTCAACTGTGAAGCTTTGGGGTGGCTGTATCATGCTTTGGGGTTGTTTTGCCACCAGTAGCACTGACAATATCGCATGGATTGAGGGTAAGAACAGAGTCCAAAAACACCAGCAAATCTTGGATGTAAATGTCAAACTTTCTGTTTACAGCTGAACCTGAAAGGCAAATATCCTCTACAATAAAGCATATCTCCAAACCACCAGAGACAACCTAAAGAGAGACAAACTGAAGCTTTGGAGTGGCAATTACAGGCTTATGATAAACAGTAACAGACAAGCTAGGCATGTGACACAAGAATATCCCAGAGGCCATTTGTAAATTTATTATTTTTTAATTTAATTTTTTTATGTTAGGAAAATAACTGTGCATTGTTGTGTTTTCTGCTTGATCAGCCACAGAGGCTGTGTTTACTAGCTCTCAATTAAACAACATGATAAAACGTGTCAATTAGCCAAGGGTGTCCAAACATTTGCATAATACATTTACATAAAAATGTGATAGACAACATACATATTGTTTGTATATATATATATTGTTTGTTTTTTGTTTTTACTTTACATTCATTTACATACATTTACATACATACACACACACATTCTAAATGCATTTTTATTTTCAGATTTCACTAAATTTCCTCAAAAAAAAAAAAAATCGCTTCCCACGTGTTTTTCACTGCAGGCCACAGACCTCCCATAATGACTGCATTTTTTCTCTACACATTTCTCCACACCTTCTCACAAGCTCTCAACTCAATGCTATTTAAATCTGGTGACTGTTCTCCACAACTTCCCCACTCTTCAACACACTCCATCACTCAATGAGCAGTGTGCCATCTTCCATTGTGTCGTTGACATATCAGGTCAGGCAATTTATCTGAGCAGTAAGTGTTTATCTGCTCAGAAACTCACTTTTCAATAAAAGCAAACAACATAACATCAATGTATAAACAAGTGATTTCATAAGTCAGTGTGTTCATATACCCATTTCCACACCTCTCAATAAGGAAGCCCATTATTAATTGTGGTTATTATCCAATATCTGGTTTATCTAATCAGTAGGTCATTATGTTAAATCAGGTGTGCTGCTGCTGGTGGGTTTGAACAAATGTATGTAATGACTAGAGGCATCAAGAAGAATCCAAAGCTTATACTGATAACTAGCTTTCAACATATTACAATTTTAAAACAACCAACGTGTGTGACTTATTACTGTGTTAATGTTTGTCCGGATAATTTCTAATGTCATAAAAAAATAAAACAGACACAAACAGTTTTAGACACTTAAGAGGTTTCTGCTTGTAAAATATGACATATCACATTAGAATATGCAAGTACATCTAAATACAGAACAAAAAAATAAGAATTCCTCAGCAGTTGAGATCTTTCTTCTGGATGCCCCAGCCATCGCATGGATGTGTTTCATCCAATTCCATCACTAGCTCACCTGTTTTACCATCACTAAGCACTGATTTACCAGAGCTGGTGTTAAATGAGCACTAGAAACAACACTAAACTCCCATTAGAAGAGCTTTGACATGAATACAGTGACATGTCCTGAAATGACTACTCTCTGTATTAATGTTATTAGTATTACTTATATTATTTACATACATACATACATATAGGGGAGCTGCCAGGGGTTGATATTGTAGTTGACAATGCTGCCAATTGTGCCAAAATACTTAATTCTCTCTCTCTCTCTCTCTATATATATATATATATATATATATATATATACAGTGAGTCCAAGAAGTATTTGATCCCTTGCTGATTTTCTTTGTTTGCCCACTAATAAAGACACTATCCTTCTGCACTTTTAATGGTAGATATATTCTAACATGGAGAGACAGAATATCAAGACAAAAATCCAGAATATAATTTTAAAGAATATATTTTAATTAATTTGTATTTCAATGAGGAAAATAAGTATTTGATCCCTCTTGCCAAACACACTCAATACTTAGTGGCAAAGCCTTTGTTTGCAAGCACAGCGGTGAGACGTTTGTTGTAGTTAACCACAAGTTTAGCACACACACCAGGGGGAATTTTGGCCCACTCTTCTTTGCAGATCCTCTCTAAATCATGAAGGTTGGTGGGCTGTCGCTTGGCAACTCTGACCTTCAGCTCCCTCCATAGATTTTCGATCGGATTGAGGTCTGGCGACTGACTGGGCCACTCCATGACCTTAATGTGATTTTTCTTGAGCCAATCCTTTGTTGCCTTTGCTGTATGTTTAGGGTCGTTATCATGTTGGAAGACCCAACCACGGCCCATTTTCAGATCCCTGGCAGAGGGGAGGAGGTTGTCCCTCAGGATTGTGCGGTACATGGCTCCATCCATCTTCCCAGTGATGCGGTGAAGTAGCCCTGTACCCTTGGCAGAGAAACACCCCCAAAACATTATGCTTCCACCTCCATGCTTGACGGTGGGCACAGTGTTCTTGGGGTCATAGGCAGCATTTTTCTTCCTCCACACATGGCGGGTGGAGTTGAGGCCAAAAAGTTCAATTTTGGTCTCGTCTGACCACAAAACCTTCTCCCAATAACTTGGTTCATCTTTCAAATGATCATTGGCATACTTGAGGCGCGCCTCCACATGTGCTCTCTTCAGCAGGGGTACCTTTCGGGCACTGCAGGATGTGAATCCATTGTTGCGCAAAGTGTTGCCAATTGTTTCCTTGCAAACTGTGGTCCCAGCTGCCTTCAGGTCATTTGCTAACTCCTGCCGAGTGGTTGCAGGACAATTTCTGACTGTTCTCAGCATCATTGCCACCCCACGAGGCGAAATCTTCTTTGGAGCACCGGGCCGAGGTCTGTTGATTGTCATGTTATACTCTTTAAACTTTCTGATAATTGCACCAATAGTTGTTACTTTCACATCCAACACCTTACTAATCTTTTTGTAGCCCATTCCAGCTTTGTGAAGGTCAACAATTCTGACTCTGAGGTCCTGTGACAGCTCTTTGGTTTTACCCATGTTGGAGACTTGAAATCTGTGTGATCTGTCTGATTCTGTGGACAGGTGTTTTTCACACAAGTGATTAGTGAGAACAGGTGGCTTCAGGTCAGGTAACAAGTTGATTGGGAGTGTCTAACTGGTCTGTAAAAGCCAGAACTGCTAATGAATACTAAGGGATCAAATACTTATTTCACTCCATGAAATACAAATCAATTAATATATATTCCTTAGATTTATTTTCTGGATTTTCTTTTTAATATTCTGTCTCTCCATGTAAGAATACATCTACCATTAAAAGTATAGAATGATCATGTCTTTATTAGTGGGCCAACGAAGAAAATCAGCAAGGGATCAAATACTTCTTGGACTCACTGTATATATTTTTTTTTTTTTTTTTTTTTTTTTTTTTTTGCTGGGTTTCACAATGTTCTTTACATTGTGTCCAATAGAAATGCTCCAAAATGACTCCAATTAAATACTATAATATGACCACAAATCAATATCCTGATAAACTGAACTGTTGGCCTCAATTACAATTAATTATTTTAATGAATTTACAAACCGCTAGAGTTGCTCAGGTGGCACACCCTTTGATTTCTCCTCCACATTGCTTTCATGTTGCAGACTGGACAGGGTGGAGTCATGTGAATATGAATGACATAGTATGTTTTTAAGGGGACAGTAGATGAACACACACAAAAAATACCCCATAAAAACAACAACCAACAAGCACACACAATGTAATCAATATGAAGCAAATTAATTTGGTTCTGAATGTCGATTAATTTTCTATTAACTGTCCAGTCCTAAAAAAAATCCTTTTACACTGACTCCCATTGAAAGTCATGAAATCTCTACCTACATGTACTTACATGCACCTAAATACAATACGAATTTTCAAGCCTAACCTTTAACCTAACCCTACCTTTAACCTCAGTCCCAAAAAGAAACGGTTCTGTTCTGCTCTTTAAGTTAAAAAAAAAAAAAAAGGAAACAATGAAGAAAAGTGAGAATCGTTTCCTTGGTCCTGACAAGGTAAGGTAGGTCATCCCGTTTCTCTCTGCTATTTCAACACAGTCAGGACATTTTAGTCCAGAGAACCTATAAAAACAAACACACACACACTCACACACACTGGAGCGCACTGAGCTGAGTGGCGGCGGTGCTGCTGGGAGCCGCAGCTGTGGGCACATGTGTAATGATGTGAGTGGGGCTCGGGGGGGAGGCAGGCAGAGACGGAGGCAGGCGAGGTGAGATTACAGCGTGCTCTCAGGGTTAGCACAGCACCCGTCACAGCTGTCAAAGCCACCCTGACCCCCACTGCCCACCAGCACAGGGGAGAGCCAACAGCTGCACACGCTGCTGACTATCTGCCACACACACCACCCAGAGAGGAAGAGGGAGCGTGGGAGGGAGGGACGGAGACATGGGCATGGGGGGTAGACGAACAGGTCTAAGTAAGTGAGTAAGTGTATATGTATATATATATATGTGTGTGTGTGTGTATGCATATTATGTATGCATGCGTGTCCATGCAGACACAGTCTGAAACAATTAGTGTGCATGTTAAGCTGCACGTCACCTGTAACACCAGCGTTCTCAAACATCACAGCAGACTGTAAGAGACCACCAATAGAAGTCCTCATTAAAGCCAAGAACCATTCAGAAAATGCCCCGAAAGTTCTACAGGATAAAGATCTTAACAGCACCTTCTGTTCCATGAACCGGATCTCTTACCAATACTGAAAAGTTAAATGAAATCAAGTACTCGCTGCCATGGTAACACGTGGAGCAGGTTTTGGAATCTGTCAGACTCGACAGGTAAGGTTAAAAGAACATGCCCACCACACAGGTTCACCTGTCATCTTAATTGCTTCAACAGTCATGCTTTTAACCAATTAAAGTCAATTCTGAAGAAGTCCCGGCACCACCCTGGGAAAACATGCCTTTGTTCCAGCGCTCCTCGGAATGCCAAATGGCTTGCATTCATAAATACATCAAACTTGCCGAGCTTACACCAATCAGTGTTTACATGTTTCTCCGAACGTTAATCACTGTGTTAAAATCCACCCGAATCCACATAACATCTAACAAACAAGACCCAGATCTCAAAAGCAGCGATTAAACAAATGAAACAATGGCAGTTTCATCTTTTTTTCTATAGTTTATTCTTTTTTTTCCTCTCTGTTTTTAAAAGCTTGTTTTGCTGGGAGCTCAGAACTCTCTATCTTTAGCGCTGCTGTTAATTGCACATCGATTTGGGCGATGAGCTGCTTTCGTGTGGCCGCTTGAGCAGACAGTGGCAGTGTCCTGTGCAGTCATTGTAATCATGTCTTAACTGCAGAGGACAGCAGAGAGCAGCATGTGAGCTCGCAGGCCTCATCAGGAGTAATCCCATGCAATCCGGCTATTAGCGCCGCTGCCCTAACCTGGGATCAGTGCTGGCTCTGAGCTAATGAGCAGAGGCAAACACCAGGACGCCCGCCATGACCTGACCATGGAGCAGCCGGAGCCAAGGGCCAAAACACTCACACACACACACACACACACACACACACACACACACACACACACACACACATACACACACATACACACACATACACACACACACACACACACACACACACATTATACATACACACATACAACAGATCTACTCCTTTATTTGTAAGTTTAATTGTTATACAGTAAACTAAGCAATTATATAAATACGAGTAATCAGAAGTCTTCTTATTATACCAATTATACAAATGATTAAAAACTGCAAATAAGCAGTGAAAGTCCATCTTTTTTTGAAAACTTCTGCATAATTAAATCATTAAGATGTAAACAAAGTCATTCAGAGTGATTTGGTGTAATAGGTTACATTCTTCATTAAACTTACAGACAGTATTGTTCACAGGGGTGGTGATGGAAACATCTGAACAGGCATCTAAAGAGGTTAATGATTCTAAAAACATCATTACAAAAATATTAAGGCAAATACACTGTCGGGTGCCTGAGACATAGGCCTTACCTGCACATATCTGGATATTTAAATAAATAAATAAAAAACAGTGATTTCCCTCGCTCCCTTTTTCAAAATGTTTCCATCCACACAGAGACACTAATGCTTGGAGGAGCATGCTAGACTTGCATAGGGCAGTATTACAGGTGGGTGACACGGTTAAATATCATGATTTTGTTTTTATTTTATTTTTTTTTATTTTTTTTAAAGACAATTTCATGATTTTTCCCTGTATTTTGACATGCAGACAAAATGCCTCAGTAAAATCAGAATCTTAAAAACTGCTATTCAAATACTCTACAACACTTTTACATTCAAAATATGTTGCACTTCATCTCATTAGAAAGCACTAATTACGCTCTCTAATGAAATGTGCAGTTGGTCAGAACTGAGTGCCACTATGTGCTCGTTGTGATTATAACATTTATCACAATTTCAATAAAATATTGTCATATTGCCCACCCCTAGGCGATAGTACCTCATAAAGACAGACATCAAAACACAAAGAACGAAGAATATACAGAGGTTTACACTCCCTAAACACTATGTAGGTCACAAAATTACAGATTCTAAATCTAAACAGAGCATTATGTATTTATAATACAACAGTATTTACATTTACTCATATGTCAAAATCTGAAATCTAGTATCTGCATGTACACAATGTAATTTTAGGACTTATGTAATAAGGAAATAAGGTGATTTAAAACTCAGGAGGTATCGGAGATTCAGGCAGAATCATGAATGTGTTGTCAACGGCTTCATAAAGCTGCACCTTGGAGAGCGTTTTTGAAACGTTTTCAGTGACTAAAACTGCCTTTTTGTGTGGATGTGAGGCCAAAAGACAGACAGAAACCTAATTTTACGACATTTGTCTGGATATGTGTGGATTCTAAGATAAGATATTGGCCTAAAACATATTTATTAAAATCCATTCAGGTGGAGAGGTACATGGGTGTTATAACAACAGGGTGTTATAAGGGGGAAAATACTTACTGATATTTGACCAATACTGTGTGTGTGTGTGTGTGTATATATATATATATATGTTTCTATACATTTGTTGGTCATTTTGGACAGTAAACAAAGTATTAGCATATTTGCATTGAAGATGTCAGGGCCCTTGGTTTCCATCACCACCGCTGTAAAGCAAATCAGTAAGCAGGAATTCTCAACAATGAACCGTTTCACACCAAACCATCCTGAATGGCTTTGTTTGCATCTCAATGACTGAATTGTACAGAAATTTTGAAAAATCGTTGGGATTGCCCTTTAAAAACTTTACAATGGGTTGAGGACCCTCCCCCAACCCAACCCCAACTCTCAATCATTTGAATAGGTGCCCATCTTATACTTTATTATTCTTTACTATAGAAATAAGCAATCTAATTCAAAGAGACCATTTTCAGCTGAAAATGGCATTGAACATGATAATGCTTATGACTATACTATTGGAAAAGCATTTCAAATACCAAACTACCTCCCGAGGGTAGAATCATGAACAGAGATGCAGAAAAAGGCAACAACAATAAATAATAGCAATCTATGGGCCTTCGCAATGAATAAAACCACATATATTTAATATGTTTATTTCATTATGAGTTCTATGAAAAAGAATGAAAAACTGAAAAGAAGCTATCTGACATTTTGAAGGCAAGGTTTCAGCCTTGATTTGCGTGTTGGGGTGGGAATAAATAAATAACAGTGATCTCTGACAATGGCGCATTGACAAAGGTCACCTAAAGTGCTCCCAAGGTCCCGGCTTTTTGAAATCCAATTGAAATTCATATATCTATTGAATGAGGTGCAGGGAGACTTTAAGGGCAGTGTTTTCCCCTGGCGAGTTCATCGCTCACTGTGGAGCGGCGCCGGGGTTAACGATGGCCGCCGCGCAGCCCACTGTACAATCAGAGCAAATCAAAGCGCAGACAGATGACTGCCACTACACGCATGTGTGAGTCATAAGCTTTCATTTAGGGAGCGGGTGGCCATTCTTCAGCAGGGAGACAGAGCAACCACAGCCCCTCCAATGATCAGAGAGCGAGAGAGAGCGAGAGAGAGAATATGCAGCAGTGGAGGGCCAGAGGCAGAAGGGCATGGTTTAGAATTCATTAGCCTCTATAGCTAAGAGGACAAGATATCACTGGTGACCTCTGTGACCTTAGAGACCCTAGTCTGATAGACTAAGGCTTCTGGCTAAAGTATAAATTCTGAAACATTTTTGCATTAAGTCCATTACCAGTGACTGACTGGCCACTGCAGTCATGGAGTCGCGTTGCCAGAACACTGAGAGGCAGTTCCATCTAAGTAGTTAAACCAAAGACTATAGAGGTTCACTGCATTTGGTGAGGCAAGGACACTCGCTTCAGCTTCATACTAGCAGAAAGTCACTACAGGCCCATTCACAAATTCTATATATGACTAGGTAAACAAAAAAAAATACTTACACATAACTATTTAGTTTATTACCATTAATTAACACAGACTAAGATTCTGTCCACCAATTAATTTACTAGAAATTTATTTAAGAAATGGAATCAAAAGTAGGGAGAATGTTGTCTCTTTTTACTTATGTATTTCCTCCCTAACTGTCTTCGTTTTTATTGTTTTTATGCACAGATGCATGTAATATAATATAATATTATAACTAATATATATTATATTTATAGCATTTATATTTGAATTTATTGCTCTTATAAACTCTTGTGTACCTTGCCTTGTTCTTAATTGTGAACTCTGACTTGGTGGAACACCTGGTGCAAACTAACCACGTGAACAAGGACTCGTTTTCTTCTTTTTGATTGTAACCCATTAAAAAGCCTGTAAAAAGAAATGAAGGTGCCAGAATGAGCTTTTTGGAGTGATACCACAGACATCTTTAATGGATGGGTTTAAAGAACGTTCACATAATTCTGTACCAATTAAAGACTTCCTACAACCCCCAAAAAACACTAGTAAGGGCCATGTTATACCACGCCGCCAGCAAGCCTCTACATAAGCATACAAGACAAAGACCAAAACAATTTGGTCTCCTTTTACCCTTTAACTTATCCGTGGAGTGAACACCCACACACATACACACACAGAGTGGACAGTGAGCACACATACACGAAGCGGTGGGCAGCCATTGCTGCGGCGCCCAGGGAGCAGAGAGGAGAGTTAAGGGCCTTGCTCAAGAGCCCAAAAGAGGCAGCTTGCCAAGCCCAGTATCAGGTCCACAATCCTGTCTTCAATAGTTTGATGTACTAACCGCTGAGCCATTATATATTCTGCCTTCATAAATGTCTTTGTTTTTCTTAATTGTATTCTTTAAAGCCTACATTATGCACCACCAAATCGGTGACAAAGTGCCATGAAAAACATTCTCAATAACATTTATGGTGAAATGCAATCTTCCATTTACAGTGCAGACTCATTATTATACAGTGCCATGAGTGCATCTGATTTCTACTGAATTATTTTCATTTGTTTTTTCAAGGGTTCGTTAGTCAGTCAACTTTCAATTGAAAATTGGGCCAATCGGTCCATATCTTTGGTTGAGGACATGCAGGCCTAATAGACGGTGAACCGATAAACCAGCTGCCCGTAATTCAAACATTCTTAAGCTCCAGCAATCTCTAGCAAAAGCTTGGAAAAAAGTTCCAATGGAAAGGGCTGGCCTCAAAAATTTATCAGTAACATTTATTTAAATACCATATTTAAATAAAAGCAAAAAGGGTAAAACAATTTGGCCTTTTCAGAATAACAACAACAAAAACAACAATAAATCATGATTTGCTCTTTGTCTTCTTCAAGCTATCCATATGTTTTCCTTTTTAACTCAATCGAAAAGGACAGAGAGAGATAGAGGGAGCGCTTTTTCCACACCTTTTTCAGTAGATTATTGATGCAATTGGTGTAATTTATTCTCCAGCATTTGCTTTTGGGGGAAAGGTTTATGGATATTCATTCTGGAGGTCCAGGATATGAATTGTGCAGCATGAAATTGGTGAAGTGTAGCTAACCTTGTTAACTCTCGCAATTAAAGTCATGTCACAGACTCATATCCGCACTGTTATAGAAGGAAAAACCTGAAACAAATACAAAGGAGTGGAATAACCTTCTCCATCTCTGCCAATCTCCTCTACTTCACAGTCTGAACAGTACATACAGCCCTGCCATGACAACAACACATTACAGGCTTCATTACAGACTAGCTTCTCTTTTTCTTTCCATTTCAATCACTATACTTCATCACACACAGCTGATTGGTTCGAAATAAGGCTTCAGACCTCAAACCGAACAGAAGTGTTCAGGACATTACAGCCTAACTCTGACATGACATATAGGACAATGCTGTTAAGGCATTCCTAAATGGTCTATATATGTAAATTCTGTATTGTCTATACCGTTAATGTGTTAATTATGAGAGTAATTATTATTGTGGTAATGAAGCACACAATGGAGCCAGACAGGTAATGATAAGGTAGTACATTATGCAGTGCTGTATCTGTACGTACCTCTGCACAGATGCTGAAATATTCTAGTCCTGTGTAAATGGCCTGGTGTTTGTTATTGAGACAGACTGCATAATGAAGCCAGATGTCAGAGTTTCACTACCTCCCCGTTCCTAAGGACCAGGACATGGACCCCTTGCATTCTTATGATCATACGCACATAAAGGCACCCACCAGGTGCTTTGATGTTCCACATTATTAGCATTTAGGAAAGCTGAATCTTTCATCAAATTTTGTTGCTCGGCTCAGTGGGGGGCCGTTTAAAGAGGAATTACAATCAGCTTCATGCCAAATGGAGGTGGATGTAGGTCCCGCACCAAAAGCTTTCTAGTCTCTCTTTCTCCCTCTATGTGTCGGGGTGTGTGTGTGTGTGAGTGTGCGTGTCTACTAGCACTAGCTGTCATAATCTTTGCTATAGATTCGGCCAATTAGCACACCCTGGCCCATTGTAATTATGGCAAATACCAGACAATTCTTCATAAAGAGAATTCAATTAATTGCTATTTTGATGCTGTTTGTGCCTCCCTGATGATGTATTTATCTCTGAGCTGTTTAAATTTCACTAGGAATTATGTTCATTTACATGCAGTTCACTGTAATCCTACTCTATCTTTTTTAATGAAGTTAAGGAGATTAAGGCAGATTTCACCACAGCCACGGCGCTGCATGGATTCTCTGTCATCTTCCCACAGCACTCCATAATTCCATTTGTGATGTGGATCAATAAGATTAAAGTAGACGAAAATTCACATTTAACACACTGGTTTGTTTAAAAAGGTGCAACTATAATAGGGTTCCTACTGACAATAAACAAGACAACGTTCAGAAAGAAATGTATTGTAAGAAATGTAATGCCTCTTTACATTGTGCTGGGGTGATATACTGTAGACGGGTTCAAAATAATGGATTACAGTGGACTGAAAGAGCTGAAGGAGCTGAACAGAGCTCCAAAAAACCACAGACCACTCCAAAAAAATTCTAACTAAGCGCATATACAAAAATCACTTTATGCTGCATTGCAGTATTTAGCATTATTATTTGTAGTGGCAGTTGTGGTAATATTAATAAAATAGTAATAAAATAATAATAAAAGTAGCAATAATAACCAGCATGCTGTCCAGTGGGTACTATTGCCTTAGGCCCAATGATTGGGTAAGGATAAGGAGACCGATGGATGGATTGGTCGGGTACTTATGTTCAGTACTTCTTTTTTTCTCATATTTTCATAACTTTTCTAGATTTATCAGGACATACAACAGGATAAAGTGATTATACAAGACAACAACTGTTCGCAAATCCATGTTTATAATCCATGATCAAATATGCTGTTTTCTGAAAAAAACTGTATCCACCAAAAAACAAATTTTTACAATAACTGGTGATCAATCCTGTACAGATTAAAAGCTATTTAACCCAAATTGCAGCTTCAGCTCAGTGATGCTGATGGGTGTTCTTGCACAAACTGCTTTTTTAAGGTCTGTCTATAACATTTCTATTGTGTTAACGTCTAGACTTTGACCTATCAACTTCAGACTGCTACATTTCTTCTGCTTCACAGTTTTCCTTGTAAACTTCAATGTAAATGACCCACTTGTGGCTAGATTTCAGTTCACAGACAGATAATCTGAAATGCTCCTATAGAATTTGCTGATACAATGCAGAATCCATAGGTCTATTATTAATGGTAAGATCTTCTGGTCCCAAACCAGCCCCAAACATGATACCGCCACCCCCATGCTTCATGTCTGCAATGAGGTTGTTAGGTTAGAATGCAGAATGCAAAAATTGTAAAAAAAAAAAAAAGCTTTTTTGGATCTGTGTGTCTACATGCATTCTGACAAGTAAAAAAATCGGTGTTTACTTATTTACATGGTCTTTGGAGCGTAAAGGCTTCCTCCTTTCTGTGCCGTTATGCGCACAATTAATCTTCAATGTCTGCCTGATGGATTGGCATTACTCAATGCAAGAGAGGCCTGGGGTTCATTGCGACTTTCTGTAATTTTTGCAGCACACTTGGGGAGAGAGAGATTTATGTTTAAAATAAAGAATATCATGACACTGAATTCCATCCAGCAGTACAGGGCCTGGTGTTCCAGGGCTTTACCGGGATCATGTCCCAGCCAAATACATGGTCAAGGTCTAGCCTGATGTATGACATAAGACCAAGGTCGTTATCATGCGCATGAAGAAAAGAAAAACACCAAAGACAGGAAGATGAGCAGTAAAACAAAAGGCCTGTACTGGTGTGATGTGCGAGTAGCTGAGGCCCTGAGCAAGCACTGTCATGTTGGTGGAGTGCAGCATACCCCGGGTAGCCATGATGCTGACATGTGGGCCCTTGGGGAAGGTTTCTTCCCTCACATATAAATACCTCAGAGAGGCTGGCCAAACGGTGGCAATAAACTCATTTGTTCCTCCAATAATGAAGAATGACTACCCCCGCCCCACACACATACACTCTCTTCCTCTTTGCCACATCTGTGACTGTTGCCATGGCGACCTGCTCTTACCTCATGGCTTCCCGAAGTGCTCCGCGCTCGCTCAGAGTCGTGTGTTTGATGTCATCGAAATTGTTCTCCAGCTTCACGCAGCTCTGCGAGAGAGAGAGAGAGAGAGAGAGAGAGAGAGAGAGAGATAGGATAAGAGAGCAAGTGGAGCTATTTGTTTAGATGCTTGCATCTGATGCATTTCATTGATCGGAGCTATTACACAGGCTTTGAACATAATCCACTTCACTATCATCACTAAGGCTTTTTTCCCCCTCCCTCGCTCCCTTTATCCACATGCAAATCGCAACGTACTTCCAGAGGCCGACCTGCACATTTCATTAAGTGTGACACCATCAACTTCTGCCACTGCGGAAAATGTCGGAGTTTCAGGGGCCGGCATGCTGTTGTCATGGCAATCGTTCTCTCCAGCCCCTGACCCCTGGAGGTAAGTGCAGGGCCGGACAGAGGCCTGCTGGTATTGACATGCGGATGATTAGTGAGAGGCGGATTTTACCTCTCAGCTCCAGTGATAAACACTGTGTTCCTCTCTCATGGAGCACACGCGCACACACATACACAAGCACACACACACATACACACCCTGATCCCCCCTCTCACACTCAAGAGCAGGAGTCATTATCTCTGATAACCCTCACTGACAAACAGTCAACAACTCCTATTGCACTCTGTGGGTCACTAAGCACACAACAGGATTGCTGAGTTAAATAAAGAAATAAATAAATAAAAATAAGGGCACAGTTGTGAAGTACTGACCAGAGATCACATCATCTGACTGAACGTGCAATATTGCACTGATGTGATACAAGATTTCTAGTTATTATGACGATAGACGAGAGGCCACCAGTTGGTTACTTGAACAAGAATATCTATGAAAAGCACAGAAGCCTTGATTACAGTTTCGTCATTGGAAATGCCAGCTTTTTGCTTTATGAATGCAGGAGCCATGATGTAGTGGAGAGCTAGATATTGATATATGAAAGGCATGGTACACTAGAGTGACTTTTATTTTGCTGATGTAAATAGTTTAAACTTCCACTCAAGCAATGTTGCTGACTGTGTTGGCAATGCGGTGTTAATTCAGTAGAAAGCCAACTCGGAAAGGGCAACGGCGGGTTGCGTTTAGACTGTAGCAAAAATAAAGAAATAAAGCTCACCAATTTTTATTGATATCTAATCTGCATGATTACAAACAAAGTGCAAGCCAGTGATTTTTAAATTGAATTTGCCCGCCATCCTCCACCGATGTCTGCATCTAATTGAGTGGCATTAACAAATGTTTCGTTTCATGTTGTTCAAACAATAAAAACACAATGATATGGAAATTGATAATTATTGTACCGTCTTGGCTCATGGGTGACATGGTAATATTGCATTCAGAAGCAGCGTGGCTGCGCTTGGAGAATATGTTGCGTGGGCGACCTGCGTTCACGTGCCCTCCGCCAGCCGGCAATGCTTTCGATTCTCGAAACAATAACTCAATAATAGCATTTATATATATCTGATTCACGGCACAGAAAATGAAGCCTGCGGATCTATTACCTCCCTCATATAGGGCGTGAGGCAAACAGTCAAATGTAACAAATAGTTGAAAACAATGGATATAAGAGGACTTATAAAAATGACGAGGTGGAGAGGAGGTTGTTTTCACAACAGGGATAAGAAATACCTCGCAGTTGTGCTCGCAGCAGAGATGCAGAAAATCATAAAATGCACTGGAAAATTATAGGGGCTATAGAATGCATTTATCAAGTACTTTAAGTTGCTCTCTGATGTATAATGAGTAAGATTCTGACTTAAGGTGGGTTAAAAATGCTAAGGAAGTCAATTTACAACCCTGTTACTTCACCTTAGAATAAAGTATGCTGATTTTGCTTTTTTAAGGGGCTTGTAAAGAAATGGCACTGGTAAAAAGCTTGAAGAATCTGCATATTATAGCATTAGAACAAGTGTAAATACCTTAACTAAGTCTTACTGGATAGTGTTGCTGTCCTTTCAGTGCGATGTGCCGTTAGCTTTAAGACTTGCCCCCACTCACTTCTTAGGGTTTGGCTTTCTTGAGTCTTACCAGTACAAAAGTCAGCACGCTCCCTTCTGATATGACTTTAGCAGCAGTTTCATTTTGTGTGATGTGTTTTCATGCATTTGCTGACTATCAATGAAGACAAGAAAAATAAATACCTTATTTAAAAATGTACTGTTTTAAGGAAGACATAAAAAACTGCAATATATCTTTCCTGACAAAATTTTAAACCAAGGATGTGCAAAGTAGCAGCAATAATATATAACAATAGTAAATAGATTTCTCTATAATTTTTTGGATCAGTCATTTTCAGCTTTCAGTTTTCAAATTCATCTGTGGTTCACATGCATACCGAGCATGCGAACTGCTCCTTCTTAGCACGGGAAACATGCATGATGAGGACACTAATGTATTTACTATTAAATTAGTTGCCAACTAATTTGGTCGAGAATTTTAATAGTCGATTAGTTGTAGCACTCCTACTCCTACCATATATTCCTGAAGTCGCTGTCTTTTTTTGCCAATGTTGACTAGAACTTCCGCTCATAGGCTGGGTTTATGTAAATTTTTGGGCCATTAAATCCAGAGTCAAAACAGTCACCAAACATTTGGGGATTTTCTGAATTGGCCTGTTTCCCTGCCCTGTTTTTGTTACCTTAGATTTTCTTTTTGGAGACAGCTGTGTTTGAAGTTCTGATATGTCAGTTCCTTGTACCGAAATCTCATTATTCAACTATGCCAAGATAAATACAGTTTGATATTCTAGGGCCCCTTTAAGATTAAGCAGACAGTTTTTAGCTACTGTGCTTATCCACAGGCATCAACAGATCAACAAGTATTCAAACACTTCACTTCAGATTTACTTGCAGTGAAAGTACACTTAAAAAGAATGTTGTGGTGAAATATGGCCTGTCTGTAATATGGCTTTTAAAAAGGTTTAGTCATCACTGTGCCCTGCCGAAAGTTCAAAAGTTATGAACTACTATAAGTTTTGATAAAAAAATTTAAAAAAGTCACAAACACACACACATTCAATGCAGTGCAGTGCATAGTCTATAGAAAAGTGAATTAAGGAAATCTCCTTAATGAAAGCTCATGACAGAGTGAAATCAGCTATTATGAGTAAAAGCTACTCAGATTATTACTGGGCTGCCAGTACTGTACACAGCTAGCTGAGCAGGCATAAAGAAAGCCCTTTGTGTATTCCTTTGTACATTAAGAAGCATGGAAATGTGCTGAGAGGAAAGAAAAAAAAAGACTTATTAGGGGTTTCTATTAACATCAAACCCCAACATTATTCATGTAATCTCCCTCCCCTCCGCCAGGATGGCTTAGACACGGAAGTGTTGTCAGTGTAATCCTTAGAACTGCTGCTAAATCCTATGAGAGGGGAGTACTGGGGGTGGGGGGTGGGATTATGGGTGGGGGAGCAAGGGCTGTCTTGTGTTCCAGCTGATAAAGCCCATCGATCACTAGCGCCCCAACGCCACCCTATCCCATCCCCCGCCACCCCACCCTTCTACATATCCAGTGCAGAGCAGCAGGCTGGCATTTGATCAGGCAAGAGCAATCGATAGCCAGGTTGATCAGTGGCATGTAACGGTGCCAGGTAGTTAGAGATAAGTAATTGGCCCACTGTTGCGTGCACCACTATTTTACACTGCTACCTGCATGCACTAAGACAGCTAGCCAACTGCTGCTGCAAACAGCGCCCCCTGTAGGCAATCGGCATCAGAAGAACAGGCTAAGAGCATGGGGGGCAACTGTGCAATGTGTCTTAAAAAGTATATCACTACAAAATCATTGCACTGATTTGACAAGCGCCCTTACAGTTGTCATAATGAATAAAGTGAGACAAACTTCCGTTTGATGCCTTAATATATTCGGAGGAAAAAAAATTTATCTCCTCTCTTTTATAACATTCAGACGGTTTAATGAGCAATCTGTCTTCCGATCCCTGGACTATTAGAGGCATGATCCATTTACTTTTATCTGAGAGTGATGGATTGGAGCATTTGTTCTTCATTTTACTCCATCTATTTTCCTTCAACAGTGGCACATAAACCTGGCAACGGTGCTGATGCAGCCTTGTTCATAATGCTTCATGAGAGGAAGGATGATTCCACATGCAGAGATTAGACTGCAGCCACTGGGCCTGCTGCTGTGCACCTCTTCCCTTCTAATAAAGATAAAGCGTTAAAAACGTTGCATTGTTCAGCAGTCAGCTCCTAACAATAACTAACCATGCAGGGGAATCCTGTCGCTGTGCTGAAACTGTGAGCTGAAAAGACAGCTGAATGATTTGGGCATTTTTCTACTAAACTAGGAGCTTTTCGTGTGCATTACAACACATTCAACTCAATAAAATCTTTCCTAAAATGAACTGAAATAGTGTTAAGTCAAAACGATGAGAATTGCAGTTTTCTAGAATGGAAAGCAGGAGCACATCACCGCCAAAATCAATTTGCCACTTATAATTAAAGGAGTTGCTACATGAACCAGGCCACATGTGAACCGTGGCTTGCACAGATGGCATTGCTCAGAAAAGGGGAACTCAAACTCAACGAGCAATAAACTTACGCAAGGAAGCGAGTGGGTATCTGAGCTGGGCTAATAGCTAACCCTAGCTTGAGGAAGTATTGCTGAGAAGAATTACTCTGGAAAAGGACATAGAATGATTACAGTGTGCTTGTTACAGTGCTAAAAAAAGCTATGCTAAGCTATGTAAGTTATGTAAGCTGGCTTCCTGTAGCTGCCCGCATCAGATTCAAAACCCTGACGCTGGCCTACAAAGCCAAGAATGGACCAGCCCCTCTATACTTGATGAATGGTCAAAAGCCGATTCACACCTAGAGCCCTTCCAGCTTCAAGTACGGCTCGGCTCGACCCGCCATCCCTCAAAATCTGAGGACGACAAGCGTCCAGGTTTTTTTCTGTCCTGGCACCGAAGTGGTGGAACAAACTTCCCCTGGGTCTCTAGCTGAGATTTTTCTTGGGTAAATAGCAAAACACTTTTGTAAATGCCGTAAATGTAAATGTAAATGTACATCATCAATGGTGACATAAACCAACCAATCAGAGCAAAGCTTTGTTTAAATAATTGATGTGCCCATCTTACAAGGAGATAAGAACAACATGTTTTATTCTAGGGCAAAATAACAGGGCTATGAATGGGGGTATACATCCGCATATGGGCATTTTTGCCCCAACCAACAAACCAACCATCACAGACTTCATTTACCTTTAATAGCAATTACACCGAATTTTCCACTTGATGTAATTTGCTTACACTTATTCATTTATGGCACATTAAGAAAAAGTCATATTTTAATACAATTTACTTACACTTTACACTATATATCAGTCCTTGGCTGTGACCTGGTGCTGAGCACAATTCTACATAAGGCTATCTGAAATATTGAACAAATTCCAAAAAGCATTTAATGCCCCCCCACCTACCCACCCATTACAGCAATTAGCTCTGATGTCTAATACACCACCCAGAAGCAGTGTTCAGCAGCAGAGTCCAGGCTTCAGAGAGAAAACAGCTAGGACTATTAGGAGAAAGGGCAGGATGAGCCACACACACATACACACACACGCACACAATAACTCACTGTCGCTATGGAATTGACACACTCATCCTCTGGCTTGTATAGATGGCTATTCTATGAGGCGCATCTCACTAAAACTCTGGGGGATTTGGAGGGAGAGATTTAGACATCCTCACTACGAATGGCACCGATAAAGGCAGAGAAGTCATTTCTGCTCTCTCTCCACCTGTCTGTCTCTTTTTGTTCTCGAGCAGGAGAAGGAACAAAAAAGAGAGGAAAAAAAACATTAGCAGCTTCTGCATCTCGCAAACATACCTGCCCTTCACTCGCAGCTTGGGGATCATAATGCAATCTGGAGACTCATTAAATTGGATTAGACCATACAGGCAGATTATTAAAACCAACTCGTCAGTAAACAGCAGCGTTATCTTCCAAAACAAGGGCACTTCAAGTGTGTCTCCTCTACCCATCTCTTTGCGCCTGCTGCAAAACTTGTACTTGTTTGTGTTTGGTAGATTATCTCCAGCTCCAACCTGCGCTATTGAAGGAGAAAGACAAATATTGGTAAGCCTCTGGTCAGCTAATAGCTTCAACTCAAACCGGGCTCTGTAAGGGATGACGCCTGCGGGGGGGGAGGGGTGTTGCAAAATTACCTCGCTGACGACGTGCCCCCGAGCCTGGAGGAGGCGAGTGAAAAATCCCAAGCACCTGGGCCCTGACAGACCAAGATAACAGCTGGCTATAGCCACCATATTTCTCAAGAACTCATTTGGAATCTATGGACATTCACTGTTCATAGATTCCCTATAAAATAAAGTTTACAGCCCCTCCAGCATCCCGGAGATTCCACAGAACAATTATGACGATGCTTCTGGGCCCAACAAAACTTATTTTAAGGATCACTAAAATGGTCATTGCCTTTTCTTTACGAAGAGGATAAATCTGCCCAGCCTCGATCAATACGGGGAAACTGTGTTATCGTCACCGGCTCGACAGACTCAGCATTCTGATAAAGAAACTTACGGCGTGTATTGGTGAACTGATGCTGAGAAATGCATGGCATGAAAAACAGCACTCTCTCCGTTCTACTGCACGTTCTCATACAGCTGCTGCGGATGAGGACACAATTTTTCTGTTCTCCCCCATTCCACCAGTTCATATCCATACTCACATAAGACAAAAGAAGGATTACGGTGCGTTGCCGGGGAGGGAACAACACACCTGATACTGTAATTCACTGGACTAATGTTCAATCTATAGAATAGCTCACATTATGAAGTAAATCAAGTCCCGGATCCATTGCCATTGATTGGAATGATGAATTAGGCAGTTTTACTTAGCAACAGTGCAGTCAGTGGGGAGGCGATAATCTCTCCTACAAAATACCTCCATCTTGTTTTGTGTCTACATCAAACAAGCCGAAGTCTCAGTTGCCTTAAAGGACAGACGAGCACTGTGGCCACCTGCCAAAAAACAAACACTTCAGCTGCACACTGGTCTTGGGAGATATTCCTGAGACTTTGACAGCATGTGCCTGGAATCCTAAGATAATTGTGGTTGAATGTGTCTGTGTGTGTGTGTGTTTGTGCACACATAAGTGTGTGCAAGATGTCTGTATGTAGCTTATCCTTGTTGATGCTCGTACAGTGGCACTGTTTTTACATGGGCGTGTTTAAATTGTGGATCTATTGTTCTGTATGCAAAATTCACTAACTGATCATATTTCATTTCATATACTTTGTAAAGAGAAAAGTGTGTGTGTTTTTGTGTGCACAATATGTTTATGGGTATTTTTATTCCTTATACTGTAGCATTGTTTTAACACAGCTGCGTGTTTCACTTGCTCACACAACGTCCTGTGTATTAAAAAAATGTCCAAATGTAAATGTCACTGTGTCTTTGCATAAGTGGGTCAATGACATAATGATGCCACACATTTGTGTGTCCAATTCAATTAGTTTTTTCTATCAAAGTGAAAATTAAGGGAAGCATTTAGGCCTCCAAAGTCTAAAAATGCTAGGTCCAAAACATGCAAATGACGTAATCTAATTAAAAAAAGGCAGTTCCGTTCTAAGTAAAATCAGAACCTAGTAACATTTAAGTAACCCATTAACCTAATTAAACTTTTAAAAGCAACACTGCATAGCATTTTTACCTTCAAAAATCATGTTGTCCACTGACCTGTAACAGGCAGAACAGCGTCTCGGTCATTGCCACTCTGGGCTCGGCACGCGTAGCCAGTCATATTTGTCAAAAATTCTGTAATATTACTCTACCACATCAAAGATCACGTTTCAGTGACTGTTCTGTATGTCTCTGCTTCTAAAATACATGTAAATGAGGGACAGTTCAAAGGGTATTTATAGTTACTGCAGTGGAGCAAAAGTGAAATACACTCCACAACGGTAGGGGGAGCCCAGGAAGGAAAAAAAATATTCTCACATAAAGCTGCTTTAAACTCAAAACAAAGCAGCTTCGAAAGTATTAATTGCAAATTTCTGTTCATAAATTGTGATTGTGTTACATATCTGGAAAAATATGAAAAAATCTGTGTTCAATGGCAAAAGCCTAGATAAGTCCACGTACAAATACTAATTAATAGGCACATCACATGTTAAAATCTAGTATTTTTTATTCATGTGCCTGAGATTTTTGTGGGTTGTAAAATGAATTATCCTGCTTAGATTAGCATGGTATGATTTATAGTATTAAATCCTACCATTCTGAAAGGTTATTACACTAATATCAACACACTGAACAGACTCTACAGAGCACAATTCTATTAATTTTTATGTATTTTGAATGTTAAAAATTTAGAATTGCTAAAATGGATGGAAACCCTTGTTTGTGACTCAGCGACATATGTGTGTTTGGACATGTTTATGTTGGTTCTACTGTAATACACAGTTAAAAAAGGTTAAAAAAAAACAAACAAAAAAAAAACACATCACATCACATAACCTCACTAGACGGGGTCCACTTCCGAAAAGTCAGGCGGTCTAAACTTGGAAGTTGTCCAAAGTCCCAAAGTTCTGCTACCCGTAACTGGTCAGTTGGGGTGTATGTGTGTGTGTGTGTGTGTGTGTGTGTGTGTATGGACCAGACATCAGTTTGCTCTGCCATGTGCTTCCAGTCAAAGGTTAAAGGTGAGAGAAGACACTCACATCACAGCCTTTCTCCACATTGCGCTTCCAGTGTTTCTTCTCAGTTTTCTTGGCTGCAGTAGAGTAGAGAGCGGCATGACTCTTCACCCTTGGGTTGAGGGCCAGGATACTCTGCACAGCACAGCACAGCACAGAGAGGCAGAGAGAGAGGGAGAGAGACAGACAGAGGTTGAGAAAGGTTTCTGATACAACAACAGTTCCATATGTTTGGTATTCATGCCAGAGAGTATAAAATGTGTGCTGGTATCTTGTGTGTGTGCGTATCTCCGGACAGTCTAAGGCCAAACTCTACACTCTAAGGCATAAACACGGGGGCGTTTCACAGTTCAAGGATCCAGAGTGCTGTAAGGCCAAATCCAAAATGCTTTCAGAGGAGCAAAAGAGCCTTTCCAAATGCTTGTCCCTCGCAAACAATAAAAACTACAGGCTCATTTCACTCAGGGCACAAGTGAAACATCTGACCTTCAAGTCTCCCCACATCCAAAACATCTCCTCACACATACAGCCTGCAGGAGCACCCGCCTCACTAATCACACGCACTCGATCCTAAAACCGTGAACGAAGTCATTTCCTACCCATTTGTATATCAAATCCTTTTTCAACAGCTTTCCAACCAACGTGCACTAACTGTTCTTTATTCAACAGGGAGATGTTTTGGAGAAAAAGAGGAAGAAGAAGAAGAAAAAAACACCCTTAACTAACACTTAAAGCTGAGTTCCAGTAGTGTTACCAGTCCTTGACACCACACAGGATGATATGAGCCTTCCAGGCACAAATGCATTATTTAAGAGGGGAGGGGGGGGAAATCAGCTGAATGAGTGTTTTTTGTAATCACTCTCACAGACCCCCAGGAGCTGATCAGCCTTTCTATGTGGTCTGGGTCTACCTAGAAGCCACTCCTCTCCTCGACCTGCCATTTCCAATGTATCCCCCTCCACCACCACTACCACCATCATCACCCTCACCCCCACCCCGATCCACCTCTTACACACACACACACACACACACACGATGCCCTGTTAACAGCCTGCATGGCCCATCGTCCCGACAACAAACAGCCGAGCCATGTAACCCTCCATTACAATCAACAGTGCCCCCACTCAGCCCTGGACCAAGTGCTCGTGCCGGCGGGCGTGGAAATGAATCTGTAATCATGTCACTCGCCACTGTAGCACATTAACCACACACAGCCCACACAAATCCAGCACACTGACTGTACAGTGAGAGGCAATCACACAAGAGAGCAGCAGAGAACACGAAAAGAGAGAGAAAGAGACAGCGAGAGAGAGAAGCAATACCCTGCAGATCAGTGTACTAAGGATTTTTGTATAGGCCTTTGTGCGTGGGGCTACACATCTCCCATACAATATTGAACACATGTATAGGGAATGCAGAAGCCTTGCCATGTCAATGAAAGCGACAGCGTTTTTATACCTTCCCTGGCTGTCGCAGAAATGTGTCGCAGCTTTAATCCCACCCTATAAAGCCTTCCTCCTGAACATTCCCATTGATATTCATCCTAAACAAATCCACTGTTCCTCATGAGCACCCCACAAAGCTATACATTATCTTTTACATTCGGTCCCCCCCCCCCCCCCCCCCCTTCATTCTTTTCTTTTTGTTTTACCCCCCGCCAGCTACTGCCACCAGTAACCCACCTCAATTAGTGTCCCGCAGGCAATGTGACAACACATAAAGCTTTGTCTTTTCATATTTTCACAGTAGGCTGGATGAAAGCCCATTTCAGATGGAGGTATGTGGTGTTAAAAGGGCAAACCGCCGTTACTCTAACCTGCCTCTTTCCTGCGGAGTGCCAGCCACCTACATCTCATGCTAAATGAAATGTCCCACTTTATGCAATGGCAGACATCATCCTATTAATTCTTTAATTTCACACCTAATAAAATGTAGTTAAAGCGCCGTGTGAGCTACATATTGAAACAATAAAAATACACCTCTTCGGGTTTTATTGTGTGTTAAGGACTGCATTACTTATCCATTTTCCTATAATGTGGTGTGGATAAGCCAATATATTCTTTGGGCAGATCCTTTAGGTAAACTGGAGGAGGTAATGGCACTCAATGGCGCTCACTCAGTAGAAGAAGGGCGACACGCTCTTGGGCTCCATCGGCTACTGTAATCAGGCCACGGCAGCAGGAGACCACACATACAGAAAAAAATACATAAATAAAAACAAGACAAAACAAAAAAAAATCACAACAAACCCAATATACAATAGTTCATCTGTCTGTTTGCACATTTCTAGAAGCATAGTGTTGCAATCACTAGCGCTGATCGCTGGTCATAAGACTCCTTTTGTCGAGCATCACTTAAGGCCCTCTAGATTTGGACAGGTTGTGCAGCAAGATTAGAAAGAAACACACACTCACAGGTCATTAGGGAACGGCACACAAAAGAAGGCATTGCATTATTAATTCATTTAGGAAACTCCCACTAAACCTGCACAAAACAAAATCAGCCCTGCAATCACCCTGATCATAGCATGTCAATCTCTCACTCTCTAGGGCTGCAGCAGTCTTGATTAAATGAGAGATCTGGCTCTGTGGTTTCGAACTGAGATCATAATGCACACATATCATTCTTTAACAGCAATTTTTAATGGCAATTTTGTAAAGAATTGTATATTTCTTCCTAGGGATGTCCCGATTTGATCTAAGGGATCAGGATCGGGGGCTGATCCAGGCATATTTTAATGGATCGGGTATCAGCTATTTTAATCCCAATCTTGTTCTGATGCTTTGTTTTAACCATAGTGATCAGTGCGCCATCTGGTGGCTTTTAAGGCTGCATTAACGGATATTACTCCCAGCTGGCAGCAGTAAGGACGTTCTCAGAAGAAAAACAGAACATAATATTTAAAACTATATAAAAATATCATTGGAATGCTCTGATTTACCGGCTGGAGAACCGCATGTCTTCCTCTATGTTCATAAACCAGCACTGAAGAGCACATTCAGAACAGAGTGGTGGCTAACACTAATGCTAATACACACGCTACTGAAACCCAAATCACAGCCCATTCACCTCACTGTACAACAGCTATTTTACATTTGTAGTCGACAAACATTAACAGATATCAGTCCTGAGTGTGTACCACTACACCCACAGTTTTGAAGGAACTGGAAGCTGAATGGTCAGTAAGGTGAGTCAGACTGGCTTAGAAGATATTCAACACACTTTACAATATGTTTAAGAAAAGCCTCTACTAAACTAAATGATGATGCTCAGCGCTAAGAGACTCGAATCAGACCACGAGGCAAAATAACCTGATCGGGACATCCCCACCTTTCACTTTCTCATACTGTGGATAACTGTAGACAACAAGGCCAACAGAATAGGACTCTCTGGAGCAAATAAACATGAACATATTTGCATCATTCCTAATACCAGGTATAGAGGGGCATAAAGCCCCCCCAGCGCTGAACAGTGGAGCAGTAGAACTATAATGATGGCGCTCCATCTAATAATTCTGGGATGAGTTGTGGAGTGGAGAATAAGGTGGGGTGGTAATCATCCAACATCCTGACCTCACTAATGCTTTTGTTGCTGAATGTGACCAAATTGTTACAGTAATGCTCAAAGAAGGCCTTCCCTGGAGAGTGCAGACAGTTACTCCAACAAAAGCAGGATACACTGCTTTTGGAAGAAATGATCACCAAGTAGCTGTCCAAATACTTTTGACTTTTGTATATTTGTATATACTCTTTAGCCTACAGCTGTTTAGCCCTGTCCGTTCATGCTGATGTTATTAGGAGTGTTTCAGCCCTGGCTACATTTTGAATAAGACAGTATACAGAGTAGACAATCACAGCAGAGATCATTTACATATATAAGGTTTCATGTTAAGAGATAAACTAACAGAGATTGGACATGGTGTTATAAAAACCTCATTGTGTTTCTGGCATTAACGCCACACAAATGTCAAAAATAAATCTTCATCATGCATCTCTTTCTTAAATATGCTTGAAGACTGATATATATGATTTACCGCAGTTCTGACTAACTGTATAAGCTGAACCCAAATGTTTGTAAAACACACAGGTCAGCGAGATGTCTGGGTGTACAAATCACATTAGGTCATATTGGTTGAACATTTTATTTTAAGCTGTAAAAACATATGAATGAAACCAAAACTGTAATTGTGTGCAATGATGTATTTTAGATGCTGGATTATTAAACTCAGTGAGGGAAAGTGAAAGCATCAAGAATGCTAATAACAACAAGAAGAACATCAGGAGCAGCTAGTCTGTCAAACTGTGAATATTTCGAGGCGCAGCCTAACTCTTTTATCAGTCTTTTATCAGCTACTTACAAAATCACTGAAATAGTCAGTTTGTACAGAATCTGAGGATTAGAACCAAATACCTGGTGTATGAATGCAGCCCTATCAGCCTCAGCCACCTGGAAGTATGTGTATTGTTTTTGTGATGTACCGCTGATTTGACTAATTGTGCTAATTGTTCTAAACACTCTTTGGCGTAACACACTCTTTGTCGTGAACAGGCAGGGCTAAAATGCTGAAGGCTAAATAGGCCAATATGCTCTGTGATACCTTAATATTAAAAAATATATATATATATATATATATAATAAAATACTACAGTGCCCGTTGATGGTTTGCTACACAACTGTTTAGCTGGTAAGTAAAAGAATAAAAAATAAAAGAAAACAGAAAAATCAGGTTACCACACACACACACACACACACACACACACACACATTACAATAAGCACACCAAAACAAATAGCCTGTGGACTTAGAGTTTGCCAGTGAAACGATGATATTAGAAGAGACCATTTCTCTAAATGTTTTCTGTAAAGCTTCTCTAGGCCTATACCAGAGGATTTAACCGAACGCACTCTCTGAAGTGCCACCTTTGTTTTTCTGTCTTCACGAGAGCCTTGCATCCAGCCCTGTATTGACCCTCTCTCCTCAAGTGGAAAATGTACAAGAGAAACAGATTCATGTTGCAACCGGGCTAAAGGAAACACTAATGATGTTTGACAGAGCTTAATCTGCCTCTGCTACGGAATGGTTTAAGTCGAGAGAAGAATAACACATTCAAAAGGCTGCTGTCAAAGCTAAGTGTGCTGAGAAGATATTGAGAACATGACGCACCACACACACACACAGACACACACACACACTGTGATGGGAAGTAAACAGTCATTTAGAGTGTTCTAATCTGAACATATTTGAGCTGTTTTAAAACAGGGCTCATTTAATGAGCATGTGTCCTTCACTGCGATGTCAAACATTATGCATGGCCACCAATGAGATCAATACCTCACACAAGACAGGGCAATACATCTGTATGCTTTAATCAATACTGCATGAACTGCAGGGCTGTGCTGTTATTTCTATGATTCTGCACCTGAAGGCGGCACCAGAAATAGTGTAACAGCATATTTGCAGTAGAAATTCAAGCAGTGCGTGCTCATCGCCGCTCTCCGCCTTGGCCTTTCTCTCACACAAACATGCAGGAGACTTCTTTTCCTTCCCCAGGTGGAATCTCAGCTACACTGCAGTTAATAAATGTCAGAGGCATGCACTATCTAAGACGGGCATAGATCCCCCCCCACACACACACAGTTATTGAGAACTCCTTCGTGGATCCCTAGCCAAACAGAGACTATGTGCATTATCAAACAATATTTAAAACACAATACAGCCTGATCTCCCCGCTGTTTGTGTGACCTTTCTGGTCGGAGCAGGCCGTGGCAGCGCCGGGGGGACGCGTACGTTCGGTCGTCTTTGCACAGCGCCCATCTGTGTGTGCTGCGTGGTACCGTGGGGAGCCGCCGCGTCTGCCTCCATCACTCTTCACTGATCACACGGGCCCAAGCAGATGGGAGATCAATAAGCGCCCCGGCCCCAGCCAAAAGCATGCAAACCCCAGCCCCTCGGAGGACATCAGATGGGGCAGGGACATTGATGATGGACAAGGGGAAGTGGCAAATCAAATTCAGCTGTAAGCAGCCAATAATGAGAGGATGAAGTGGCCACAGAGTCCAGTTGTACCCAGCACCGAACTGCATTCCGAATGTGGACAAGGTACATGATGTACCCAATTGACTGATTAACCAACAGGAGAACGCCAGGATCAAATTAGGCCCTATTCGCACAGCCTCAGCACCCCACTATTCTGCCTATTTTTGTCCAGGCTTGTTTTGAGGTGGAGATGCATGCCTGAAACATTCATATGGCTATTAGCAAAGCGCTCGGGCTTGCCCTTTTCCTGTCTAATCAATAGCAGCACCATATTGTGCAATAAATTACCTTGACCTTCCTCATCC
The DNA here is from genome assembly GCF_030463535.1 of Salminus brasiliensis. Classification (NCBI taxonomy): domain Eukaryota; kingdom Metazoa; phylum Chordata; class Actinopteri; order Characiformes; family Bryconidae; genus Salminus; species Salminus brasiliensis. The sequence goes on along the minus strand of NC_132882.1, from coordinate 17,020,645 downwards.
CCCTCAACCAGACAGACCTCCCACAACTTAGTATGCATGAGGCATCTCTGCATTTAGCATGCATGAGGAGCGCACGGCTAAAACTTAACTCCTTCCTGCATTAATCCCCTGCTTAAAAAGAAAATTATTTACGGCTCAGAGGTGGGGAATAGTTAAACATGAGCCGACGATCCACGCGCTCCGTCTTCCGCAGGGATCAATAGAGGAATTTCCACATATTGATTGGCCGTTAGTGAAATAAAGCGCTGGCCTGCAGGTCAGCAGTATTAAATATAGGCCCTGAATATCATTCAGTCGATTTATGATTAGAAACTTGACGCGAGGTGCACAGGTAGCTACGGCAGCTGCCAAAATATAAAATATCATAACTGCACCACAGCAACACATACTATACTGTCCATTTTGCATCACATACCGATGGTCTGCGTTAAATATACAGTGCACACTTAAAAAAAGGTCAGGTAGTTCAAATGTTCTGTAGTAAAGACAGTGGCTGTATATAGAATCGGGACAACCCAAAGACAATCCAACATTTAAAACATATATTGCTGATATTCATTTTTGTAGGCTTACAGTTTTCTCCATAGTTTGTAGCTGCTCTGTACACTGTGTAAATAATTCTGGAGGAATAGACCAATAGAAGTGCTCTAAATTACTTTTTTAACCACTTTTTAACCACTCTAACCACTTTTTTTTAAAGAGGGTTCAACTATATATTCTATTAAGTAAAAAAAACTATTTTTAGAATGTAGTCTGAAATCTGTGTTTTCAGTAATACTGTACTCATATTTAAGGGGTTTAATCTTTTTTTTTATTATTTATTATTATTATTATTATTTTAATAAATAAGACCTTTCTCAGAAAATAAGCGTTCTCTTTTTTTAAGCATTCGTTACAAGTAGGAGCATTTTCAATTTGGAATTTATGGAAACACACGTATTAAATAATAATATAACGTAGAATTTATTCATTTCTAAATTAATTAATTTAAAAGCAACAGTATATTTAAACAGGAAATTACACACAAATCACAACTAACCACAGCACAGATTCTTTCAAGATGTCCACATCTTCTCTTTATTCTAGCTTACTTTTCTCTCATAGAAGTGTTTGTTTGTTTGTTTTTTATTTGATATATCTACCAGATATGGGTGTTAAAAGTCCCATTTTCCTGTGTCTTTTAAACACTTGACATCAATTGAACTTGATTAGAATTTTCTTTTACACCAATTTGAAATTCTCCTTTATTACACAGATGGATTGTCTTATAGTTGATCAACTCTGTTGAAATATGTCCTGCAAAGGGGAATAACATGGACATAGGTGAACAATTATAGACAGTAGTGGTGCATAATTTGTCAGGCATACTGACCACTGCTGATATTTAAGACATTATTGTGGTGATGCATCATACTGAGCTACTTTATACTAGAATATAGTGCTACTAACAAATAGTGGATGATGCAAACATATTAATTATGCTTTAATTATATTCATCATGTGCATTAACCTAACAGATGGCTACAGTATATTCCCATCTTTATTTGTACACCAGCAAGACACAAGGAGATGCTTTTAATAAAAGAAAACAGTGAATGTGATGAAATATCAGTACAAAAGAATTCAGGGTTGTAATCATATTTATTGCTGCTGGTGACAGACTTCAATAGAATGAAAATGCTTACCAGGTTCAGTCACAATTGCTGAGGTTGGTTAAGGTTTATGGTCATGTTCAGGTGCACGTTAAGTGGCTAAATGTTCATGGTACAGTAAGTAAGTACAATAATTGTTAGACAGACAGACAAACTGCCGTCAAACTGAAACAGTGGATGATTATCCTAATAAAAAGATCAACTAGAATTCAAATGTATTATTCATTAATAAGTGAGCATCTATTATTAATACAGAAAGACTGAATAAATTCACACCTTTAGGACAGTGCATTTCTGTTGCATTACTGTCCAATATGCAGCATAATATCATGAGTATAGCATATGAAAAATAAAGAAACACATTGTGAAGGTCTGCAATATGCATGCCATGCTCACTCTGCTGTTCCTGCACACGTCCTTACACCCATCAGCCATAACATTAAAACCACTAGCAAATCGAGTGAATAACATTGATCTTGTTACAATGGCATCTGTCAATGGGACCCATTTCACAACTTACAAGACTTGCACAATCCGCTGCTAAGGTCTGGGTGTCCGATACCACAGAAGACCTTCAAAGGCCTTGTGAAGTCCATGACTTAATGGATCAGAGCTATTTTGGTGGCAAGAGGGGAACTTGCACTTTACTTGACTGACGATTTTAATGTTATGGCATCAACATTAGAGATTAGTCCTTAATCACTGCATAAATTCCATATCAGCACAAACACATGCGTTTGAAATGTCAGAATCAGCTACCATGAGCTAATAAAGAGATTTTAGTACTTAAGGCTGTGCATGTTCTCCTGAACGGTCATCACAGGAGCAGGAACCTTTTTCTTTTCTTTTTTTTTGAATAAAAACACAGATTAAATACTTCAAATCTTTCCCACAGAGCGGGATCAAACAGTAAGCACTCCATTACTCTATACGAGAACTTACGTGAAAGGCTGTCTCCTAAAAGCTCCTCTGCAGGGGCAGCAATAGACCCTCTCCATAATGCATGTTTTCATACATATACAGTACACACACACACACACACACACTGCAGAAAATGACCTATAGATCACATGTGAACTGAAGATGTGGGTGAGCAGCCGTCTATACCTTCCATTTGCTCTTTAAAATTACGAACCAGAGTGCTATTAACCGGTAACCCAAGCCTGACCGGCTGCTACCCACCAATCAGAAGCCTCATAAAGACTTAGGAGGCTCAAAGCACTCATGAAGCACAAAAAAACTTGTTTACAACACTTCAACCTCCCGAGCAAAGCAGTCAAGCTATAAAATAGACACTAGTGTATAAGAAATATATAAATATCAGGTGGGTGAGGCAGTAAAAAGAATTATCAAGGTTTGCAGTGAAATCTTACATAAGGAGAGGGGCAGCACAATACAACAAAACATCATATTGAGGCTATAAAGCTTTTGTTGTTTCAGCCAAAATGATTCATGATTGTAGAATGATGTCTTCTTTCACCAAAACACCCACAGAAACTCATCCTTAAAGTCCAAGGTTGGTCAAGATGCTCACACAACAGGCTTCGTTAAAGGGCTCATTTACATGATGCAGCTTCTATGATATCGGTATCTCAAAAAGCAACGCTGTGACAACAGTTAACAGACAATATATAGTGCACAGACTAAATATAGAAAGGTACCATAAAGGGGCCATATAACAGTCCCTCATATGTATGTATATTGTTATGTGCTTAGGTACCTGTGTACTCGAACTGCTCAAGATGCCGATATTTAAATACTAAAATGGCTACTGTAATTACATGCTACTGTAATTAACTGAGCTCTACTGTAATCTTCTAGCTGATGTTAACGAGGTTCAGAAACATTCCTTTCCATTATTGTTTGTCTGCTTCTTCCTGGTTAGGGTATTCGTGAGTCCAGAGCCTACCCAGTAACAATTAGCACAAGGCAAAAATACCCCTTGGGCAATAGGGCTGCAAGAAAATATCTATATATTGAAGTATCCTTTGTATGATTTGCAATACTGTATCAATACTTTACTTTAATTGGTGTCAGACAGTGGTTCATTTTGTGGTGTTGGCTAGATAGCAGTGTTATACTCAGTGTCTTCAGATCACACTGTTCTGAATGCATGAAAAGCAAGCTTTTCTTTAACTCAGATGTTATGTATGTGTTTTCATATGATGTGTTTTAGTTTTCCTGAAATGTGATAAAAAATATATCATTATATAGTAATATACGTGGTTGGTGTGGCGCAACAGATAAAACCACTAGCTGCCAGTGAGCTATTATACCATGTGGGAGACCAGGGTTCGATTCCCAGTCTGGGTGACTATGCTGCGCTACACCAATAAGAGTCCTTGGGCAAGACTCCTAACACTACAGTGGCCCACCTGTGTAATATGAGTCACCTTGTAAGTCGCTCTGGATAAGAGCGTCAGCTAAATGATGTAAACGTAAATACCATCTAGCTTACAGTATCATAATACAGTGTTGCCACACTGAAAGGGTGCCACTCCATTGCAGCGCACCATACATAACCATTTACTCACACGCACTCAAACATTCCCCTACCATGTGTTTTTAGGAAGTAGGAGAAAACCCAAAACTCCAGACAAACAGTGAACAGAGCATGGATTGAACCCACAACCCAGGCCTTTGGAGCTGTGTGGTACACACACTGCCATATTACTTAGAAACACCACTAATAATTATATTCTCACCTTTTCGGTCATGAAAACTCACGATCAGTGTAATCCCTAATAAATGCATTTTTTTTATATGATCACAAAACTAATTACTTAAAAGAGGCTGTTTTTGCAGCTTAACTTCCAGAATTGGACTGTACAGGTTAGGATGTAACCAATGCATGTAAATATGCTATCATCATACATGTCCTAAAGAAAATTAATTTTCCATGACATGGTCCCTTTAATTGCTGAAAATCAATTTGTGTACCATGCATACCCTGTGGTGTTTAAAGGGTTAACACAAAAAAAACTCCCACCATCTGCTCTTCCTCCTTAGAGTCTCACAGAGGGGGTCTAAGAGAGTCAGTCCCTCAGTATATATCAGTTGCACTGTTTTTCCCGGCACCGATGAGCTCACCAGTCAGCCAGTATAACATTCCAGTCCATAACACTGTAGGCCCTCCCTTCTGCCTGCCAATCAGGGCCAACCTCAACCTCTCAAAGAAGAGCGCTAGGCATGTCTGAGACAAACCAGGCACCCAGTAAGCCAGTTTAATTCGGTAATGGCCAAAATGTGCCAAAGCCTCATTATTTGGCCTTTGAAACGGTCCCTGGCCATGTTGAGCCTCGAAAAACAATTAGCACAGAAGCAGAAGGTAAATGAACTGTAAAGAAATCAGGACTTGATGACCGAGGCTTTATCTGCTCTCAGTGGAAGACAGAGAGAGAGGGAGCGAGCAAGCAAGCGGGAGAGAGAGAGAATGGGGAGGAAAAAACAGGTTCAATATGCCACATGCTCCATGGATGTGTAAGCAAGCAGGCTGGCCTGAGGGTCCATGGGCTATGAACTCCACTGAGGGGGACTGAGTTTGCCGACGAAGATTGTAGCAGACAGAGGGGTCACATGTGATCAGGTGAGCGTGCACTGGCCCCTGAGGGTTTGGAGCAGGAAACGTGTGCAGAGGAAAAAGCAGGCAGAAAGTCTTCTGTGCGGCTCCACAAGGCCGTCTACTGCCATGCTTTCGCTCAGCAGCGAGCATGGCTTTGTGACAGGCCACAGGCTCATCTCTGCTGCTGTGATTGATTAAAAGAGCAATCCGACCCAACTCTGCCAGGGGTGCAATTACTCCTTCACCACTTTTCTGTGCCACCGGCGTGAAGTGCTGGCCGAATGTTCAAATATATACTAAACTCAGCACTACCAGAAACCGGCACCATGGCCAGCTCCCCGTCAAATGAACGGAACAAGCATCAGGTGAAAATCAACAAGGCATGTGTTAATTAAGGGCCTGAGAACATGTCCAGCCTTGTTGGCTGTTTCAGGGCATGACAGATTCAACACGTCAGGGTTCTGAACTAAATATCTAGCACAGAAAACACTGCATAAATTCTTATTCATAAATCCCACCATAAGCGTATAAACATGATAATGCAAATACAGTGTGCAAGCCCCCTACGTGGCCCTCATGTAGAGCTGATAAAAAAAAACAAAAAAAAAAAAACAGCAGAGGCGCCCTTGGTGATTAGCAGTGACATGCAAGCCTTTTGAGTGACCAAACATTTCCATAATATTCCATTTGCATTTTATTTTGGAGCAATCTCCTGTCAGTGTTCCAGACGTCTACTGAGAGAGCAGCCCTGGAGTGGCACCAAGGTCTGCTAGAGGAGTCATACCTCTTTGTTTAAATGCTGTATTGCTGTGGGTTTTTTAATGAACTCCAATGGCGATCCAGGAGGATTTTAATTAATCTACACGCACACACAAAAGGGCCCCACATTTAGCGCTTTCAGAAGTGCGGCTGGATATTAAAATAAGACATCTGACAGGACTGCAGAAAAATGGAGGATTTAATTGCTCCAGAGATGGCAATTATTATGAGATTTAGAAAGCCATTTTCAATGGCAGACAGGAGTCATTTAGTCCCGGTCTTAAGTGCAGTGGGGAGCCGAAGGTCACGTCACTGTTGTCATTACTTCCTGAATAAAGATGCTAATGAAAGGCTTGACTTACTTCCCTCTGCTCTCCATAAAGGTTGCATTAGAGTCCCCCAGCACGGAGCCTGGGCCATCTTTACTCATATTAGCTTCCAGAGAGCTTTGCAATGTGCACAAGTGCTAAACATCTCCCACCCTCCGCCGTGTAACCAACACCATTACACTCCCTAATGAACCTGACTGTAAAGGTGAGAGACCATGTGCAAATGGTTTAAATGGTGCGCGTATAATCGTATTTATAAGGGCACACTTGCACTGCAGGCAGTTTAGGAAGGAATCCAATGTCCTTGTTGGAGAAAATGTTGAGGAAGATGCTAGAATTAAATGAGGTGTTGGATACTTCAATTAACTGAGATAATTGAAATGATTTCCACATTAATTTGATCAATACTAGATTCATTTTATTTGTTTACCAGAAATGTTCCTCATTTTATCATTATTTTCTATTATAAGGCTGTAAGTTTGTTTCTTCTCTTCATTTTAAAATTAAAAAGGACACACAGTGGCTAGATTTATATCCAGCTCTTTTTATGCCCATTTTAGTATATTAAATAAAAAAGGCTAGATGGAGAACACAAGTATCGAATAGAACAAGCAAATACTTGCTTTAAATGGTTAAAAAGAAGATGAGGTTGTAAAAATAATGATTAATGATAATGAATAGTGATCAATTACAATGGAAAAAAAATATTTTTGCTCCACCGTAGCAATGAAATACGCAAATCCAAAAACCACTGCAGTGACTGATGAAGAATATTCTTTTCACTTCAATTTAACCTGGATCCTGAGGTGGCAAGTAACAATGCAGAAGTACTTAAGTAGATGTACTGTAGTTATGTAGAGTTTTGAAGTATTTTTTACTTTCACTCCCTACATTACACAACAATTTAACTTTTTCCCTATGTCTCAAAACTGGCTCATTACTTAAAAATTTGAATGTAACTATTTTTTAATTATGCAGTTTTTAATCCGACAGCTAGTTGTGCGCTGCTGGGAGTGAAACTGAATCTGTGAAAAACCAACTGAGCTGAGCTTCGGTTCTCTGATCTGATTTTAATCATCTCTGAAATGACCTTAGTGAAACTATTTTACTATTTAATGTGATGAACCGCTCGTACAGAAAACCTCTAACTGACACACTCGCGCAACCTCGCTCCCCCGGCCCCGGCCCGGCCCGGCCCAGAACCTCAAGTTCATTCATCTTTTGGCGCCATGTGTTTGAGAGAGTTCTGTGAGAAGGTGTCTCACCCTTTCTGCTGTATTATAATGTTTAACAAAATTTAGCTTAAATGTGTTCTCCAGTCTGTACACCTGTAAGTAGCCCAGATTACTGACGGGTCTGACTGTCTGGTTCGATCTGAAGTACAAGTGTGTATCTGCTCTCTCAGAATAACTGAGGAGCTGAATGAATGGTTTGATACATGGTTTCACATAAGGATGCTTAGTCTTCTGTTTGTACTTCGTGGTTGGTGTGGCGCAACAGATAATACCACTACCTGCTAGTGAGCTACCTCACCACGTGGGAGACTGGGGTTCGATTCCCAGTCTGGGTGACTGTGCTGCACGACACCAATAAGAGTCCTTGGGCAAGACTCCTAACACTACATTGGCCCACCTCTGTAATATGAGTAACCTTGTAAGTCGCTCTGGATAAGAGCGTCAGCTAAATGCCACAAATGTAAATGTACTCAAAGATATCTATACATAGCTAGCTACCATTGATTAAAATTGCCCATCAGTTTCACCAGTTCAGTGGAGCTGAATCAGTTAGTCCTGTGAGAACACTGGGATTTTCACGGGTCTGAGAAACGTGTTTGCAATGGACAACATTGACTGAGGTGGACATTTTACAGGTTTTCTGGATAAACTGTATCTTTACCACCAATTTCTTAAAACCATTAAATAACTGGAAACCAACACACAGTAAAACAAGAGTGGATGGGTTGTTGATTTCAGATTGGTGGTGTCAGTTTTTATTTTTGTTATTTTAAAAATGTCAATTTGATATAATTATAGTACCAAAAATACTGAAACAGTATATAAGTAACTTTCTTAAAATGGAGGTTTAAGTGAAAAGACAGGAACAGGCTATTAGTGTTAATCACATGTTCAGGGTATCAGAGCTGAGAGCTTTATTTGTTTATTATTATTAATTTTCAAGATTTCAGATTTCAAGATATGTTCAAAATCAAGAAATTATTTGACATTTACTTGAGTAACAAATGTAAACCATACCTCATTATTTCTGAAATTGTTTTCTAACTGGAATATTTGTACTTTTACTTAAGTATGTACTTCTGCCACCTCTGCCTGAATGTCACTTTTCTGAAGCATCACTAGCTACTAAAGCATCCCCCCATTGAAAATCCTCAACTAGCTAAATGTGAGTGAGTAAAAAAGCCATGTTCAGAAGGTGCTTCTAAAGATCCAAGTAGGACTCCACTCCTACAGCAAGAAATTAAATAACCAGACGATGTTGAGGCTTCACATGTCCTTTAAAACTGTGTGAATAGACTATTACTGTATTACAAAAATGCTTGAACACTTGCCATGCAGTTTCTTCTACCTTCATTTTTTCATGTGTTGCATCAAATAATTACCACACATATAGCTAAAGGCAGGTCTCTGCAGGCATGTAGTGGCTATATCAGTCTGATTTTGTACTTCTTAAATTCTTTATTCAACAATGACAGTGTCACGTTAAACAGTTACACGTCTGTTAAAAAATATCACTTTGTATGATGTCAGTGTGTTCCCCTTGTCAGATGGCATGCGGCATCTAGCAGTCAGCGAAACTGGCTGTCACATATTAGGATTTTTCAAATTAAAGTGTGCAGCAGCTAATGCAACAATCCCCCTTCCACCTCCACCTCCACCACCACTAGCTACTGTTAAGAGATTTCAGCCTGGTGTGATCATTCACATAAAAAAATCATATCCTTTCATCAGTCTTATATTAAACCAGAAATATGATCAAAGTAGTAGTGACAGGATGAAAAAGATTTAAATTGAACACTGTACCTAGGATGAAGACAGCAATACTGGAAAGGGTAACTTTCCATAGGTGTCCATATAATCTAGAGCAAACTGGAAAATCAATGAAATGATCAGAAGATGATTTAGTTTGAATTCATTTAGTGCCATTTTAGCATATGGAGTGCTGCTCAGGAAAGATACTCAGCCTTGTCCAGTTGATACAGGATACAGAACACTCGCAATTGAGCTCTCGTGCATCCTACTTCTTTAATTGGTCCTTGACTTGAGCTTGACTTGAGTCCACCTGTGCTTAATTGAATTTGTTGTACATCATTAGGGAAGGTACACACCTGTCTATATGAATGTGTTACAGTTGGCGCCGAATTTCAATGTGAAAAGCAAGCCATGAAGTCAAGAGAACCGTCCGTAGACCTGCAAGACAGGATTGTGTCAAGGCACGGATCTAGGGAAAGATACAAGCAAATATCTGCAGCACTGAAAGTACCTAGAAGCATGGTAGCCTTAATCATTCTCATATGGTAGACGTGTTCCTAGATCCAACAGTCTTCCTAGATGTGGCCGCCCAGACAAACTGAGAAATCAGGGACGAAGGTTTTTTTTTGTGAAGATGGCTGACCCTCACAAAAACACAACCATAAGTGCAGCCCTCCACCAATCAGGCCTTCATGTTAGTAAAGAATGGTTTCCGTCTGGCCACTCTAATAGGCACAACAGCCCGCTGGGAGTTAGCCAAAAGGCACCTAAACAAGTCTCTCGAATCTTTTAGTCATATGAAACGAAGATGGCGTGCGTGGAGAAAACCAGGCACTGAGCATCACCTCATTATTACCTTTCCTCCAGTCAAACACGGTGGTGGCAGCATCGTGCAGTGGGGGATGTTTTGTAGCTAGTAACTAGTCAGACTAGAGGGAAATATGGATGCAGAAAATTATAGAGCAAGCCTGAGTGAACGCCTTTTCCAGAGTGCTCAGGATCTCAGGCTGAAGGTTTACCAAGGTTTACCAACCAAAGCTTACCTGGACTAAGAAAACACTGGAAAAGTTTCAGGAACACTCTGCCAAAGCAGACTCTGGACCTGAACCCAACAGCACATCTAAAGAGAGAGATGGAAAAATGGCTCAACTTGAATGATTCTTCCAAGACAAATGGGAGAAACTTCGGAAAGAAAAGTGTGCTAAGCTTGTAGGATCGTTTCCCAGAAAACCTTAGGCTGTCATTGCTGCCAAAGGTGCTTCAGCCAAGTACTACATGAAGAGTCTGAATAGTAAATACATGTAAGTTGGATGTTTCATTCTTTTATTTGATTAAATACATTTACAACACCCTAAAACCCTAACAACTTGTCATTGTTGGGTATTGTGTGTGGAGATGAGAAAAGATCTGAAGAACTGAATTCAACTAAAGACGAACAAAACCTGAAGGGACCTTTAAAAAACGGTATGCACTGCATGCCCTGGGCTGGTGATCTTTGTCAACAGCATGTGGTCAAAGGACCATGTGCACATAGGTCTCATTAGTTAATCATAAACTCTTCATCAATATGATAATGACGCACACTTTACAGCCATATGCATTCCAGCAATGGCCATGTTGTGCACACGCCCCTCCACACTCCCAGACCTTCCTGCAGTGTGTATGTTGACCTGCAGTGATGGGCTGCCTTTTCCCACCCACTCCTCCAATTCACAGGACAGGAGGAGAAAGAAACATGTGACACTCACATGTCTGAAACAGCCATGAATGTAGGAATGTGTTAACCAGCAGCCCTGCACTTTGCATTAAGCCCAAATTCAGCACAGCACAGTAAACACAGGAAAACAGTAGCCATGTGTCCACACTAGCTAGCTAACCCTATATGTGCATCAGTGACCAGCAATGAAGGCTCTCATAAGATAAAATAAAACACATATGTTCAACAGTAATCATTCAGGAGCTTTATTATGCTCTAATATTGTATCATCATAAGCCAGAGATACAAGTTTAAAAACACCAACACGATGCATTAGCACACGAGTAAGCTGTAGACTACTGCATCACAGCTCCTAGTGATGGCTAACGCTACGCATGTAAACACCTTAAGAACTGCTCTGCCTTATTAAACGCTGCAACACACAGAAGGGAAGGACGGAAATAAATAAATAAATAAATAAATAAATAAACGAAATAGCTGGAAAAGCCCGTCCTGGAGGCTAATCCAGAATTCAACACAGCAGTTTCTCAGCTAGTTAGCATAGCTAACTAACTATCTAACTAACTGACTGACAGCAGAGTTGACGTTACTCTCGACCAGCTGCAGCTGGCTAGCTAACTTTTAGCCAGCCGGCTAACTTCCCACTCCCCACAGAGGACAGGGTGCAGGACTCCGTAGGTAGCGAGTTAGACTTGAAAATGGTAAATAAGGTTATAATAACGTTAACTTCCCACAATACGAGGTATATTACAAAAAACTAAAATTTCCACAAAACCACCAAAACAAAAGAAAGGGGGGCTACCAGCGTTATGGAGCAACAGCCGAATAACACCAATAACATGTTCTGGACGTCAGTCAGTCAGTCTGTAAACGTTAATGTACGACCGAGGCGAGGCTGAAATGGCTTCGGTGTTGTTTGTGGAGCAGGTAGAGGATAGAGGAGTGTTGCTACTACCTCGATATCCGGCAGGTCCTTGCTCAGCATTCTAGCCATGTTCTTTTCTCTCCGAGTCAAAACAGAGACGCTTGTCTTTTCGTTTGGAGAGGCTTAAAACCGAGGCGACAGCGAGCCGTGTGTGCTGTAGTCCAGTGACCTGTTGGAGATCCCGCAGCCTGAGTAGCAGCAGCAGCGGTCCGGGGAGGCTGAGCCACACACTCCACTCTATACTCCACTCTATACTCCACTCTATACTCCACTCTACTCCACTCTACTCCACTCTATACTCCACTCTATACTCCACTCTACTCCACACCAGACCAGACCAGACCACACCGCACCTCACACACACATCCCTTCCTTGCACGACGACTACGAGTGCTTTTCACTTCCTCGAAACTCTCCCTTTTTCGGGTCAGGCAGGCAGGCAGGATGGATGGTAGCTAATGCATGCGCCTGTGAACGTGCCAGTGGTCCAGCTGGGTGGTGGGATTGAGTAAAACCAGGCTAGAAAGTTTGACTGGCAACTTTAGGGTGTTAACACTGGGTGTACTGGACTGGACTGTACAAGGCGACTGTACCCTGGACTCCACGCTGGATAAAAATAGCGTGCTGGATTCAGACTACTGTCCAGGTAGCATTATGTCTGAGGAGGGGGGTGTGGGGAGGTATATGCCCTGATCATATCCTAAACATATTCCAGGACTTCAGTAGTTGGATCAGGTGTTTGGAGAGCAGGAGGAACTGTGCAGGGGAGCTCTGCTGTAGTTTCACTGCTGGATCAGGACTGAGAATCACTGACATGCTCAGTCTTGCTTGATAAATGTGTAATTAAAGGGCTTCTGTGGACTATCATTATTTTCCATCTAGAGAGTTTGGAAATGTGTAGAATTAAAAAGCCTGCATTTTAAACCTTGCATCCAGAAATTCTTTTGGGGAAGATCTAGGCAGTCTGTTCGCAACATGCACTGGTGCAAAATGGTGCAAAATGCTGCAGCCAGGGTCCTTACTAAAACTAGAAAATTTGACCATATCAGTCCAGTTCTATCAGCACTTCATTGGCTCCCAGTTAAATTCCGTATCGAATACAAAATTCTTTTATTAACATATAAAGCCCTACATGGCCTCGCTCCTGAGTACCTGCAGGATCTTATAGTATATTACGAACCATCAAGACTACTTAGATCTCAGGGTGCTGGCCTCTTACGCGTTCCCAAAATTCAGAAAACCTCAGCAGGGGGAAGAGCCTTTTCTTATAAAGCCCCCCAGCTCTGGAATAACCTTCCAGATAATGTTCGGGACTCAGACACAGTCTCAATCTTTAAATCTAAGCTGAAAACTTATATGTTTAGTTTAGCTTTTGGTAATTAATGTTTCTTAGATAAGGGCTGCAGGTCCAGGGGTTCGCGGACCCAGGGAATTGTATGTACACTGAGATGCTGGAGCTGTCGTCTCGCTGCTTACACGCGATCACTCAGGTTTGTTGACGGTGGAGCAGATAGATACTGGTGTTCTCAGGGTACGCCCGTGTCCGTGTTACCTTCTGGCTCTCTCCTTTTAATTATGCTGTGATAATCAGACCTGCCGGAGTCGTCAGAAATACCCAGATGCTGATTCTCAACATTCTCTGAACTCCATAAAATTCCTCTTAGAACTAACTTTTCTCTCTTTACCTTCTTCGAGTAAATGACCACCCAGCCCGATCTGCAGGAAGATTGCCCGCTGAGGTCCCCTCTACTTGCATCTAACCAGCTGCCACCTACCAGTCCGGCCAGCGGGCCCCCCCCCAACCCGCCACCACCCATGGCTCACCCGCCTGCCACTGCTGCCTGTTTGGTGGCCGTACTGAAACCTAGATGGACTCGTGCCTGTCTGACACTATTAATATCACCACTATCAACTTTCTGTTGTATCTGCTTTGGTAATTTTTATCATTAATGTTTAAAACAGTCTGGCCAGAGGAGGATGGGTCCCCCTTGTGAGTCTTGGTTCCTCCCAAGGTTTCTTCCTCCAGCTCTGAGGGAGTTTTTCCTTGCCACTGTCGCCGTTGGCTTGCTCACGGGGGTCTTTGACGCTTCATGTTATTCCTTCTTTCTTCTCTGTCTCTGTTCTTTATTAGGTACTAATTATGTAAAGCTGCTTTGTGACGACAACAGTTGTAAAAAGCGCTATACAAATAAATTTGACTTGACTTGACTTGACTGTATAAAGTGGCAAAACGTGGTGTTTTTAAGGTTATAATAAAAAAGAAATCAGTTTAGAAATACATCATAAATGTCACATTTCCTAAAAAATAATAATTCATTAATAATTAATAAACAATGTGACAATTTAGATGTTTTTCAGATGTCTAATATGTTGCAATGGACAAAAAAAAAAAAAGAACCAATGGTGGCACTTAAAAAAAAACACTCAAAACTATGAGAGCAGGTTCATTTTTAATATTTCACACCCTGCACTACACTAGATCAAAATGAAGCTGGATGTATTATTCTCACTTCTTAATGAAATCATTGAAATGATCCAGTTAGTGCACTTTAACAATATCCACGATATGCTCAGAAAAGCATTTTGTGATGTATTTTAACATGATAACAATTAATATCATCATATGCAAAATAGTGCTTTTGTTCGTCAAACCAATTTGAAATTTTTACATTGTTTCATTCGAGGTATTTATTGAGAGCTGAATTAAACCCATTAAACTGCTTGTGGAAGAAAAGAAATCCCAATCTCTGAAGGTATTCAGTGTAATACACATATAATATTTTGTATGTTTTCTCAGGCTATGGTACACACATACCAGCTAGATCTTTTTGGTAAGTAGAACGTTATGTGAACATTATAACTTTTGTTTTTTATGTTCAGTCTGTGAAGTTTTCTGGATGTTTTAGTGTTTTTGTTAGATTATAACAACCTTTTTATGTTTATTCGTTTATTCTTATAATTGGATGGGATTTTCATATTTGGTATGCATTTATTATATATATATATATATATATATATATATATATATATTTAAGTAAAACGTTTCACGTAAAACATTAAAAATATATTTCAAATTTTAGAACATGTACAGTACATGTTCTATGTTTAAAATTAAAGCTCCAGTTCTTAAGTTTGAAAAACATTTTCTATCATATTGTATCGTATATATATATATATATTAATATATATATATTAAATGTTATTTATTAGTGTGATTATCTGTCAGTTTTATTAATAAAAATGTTTTATTTTATTTATTGTATTGTTTTTTGTTGTGTAAATTCCTGGAACATCACTTCTGGAACATTACAAGCTAACCTTCCTGGAACATCTTAAAAGTAATGTTGAATCCTGAATTTCACACAGTTCTCTAAATTTCTTCTTTAAAATAAATGTAATAGTGAGCTGAAACGACTGTGGAAGTTGTTCCTGAGGGAGGAGCAGGAAACCTAAGAGAACAGCATGTGTGCAAATGTGATTATTGTAACAAGCATATAATTCCATAGAGTCTACTTTATGTGACAAATATGTAAAACACTGGGAATTCCTATTGGCAGTGATTGTATGGTCTAGCACAGCAAACACAATGCATTGATCTCCTTGGCATTGAAGCATTCTCAAGTCCAATACAGCCTCATTTATAAGCAGCTGATGTAATGCAAGCTGTAAACAGATAAATTACACAATATATTTTGCTGTGTCTAACAGGCAGGAGTTTGTTCTATCCATCAACAAGATTTCCAGGATCAGAAAAAGCACATTTGTAAATAGGACTTTATATAATATATACACGTTTGTGAATAGAATTTTCTGTTAGCATATTATATAGGATTTTTATTCCATTCATTAAATAATCCATGTGGGTACGTAGCAGGGCTTAGATAGCCTATAGAAAAGAGTGTCTTTGATCCCCCAAAGTGGACATTTTAATTACGAGCGCAGGATCTTATGTAGCAGTTGACCTGATGATACTATTGCATTATTAATCACAGTAATTCAGATGGGCCTGCCTTTTTCCCTACCATTGTCCAGCATATCTGCTATTGTCTATGTAATTTACTTTGTCCTTGTTCTAAAAATATGTCTAAATTGATGCAACAAAACGACTACGCTACAGACAGGATCACTAAAATGTAATTATTTCTAGTTAGATGACAGAGCATTTCACTGACTTCTCCAATAATTTTTTTTCACAGGACTATTGTGTCACTGCACTCTAAGACTCAAACAACAGGTTTGGTTTAATGTAAAGGTTCTGTACCAATCTAAAGGGTCTTATATACACACCTCACTTACACAAACGGTCCCTCAGGGAACCAAGAGTGGTGCTTTTCTGGCATCACTCATTTGTATTCATCTTAAAATAAGCAAACAAAAGGGTGTTTTTATTTTATTGGGTATCTGATGCATCATGGACTAATCAGTAAACACATTTCAGTTGAAATGGAGATTTTAAGTGTATCCTAAATTGCTTGCCATCGGCTTCTCTGACATCCTCACAACCTACTGATCAGCACATTTTGCTCATTTGATTTTTTTTTTTTATCAGAGCCATTGGGCAAGAGACCCCATCTCTCCACTTGAGAACTTTCCATGTAGAGCGGTTGCAGCCTCTCTCACTGTAAAGCACTCAGGCTTCCTTCTCAGTCAAAACTACTCACAACACTATAAAACGAACTTTTAGAAGTACTCAGAGCTGGACAATATGAAAATATTTTATTGTATCGTAAGTTTTGCTATCATGGTTTGCTATCACAATATGCTTTTATGAGTGTATCGTGGATTATCTGCACGTCTCATTACAAAGAGTGTAATCAGTCTTATTCAATTGAATGGAGTGAAGCATATTTTAAGTAAAAACCCTGGTACTTGGTATTGGATTACACGAGTATTTAGATTACAGTTCTTAAAAATGTTACACTGTTGGTGCATTTTGTCTACATGACAAAATATTTTGATTGGAAAAAATGTCTTTAAATATCGTGGTATACACTTTTTCCATATTGCCCAGCTCTAGAAGTACATTCTAAGTCCCTGCTCTTTTGGTGCTGCAGCGACAGCTGCCCACCAATATGGGCATGTGTGCTCACTGTTCACTGTGTGTGTTTGTTCACTAGTGTGTATGTGTGTGTTCACTGCATAGATGAGTAAAGACAAAGGGCAAATTCCATTATTTCTACTATTTAGTGTGGGAGTGTGCAGTTTTTATGACTCAGCGGTTGTTTTGTGTTGCAAAAGGCATGTGTCACTAAAGACACACAGTTTGCGTGAAAATGTGCTGAAAATGTGTACCTGAAAAAAAATCTTTTCCAGTGCGGGTTTTCAAAGCCAAAAAAAAAAAACACCATTAGAAGTGTATTCGTTAATGTGATGAGTAAAGTGTGTGAGTGTGTGGTTTGGGACAAGCAAAACAAACACAGCAGAGCAGAAAGACACAGTTTACCTGAATAGAAGCACAGAGTGTTTCAGCTCTTACAATTCTATATGGTGGGAAAACATCTCTCGGCTCTAATGGTCAAAAAATGAAATGAACAAAATGTTCTTATCGGTAGGTTATGGACAGGTCATGAAAGACAACAGTACCAAATTTACAACACACATGAAATTATGCCTGAATGGAAAGATAGCAACAGGCTATTATTGTTAATTACATGTTCAAAATATACAACTCTATCTGAAATTACATGCTCTTGCTGCTTTTGTGCCAGGTCATCCATCCTGTGTTATTTCAAAACTGGAAATAATCAAATAAAGCTGTTTCCCACATGAGTTATTTAAATGTTTGTCACTTCTGAATTAAAAGAAATAAAAATTATACCGTAGCTGAGGTTTCTAAGGCTTTGGAGTCCTATCTTATTCATTCATTTTGGTATTGGGACCAGTACAGGATCTCCAATGTGGGTTATTGAATCAGATGACGTGGAATGCCTTTAAATGGTAGCTATAGGCCAGTGTTGTAGTCTCCAGAATAAGACAAGACAACCCTGATGGTGTAATGCTTTGTTTACTCTGCAGCCAACACAAGCCATTCCACATTAGTTGCGAACAGTAGAGTAGCATTGTTGGGCATCCCTTCAGTTTCTGAAAGTACTATTTGCTTAAATACCTAGTGTGATGGCATACATTGTTAAGTGCAGTCTCCTTTCTAACTCACCTCTGTGAAAGTAGGTCCTGCCTGCTCACTGTCCTCCTGACCCCCTCCTGCTCGCTGACTGTCATTCTGACATTCTACAACAGCACTTGAATGTAAAACTCATCACCAACCATACTATTCTGCTCAAGAAGAAGCCTGCATGACACGTAAGTGTCAACTTACTCTTTGTCAAAAATTGCTGTATATATCTCCTCTCCTCAGGGAGGGGATCTATTACAGCGGGGATCTGTTACAAAAGCTCATTTCAAAAAGACTTCACCATCATAGTTACGCAAAATAAATATCAAACTATATTGCTACCAAAAGTATCTCTATAATAACTAATCCTACATGATCACACTGCTCATGACTGTGCACCAAAGTTATTTAGATTATATTAGATATATAGATATAGATATATGACCTTTTTATTAGTAATAAAATGCCAAGTCAATGCTGGAAATGAAAGGGCAGACTTTCCTCTGTCTAAAATTAGTTAGCTAATAATAGGTAAGGCTAACATTAGCTTTAGCTACCTACAGATGAGTAGATAAACTTTACCTTAAACAAAAGTTAGACACAACCTAATGGTAGCATTAATCCATACACACTTGACCACCTAATACAGAGACCCTGAAGGTAGGAGAAGTACAGTAGCTGGCTACTTACATTAATCTGCAGTGTCTCCACTGGAGCTAGACTTTAATATGCAATCAGATCCTTACAGTAATGCTCCAAAATCTAGTAGAAAGCCTTCAATGGACAGTAGAGACAGTTACTCCAACAATGGCAGGGATGAATTGATCTGTTTACTCTCTGTTGTTACATTTCCACCGAGCCGTTCCAATGACGGTTGCCGGTGGCAGTACATTATTTAGTCCTAGAATTATTGTAGCTTCCCTTAATGGGGTAAAATTGGGTATCAACATAACCAGTAACCACTGGGCCCACCCTATTTTACTGCCTCATTGTGATCACGGCAACACTAGTAACAAATGAGATGGTGTGTATGCATGCTGGCAATATATTTTGCACCCTAATTGCCATAATTGACCAGAAAATATGCTGATTTCCATACATGGATGGAACCACAACTGAAAGTCAAATAAAAACAAGTTAGAGATAGCTCTCTGTTTGAGACAGACTGTACACAAAGACCAGCGGGTCTCATGTGCTAAATTTATGCTGCGTCATCAGAAAAGCAGCAAGACCAAGACCTGAGTGTGCGTCTCTGGGCAGTTGACAGTGGGTGGGGGATTTAATGTGAATTAAATCAATTTCTGACTCATGTCCTAACCTTGGGCAAGGAAAAAAATGTCAGTCCTATCTAAAATGCCAAGTCATTCACTGACAGAGAATGAAGCAGAAACTGTACTAAAACCATGGCAAGTAAATAGTGGGCCGGATCAATTTAAATATACTGTGTAAAATATAGTGACAGAGTTTAAAAAAAAATCTAAATAATAGACATTGGCAAGATTATGGCAATTAGATATTCTTTATGTTGGGTTGCCCACCCCTATATATGCCATGCCCATCTCAGGGTTGGTGGCAACATAAATAATTGGGTGAAAATGTAGGGCAATGGTCAGTGTTAGTCAACAAAAAAAGAAATCTATCATTTAGAGATTTTGAGACTTCGATTCCCAGCACTGCCATAGCCATCCATGGCTTTGAGTTCAAAACTGTGGCTGGTATAGCTCAGTAAGTTAAATCGTCACCCTCTGTGTGGCTCTTTAACTGGACAGCACACCATTCTATTCCAGTAAGAGTCCCTACGTAAAACTCCTCACTGTAAATCAATCTGGATAAGCACACATAGCCGTTGTCATTAGAGCGCTGGGTTATTGATCACAGGGTTGTGTGTTCAATTCCCAGGTTTGCTAAGTTGCCACTGTTGGTCACTTGAGCAAGGTCCTTAACCCTCTCTGCTCCAGAGGTACTATATATAGCATGGCTGACTCTGGCGCTAAGTATAATGACATTAAAGGCACCTCCTTCTTCTTTCTTTCCTCTGCCAATTGCTAAAAAATAAATTGGATTATAAAAAACATAATCGTCATTGCACTCTTGGAGTAGGTGAGATGGCCTGCCTTCTTCCCCTTACATTCAACATGATGCTAGCTAATGCAGACACCTGTTATGCAGCAATGCTGGCGAGCATGGGCGTCTGTCAGCAGAGGTATTAGAATTGGTAGGTACTGTTCTCTCTAATGATGCTGTGTTAGGTGCAGTTTGAAAAGATTCAGTGGCTGATTTTTTACATGTCTTAGAGAAAGTATGTGCTAACCTTCACCTTTCCCAGCACTTGCAGCATCGTGTGAGGAAACAACCTAGCTGGTGGGTAGAAATTCAAAAGAACTTTAAGAAAGCATTCCAATTTGATGATGCAGTCCTTTTAGCATAAGCGCACAGTCACTGCAATATTATTATAGTGGGTCTGAAATAGTCTATTGATGATGTCTTCTGCTCAGACCTCTCATGCACATGACATTGTGATGCATTCTTTTGTGGCTCTTTATCTATTGCTGTCTAGACCTATTGGGGCACCGCAACTGGATATTAGAATCCTTAAAGAGTTGAAAACAGCAGTTAAGGAAAGTCACATTGGAATGCATATCATTACTTCTTGTTCAGAAGATTGTGCAGCCCTGAATTTAGAATAACGAATGAAGTTTATCTGTGATGAAAGTACCGGTTTCCAAGCAAACTAAGTTGTTTTTTCAGGGTCTTTTGTATATATTGTGCTTTAGATTAAATGCCTGTATCCTGTTTCCCTGCATGTATGAATATTACACTTAATGTAAATGAAAAAAATCATGCATAAATAAATCATTGATGTGATCTAATATGGGGATTGTTTTTTTATTTCACCATTTCCATAGATCTATTTTATGCTTGTGGCTGTGTTTCTTTCTTCAAGGCATACTGATGCATTACCATAACACAAGTAAGCCTGTTCTTCATGGTTGTGAAGATATGGGAATATTGACATTAGGGCATCTTGTAAATAATCACAGAAGACATTTTTACAGTAATTCAATGTGTTTTATTATTTCAGCCTAACATGATTGAGTATAGTGTCTGAAATAAAGCACATCCTCATGTGATGGCATGATATTGTATTTAAAACAATTACCCTCAAATAGGATTTATGTTATATGTGAGCATGCCAAATCCAATTCCCCATTGTCCATTTCACATGTTGAGAATAATCTCCACCTTAATGTGATTATTCCCTTTTTTAGATTGCATTTCACTGGGTCACTGAAGTTCTCTGCATATTTTTAAATAATTTCCCGTTATTACTGGGAAATGGGAACATTTCTAATCAGGTCATACAAATTTCATTACATTGCATATTTCATGACTTCATCAAACTAATTGAGTCATTTATCTAGCTGTTTTTTTTTAATAGTGTACATGTTTAATGGCCGTCTCTCTGAATTTTGCCATGTGCAACGAGTACCCATCTATCCTCTGTACAGTATTTTCACAGTCCTGAGTTCTAAGATTGAGATTGTGGCATTACATTCAAACTGCCAGGGTAGAGAAATGGTTGAGGATATATTAGAAGGCAGTTCTTCTCATGCATCACCTGACAATCTGGCTATTCATTGCTACAGTATCTTAATACTGTGACAAATATCAGCCATCTGCTTATCATGATGAGTGGTTGGTAAATTTGGACAACCCTTGTAGTAGTAAAGATGGGTGAGTTTGCACTTTAGGCTGATGAAGGGAAGCAATATTGCAGAAAACACAACATCATGATAGTTGAAGCATACAGTTTGTATCACAAGATTTCGGTTTTTTTAAGGTTTGTGAAGTTTACCCTCAGAAAAAAGGCACAGGTTCAGGTACAGTTGTAGTCAAATGTTTACATCCACTCATCATGAAAAGGAATGTCAGTCTAATTTTGGACTTTCAATGATTTCTGTGGAGAAATGAAAATACAACATACATTTTTAATAATAAAAAAAAAATAAAAAAAATATATATATACAGAATAGATTGAAGAAGGAGGACTACCTCAGAATTCTTCAGCAAATCCTCAAGCTATCTCAATCAATCATCAGTTAAGGTGAAACTTACACACAGTTAGATGTTCCAACAGAACAGTGACCCCAAATACACATCAAAGATGGCTGTGGAACAGATAAAGCAGGCTAACATTAAGCTTTTAGAATTGCTTTTCCAAAATCCTGACCGCAAATATGGACTGTGGACTGTGCTTAAAGGTCAGGTTTGTGCCAAAAAACTAACACATTTAATTCAACTCTACTAAATCTGGCAAAAAACAGTGCCAAAACATCCAACCTGGAATTATGCCATAAACTTGCTGAAGGCAACCAAAAGCATCTGGTGCAACTTGCTAAAGACTATTAACAAAATATTAGGTGTGCTGTACATATATTTCCGACCCTGTATGTATACTTATGACCCTGTGTTCAATAGTACACTCATTTTACTCCAGAAAAGAACTGTTCAAACAAATTATTAAAAATCCGATATTGTCATAACATTCACGTCCATGATGAGTTCATGGAAACCTCCCAACTGTAAGGTATGTTAACATGTTAATGCACCCTCAAATGAACAACAAGGTCCCTAAAATTTGTTTTAAATTGAAAAGGGCATATTTGTACCTCATTTTTAAATAGCTGAAGTTAACCTCTTTGGAAGGGTACCTCTCCAATGACATAAGGGTTATCACCCCTTATTTATTTTCTGGGAGTATTAAAAAAAGACAGAATTAACCACCAAAAAAAATTATGCAACATTTAAACAAAACTACCATAAAAAGCCTTTTTCCATGCAAACATAAACATATAAAAATAATATATATGGATAAATATGGATCAATGGACTGCTGTTGAATCAGATGACTGTTACTATGTAGATTATGCAGTTACTATATTGTCATTGTCAGGAAAACAAGAAAAACATCAAGAACTGTAAATGAAAGTCAATGTAAAAAGATTTTAACCCATGTCATTGGATCCAAGCATTTCTATTGGCCCATCCACTATTACATTCTTTAAAGAACAACTGTTAGATTGAAATTATGTCCAAAAGTAAAAAAAAAAAAAAAAAAAAAAAAGGCTCATAACTGAGAAAATTTAATTTTTGGTTTACAGTCTCTGTTGTTTTTACGACCGTTATCATATTGGAGTATGTAGCTAGTGTTTTTATTGCATTCTGACAATAATCAGTAAGTAAGACTGAGGTTGAAACTCACTAAACTAGATAATAATGTCTGCTTTTAACCTGAGCAGGACTCGAGGTGCAGAATTCAGAAGACTTCAGTCAGGTCATGTTGTTAATGAAGCATTTAATGCAGTAAGAAGCACTGGCCTTTAGAAATGCTGTTAATTACACACATGCACTGAACAGGGCGAGCGGAGAACAGAGGAACTGAACTAGAAGATAAACAACATTTCAACTTTTTGTTCTACAGAGCCTGCATGTTTCATTTCTATTTATCATGTGTTTGGTGTTGGACATCCAAGTGTCAGCCTTCGTTTGAGTTACACACCACTGTGAACAATGGTGTAGAGGCAGCTCTCTGTCTTTGAACCGCAAAATAATGAGCATAAACAGCATGGCCTATACTGCTTACAGCATCTAACGCCGACTGGGGTGCAGACACCTCCGACTGTACGGTGATATGCGAAGGACTTGTTATGTTATATAACTTTCCGTAATGCAGTGAAACCAGTCTTCCCTTACAGTGAGCCATGTGAGCAATTCTGAAATTAAGTAGGCGCTAGTGAATGCCGTGACCCCTTGATGTAGTTCCTCAGAGGGGGGTCCGTCTTAAAACGGGTAAAACCCAATTGTTTCTTTCTTCTATCAATAATGGATGATATTTACTGGTAGACTATGGGTGGAAAATCGCCCAGGGATGCGGCTGCTTCCCCTCACTTCATTTGGCTGTGTGACAGGATCCATAACCCGCCCTGAATCCCATCAAATGATGGGGGATGAAGTGTCATCTTCCCTCTCGATGCCTTTGAGAAGTTTCACCTCTGCAGGGAACTGTCATCAACCTCCCCTTCTCTCTCTCTCTGTCTCTCTCTCTGTATGTCTGTGTCTTTCTGTTTCCTCTCTCGCCCATCAAGTAGGCTGATCCAATCAGAGACTGGTTGAGCTGGCATGTCCTCAGCAGGTGAGCCGTTCCCCTTTGTGTCTCTATGTGTTTGAGCCCTCTTTGTCCTGGCCCACCTGGGCAGCATCTTCCTCTCTCTTGTGTATGTGTGTGTGTGTGTGTGTGTGTGCACCTTTATTCCTGATTTTTTTTTTCTCCTCATAAAACCATTGTGTATTTGGAGGAGCAATGAATGTGACCTTGGGTTTGAAAATTGTCATCTGCCTGGTCATTTATTATTCTCAAAGAAATAACATTTATGTAATATTATATTGCAGCCTGAACCCATGAAAGGCAAAGGAAGCACTGTACCACCTGATCTGTGTGAAGAGTGGAAGGCTCTACATGGCTTTATTATGCTTCCCATAAACACAGAACATTATATCAAGTACAGATTTATGAGATGTTCCTTGTTCGTTGTCCATTTAAGAAACCACCTTTCTTTTGTTATTGTATGTACGTGCCTTATGATGACATGTGTTGCACAAATTAATCATTAGCCTGAAGGCATTGACATAAGACATGTACTTGTCATAAGCTGTCTACACAAATATGCCACCAGCTTTGGATAAAAGAATCTCTCCACACTTCAGATTTGCAAATCAATTATGACTTTCTCCTGCCTTATCAATCCCACTTTCTGGAATAATTGAGGCGTAATCTAATTGGTGCAATGACCCCTCACATAATGAAATGTTATCAAAGCGATCTGTCGGAGAGTGACAGCGAACAGATGTTGTGTTTCATTGGAGTAATCAGCCATCGATCGCCCACCTTCGGTCCATCATAATTACCTTGATTTGCGCAGTCCGAAGTGCTTGGCCCCCTTGTCCTAAGACAGTCTGTGCCCCTCAACATCCCCCCCCCCCGGTCGATACCCACCTCCAACGCTCCTCTGCTCTCCTACCGTCTCGTCAATGCCTTGCGATGGGGACCATTGGGATAACCCATGCTTGGGTGTGAGGAGGCCAACCTGCACCGACAGGGCCAAAAACCACCACCATCCTTAGGTTCATCCTGTTAAAGAGGGAACACACTCAGGCGACTCCAGCGCACCCTGTGATTGGTCGCTTTCTATTACTGCCCCTCTGCAGAAGCCCTTTTTTTCTTCATGAGTGTCTTTCAAATCCCTGGACTGTCGTAACTGCTTTACCATTTAAGTTCAATGGCTTTCCATTGCGTACCCTTGGACAATAGTCGCCGGCTGCTAAGAGAATCAATAAGAAACCTTGAAGGATTCATGCCAGCTGATATGATGTAATCTCTCATTGTTACCTGGATAATATCTAGACGCCTTGCCAACGCCTCAGCGCTCAGCGCTCCTCTGTGCTGTCTGTCTGTCTGTCTGTTTGTCTCTGGCTGCGGGAGTGTGTCTGTGTGGTTAGACAGAGGCCTGCTGATCTGCTCTTTCTCATTGGTTTCGTCAGCACAGCCGCACAAGCAGGATAATTAGATCAAACAATGGGATTAGAGCTTGTTACAAAATGAGCACCTCCTCCACGTTTTGGAGCCACGTCCATTACTGCACTACGCAAGGGTTCATCTCTAAGGACGCCAGGACGGCACTTCATCATTAATTTTGGTTGGCGCTCCAGCTGGCCACAGCAGGACACTCTCCTCCGTCTCGCGGAGAATAAAAAGGTGCAGGAATGGCTTGAAGTCTCGGCTGTATTTCCTTTTAATCTCAGAAAAAAAGAGAGCAATCCCAGGTAATAAAGGACTTGTTCCAATACCCTGCCTTCAATTCTGCAATTGAAGACTCACAGAAGAAGGCTAATAAGCATATTTTAATGTTAACACAGACCTTTTTTTCACATGCAATTATTACCTGGAGCATCTTTTTTTGGCCTTGTGGCTGCAATACACACCAATAAGGTCAGACAAGATTTAATCGTTGGTTAGAATGTTTTATTTATAGACTCAAATATCATTACAGTAGTCTACCAGGGACCCCACAGGCTGTTGGCAATAAAAATGGCATCTAATTAACAAAGAGCACAGTAACGAAAACCTGCATGGATTCAACATTCATAGCGCATTTATATTTCACCAGTTCACTTCAGGCTGTTTACTTTTCTCACACTTTCGCAGAATTCATGTATTTCTCATGTTCTCTGATATTATTAAACCAAAAAACAAGGGAAAAAAAGAACAGAAACAGTAGCATTTAAAAAGTTTAGACTGTGTTTAAGTGTAATAGACCCCAGCAAAGTTCATGGCTGCTACATGCAAGTGAGAAATGCAAATATTGCAGTCATAAACACTGAATTATGCAGCATCCAACATGGTGCACTATTCATTATTGGTGATTAATTGCATACACAAATACAGTACCTAGAATAAACATTTACAGATACACATTCAAATCTCTCTCTTTCTCTCTATTCCTGTCTCTGTCTCTCTCTCTCTCTCACACACACACCTCCCAAATCCAATACATGGCAGCCCGAAAGCTGCAGTGTTTGGGGCTGCGGGGTGCTCTTGCCAAGGCAAACAGCACTCTGGTGCAGAACAACAGATTACCAGAGAGTGGAGTGTCCTGGCCGCTATCATGATGAAACTTCATGGAAATAACCTGCAACATTTGCACTTTGGGTGGAGCTGCAGAGCAAATGCATTTCCTTGCCTTCATCCCGTCTGCCTGCCTCCCTGCCTTACTGCATAGCTGGATAAAGCAAACACACATCTTCTCCCCCCTCGATTCAGACACACTCTGTCCTCCTATGACCCCCCCCCATACACACACACACAGCATATCAGAAATACATCAGCTACTACAAAATATGCCTGTGTACAGCCTCCCACAGTCCACTTGCAGCCTTCCTTGCATTTTCTACCTCATTCCCACCGCACCACAGAGACCCAAGAAACATTAATTATAAATCAAGCAGCTCGGGCCATTGCCAATAAGATGGCCGTCCCATGCAAATACTCCAAAATGAAGTGTTATTCTTAATTGCAGGTCAGTGTGAAACTGATGTGTCAGCTGCCGTGACTGCTAATTAATTCTGTGCGCAAACGACGCCGTCGACAGTCTCCATCTGCCGGTGTTTGACCTGGGAGAGAGAGGAGTGTCGTTTTGTCATGCTCTCATTATGACAAAGTGCTCGCCTGTAATTATGACTTTTAATGGAACACAGAAGACGGTGTAACTTTTATGTCCATGCATGAGGTTTAGTTCACTTTCATCCCTTCGGGACTGAATGAGGGAAGCAAAGGCGCAGGGCCCAGTTCTGTTAATAAAGCATAGTAACTGATCAATGAAAAAGGGATGTATCGAGTAACATTAGAAAATGAGCTGCATGAGGAAATCAGCAAGCATAAGCAATTAATTCAGGAGGAATATTAGGTTTCTTTCATTTAAAACCTGAAGTCTGAGGACTGATGTCTTTACCCAGCACTTTCCCTTCTCCAAGCCGGCATCTCCCTGCCTCATAGTACTTTTTGTTGTTGTTGTTGTTGCATTATATACACTCTTTAAATGGTCAATGCCATGCAAAATGATCAGTGGCAAACTATATATTAAAATATCAACTTTACAGGAGAAGGGAAACCCCTTCTTCACATGCAACGGAAGTCGATGTAAAAGTTTTCCTTGGAGTAATTATGGAGCATTTCTATTGGTTCATTCATCATGAAATTCTGACAGGACAACTGGACAACTGATCATTTGAAATAATGTAAAAAGGTGAAAATGGCAAAAATGAAGATGCAAGGTTTTTGAAAAATATAAAGTATTTCACATAGATCCCTACAGCCAATATAGCTTATCATTATTATTATTATTATTATTATTATTATTAGTCTCAGCAATCTGTTCATTTCCTCCAGCCCTGTGTTCAGCTCCAGTGTGTTCGGCAGCTTTCACCACCTCTGCAGGCTGACCAGGCCTCCCTCACACCCTGTAAGTGTGGTGACGATGATGTCAGCAGCGAGCATCGAAATTAGCCACCATAACGTCTCGGCCTGAGAGAACATGCTCGTGCCTCATCAATAATGCAGCACTAAATAAACTGCTCCCAAACTGCTTCCCACTGAGCTGAGTCACTGAAGCTGCCTCATGCCGTGCTGGACCAGCTCTGGTAGGCCAGACTGAGGGTGAGCGGCAGTGGAGGGCCAGAGCACTGAGTTCACTCTTAGTGAAGAGAGTCATGGTGACACTCTGAGTGCAGGAAGTTGACTGGGGCACTCGGCTTCCTCTCTCTCTCTCTCTCTACGCTCTCTCTGCAACTCCATAGGCGTGGATGGCGGAGCCAGACAAGTGGCTGCACTTATGAGTCATATCAAATACATAAGGTTAGCATGAGCGCCGCTAACAACAGCGCTGAACGACAGGGAAGGACTCTGACTCGGTGAAGTAGTAAACGTATGAGAGGTTGCAACCTGGAAGCAGGGTTGATAACAGGGTTGTAATATATGCAACCATTCAGAATTCTGAAACTGCGGATGTGGACGCATGTCGACGTGATTCGGCAAAACCTTGTTTTTCTATCTTCAGATTTTTGATTGTCATTTGTCATTGTTCAGATTGTCATTTTTGGTCATTTCAATTCGTTAAATGGTCCTAAAATGTAAAGGCCGGCTGTTTGGATGTGAAAGTGAAGAAATCGAATCATGAATCAGTTCTGCGGTTGTTTTCCGGATTTGTAGTCTTATAATTGCTAAAGTGAGGCCATAGACAAACAGGACAACAGAGCATCTTTACGGAGTCATTGGAAATGCTCATAATAATGTACAACAGCGGAAAGGCAGAATGGGGTCAGAGGGAGGACACACACTCCGACACTCACTTCATATTGTTGAGGCCACTGTAGATCATTCCAGCAGCCTGCAGGACAGCATGTTCAGCACTTAATATCAGACCTTGAATATGCAATCCTGTCTTTCTCGCTCGAAGCAGCCCTCACAGCGCTATAATGGAAAGCATATTCTTCTTCTGTTGCGCTTTGCAGACGGCACAGCCATTCACACATCAACGAGGAAAAGGCAGTGTCTCGAGACTCAGTAGATAACAGAGTCTGGGGCAAGTGTCTGGATGCCCCTGCTTTGCATTTGAATGACACACCAGAAAACATCACTGGATTTGACACCGTGGCCAACCGAGTGGAACAATGGGGAGACCATACAAGACCACATTACACCAGTAGGATAAACAGCTCCATTTAAAACAGTCTTCCGGGCCAAAGTGTGGATGAAACTGCTTTCTAGAGATTCAGACAGAATTTGAAACGGGATCTCTTAATGTCTTTTGGAACGGGAAAGCTCTTAGGTTTAGTGCGACTCAATAAAACTTCATTTAAGAGGTTTGTTTGTTTGGACTGTAATCATTTTTCATTTAAGAGCAAAAGACTCACATAGTAGTTCTATCGTTGCGACTGGATTGCCAAGTGTTACGCAATGCAGGTGCCAAGCACCCCCCCCCTTTTTTTTTTTTAGATTTCATTTCACAATGACTAATTTAAGCTATTTCCCAAGTGTGGGGTGTGTTCCTCTCATTAGATCATGTGAAATATTCCACACGAGAACTGCAAAGTTTTCCCAGCTAATGAACATTTCCACATTAAAACACAATCAAGGACAAACGTCCTGTTTCTGCACAGAGAGGCTCGTTTAGGGCTGAAGTGAATTGGCAATAAAAGTGACCTGACTGTGCAATAAGATCTCCTCTGTCTAAGCCCAGAGGCGCAGCTGAAGCGCCTGCGCGCTCCTGCGCCGCTACAGATTATTCCCTATCAATAACACTGGCCTGGGCTTAAGTGAGCCAGAGAGAGAGAGAAAAAGACAGCGAGAGAGATACTGCAAGAGTTGTGCCGCAGAAGAGAAAAGCAGTCAGTACATGTTGGCCTGAACTCGCACTGCAAATGCACATCTTTCGCCCATTTATTCTTTTTGTGCTTTTTTTGGGGGGGGGACAATAATCCTTTCCACTAAGATTGAGCACGCTGTGTTCATGGGTGGGAGATACCTTTGAGTCTCAGCATGAGCGAGGGTCTCTAGGGGGCAGCCAGCATTTAGGAGAACTGATTAATCATACTCTCTCTCTCTCTGTCTCTCTCGCTCTCTCTCTTGCTCTCTCTCGCCCTGGGAGGTGATAGCTCATGGTGGTAGCAGGAGGCCTGGCCCTTGTTAAGCGTGCATCCAGCAAGAGACGGGGTTTACATAGCTCTGTGTGTGTGAGAGAGAGAGAGAGAGAACAGGGGAGACGAATGAAAGCCTGCTGAAGCCATGAATTATCACCCACTGCACCTCTGGAGCAGAGCACACATCAATGGGCCAGACCTACAGGCTACACACACACACACACATATTCACAGAGACTGGTGCATGTGCACACATACACCTACACTCTTAAGAATAAAGGTGCTTCAAAGGGTTTTATTGAGCAATGCCACAGAAGAACCATTTTGGTTCCATGAAGAACAGATGGGCCTCATTCACCAGTGTCAGCAGTTCTCAGTCATTCTGAGAATTTTCTTACATTTATTCTTGAGAAAAGCCCAAAAACAAAGACTCAACTACGTCAGATTTCTAATGTGTTTTAAGACACAGAACTATTCACAGCTATGCTCTTATAATGATGGATCCCATCGGCCTGGTAAATTGAACAAATACAAAGAAGAAAACACTGGTGAATGTCAAATTCCTCGCAAAAAAAACGTAAGTGGGTTTTAAGAAGAAATTTCTTCTTCTGAAGAACGTTTGGTGAAGGAGACCCCATGATTACAAGAGAGAGGAACCCTCGCATTTGGCAAAGAACCTTCACACCTATGGATCTAATACAATTGATCTCTCTCTGTGTCTATAATGGAACCAATGGAGTTCTTCTAGAGCTTCTGATTCTTCTAGGGCTTCGCTCAAAGAACCATTTAAAGGACCTTTATTTTGATGAGTGGAGCATTCTTAACTAATGCAATTAATGCAATGATTAAACTATGAAACAAAACTTGTGTATGTGATCATTCTGCGCCTTGTACATTAAATTCCAGAGCGGCATTAAGCGTCCTTCAGCTTCATTCAAGTCACTCCTCTCCAGACTACTGGGGATTTTCCAAACCGAAATGGTTTTTACTCAAAACTCCTCTTGGAGAAATATTAGTCACAAGAGTTTGTGAAGTGGGGTGAGATAAAGGAGTGGAGAGGGAGAGGGAGAGAGAGGGAGAGAGAGCGATTGCGCCGGAATGGGATGAGTGGTGTCCATGGAGAATTTGGAAGTAGTGGATGTGACTCCTCCACTCAATCTGCGCAATCTCCAATACTGGCTGAATAAATTGCTTTTTAAATATATTGCTTAGCTCCTATCTATGAAGCGCTGATGTGGATACATTTCATGAGCCGCTATTTAAACGAGCCTCAGCCCCTTCAGCAGTGTGCTCTTATTAAAAAAAAATACTGCTGGCTTTGACTGCCCAATGCTAACCTGAAATGAATCGATAAAATAACACACAGGGCAACACACATGCAGAAACCTGGCCCTTCACACACATATGCTGAAGAATAAGTAGCACGCACATAATTAATGTAATGGAGTTTGGTGCGCGCTATCAGCTCTTAGTATCAGCATAATGATGATCTGCACCCGTTATAAGAGTCAATAAGCCTGGGGATATGAGCTTAATGTCTGCCTCTGCCTTTTGTGCTCCACTGAGGGGCGGCAGCCATCGGAAATGCAGCTCGCTAATGCAGCACATTTCCAATTGATTAATGCTGCAGATCTTATTTGCGGAAACCACATTATGCTCCTGAAGGAAGTTGAGGCAAGATAGGGAACCATTCCAGCTATACATGAGGACATAGGGAGGAAATCCCATAAAGGAACCTACTTAAAGGTGTTGAGGTTCTTCCCCCTTATATGAGCTGAAGCAATAATAGGGGAGCTAAGTGGTCATCCAGTGGGTTCCTATTAGTAAACAATGTGGTTAGATGATTCATTGCTAACAGTTGCATCACTGATGTGAGAAATAGAATAAATAAATAAAGAAATAAAATACAATAGGGGAAACAGAGGTTGCATGGAGCATTCAGACAGATGGGTATCCTTTAAAAGCAGTAGAATACGGTGTGTTGCGCAATCAGCAAAGGCCCTACTGTCCTACAACCATTTTCTCCAATTGATCTGCTGTGTGCTCTGAAAGCCCATTAGTGTAATGTTGTATTAAATAATAATGTACACTGGGAACAACCTATACGAGGTGATGAACCAATCAATAGCCTCATCTGACTAGGCTATATTTGGACTAGATTTGAAGGGTTTGGTTCCAAAATGCCATTTTCATCCGTTTTTGTTTTCCAGTGAAGTACACTGTTAGGAGCAAGCTTTACACACACACACACAAAATTTCAGGGCTACCGGATTATTGATTTGTTGAATATGTGGTCACACCCAACAGGAAGTTACATCATCAGAATTTCCTGAGAATCAAAAGAGAACAGAAAGTATTTTCTCTTCATCTTTTCTCTTTGTTTTCAATATTTTTTTTTATATTCTAAAATCAAAATATCAGAATGTAGCAGTACCAATATATAAGTGCTAGTACAGCCCAGATTATAATATGGAAATGGAAAGAGAATTATTCATTCAAATAAAATGAGTAAATAGTAAATAAATTGTACAGTTAGTAAATAGTAAAAAATTAAAATACACTTCATGTTTTGCCAGTGTGTACCCTTACAGTGTCACATGTGAAATCATTCAGTGTCACATGTGTCTAATTCACATGTTTTGTCTGTAAGGATGAACTGGCTAAATAGATCCTTGTTGTCACACAAAAACAAAAAATCTTTTACTTTAACAGAATATGAATCTAGCAATTATTATAAATATAATAATGAATAGACCAATGCAAATACTCAATATAAATATATATATTTAGTTTATTTCCATTATAAAATATTTTGGAATTAGAGTTTTTGCATGACAGCAACAACATGCTAAAAGGTACAACCCTGGTACATTCCACCTATTTAAGCCACTGTCAGCAAGAAACCATGCAAAAATAAATAAATAAATAAAGAAAGAAAGAACTTCCTGAGAGGGCGTGACACATTTTCAATTGTCATTTGGTAAGTATGTGTATTTTCAGATTCAGTGTTAAAAACATAATGAATACATCTTAATTTCTAAGGGTCACAGAGACACCCCCAATTGTGGTATTAACCAATTTGCAATTGCTTCCCAGAGAAAGGCATTTTTTTTTCACTTCTCTTCCTTATGTAGTTTTTTATTGTTTATTTTTACTGTTTTGTTAACATTTGTGTGAATGTATTTAGTATGAATAATTCTGAACAAAACTTATTATTTAATATATATATATATATATATATATATATATATATATATATATATATATATAATTCTACTTCTATTTATAAAGAGATAAATTTCACATTGCCAGAGTTTTGGAAATAATCTAAAATGATTCACTTTCATGTAGCTTAAATCAGTGAGTTGTTTAATTACACTGGAGAATGGTAACACTATATTTTGATGGGATCTATTCAAATATCTATTAAATGCAAATGAACTGTAGGTTGAATAAAATACTTTCTATTAAATGTAACCGGAGCCTAATGTTTACTTCAACAAAATATTGACCTAATCCTAAACCTTCATGCTGTTAATAATAAACTTCACCAGACATCATTTTAGCACTTAGGCATTGGTAGAAAATAAAACAAAATAAAACAAAAAAAAAATACAGAGGGATTTTTCCCCATTAGATTTATTTCAAACTCACTAACTGCAAGCAGACTAGCCTCAGCACTGTCCACTAGGAAATTGTGAGCATTGTTGTCTGCTGCTGAATGAATCTGACTCATATACAAGCTGACGAGCCTGACGTGTGAATGACTGGCGCAGAGAGGATGTGATGGACAGAGGCAGCTGTGCTTTGACAGAGAAATATCTTCATGTAAATGTCCCTCTCCAAGGATGACAATGAGCATTAGGGCAGAGCATGCGAGCGCTGTGCGTTTGGCTAGTGAGCGCAGTGCTGCTTTCGCAGAGCTATGCTATAAGAGTGTAAATGGATTAGTGCAGATGAAGCATGCAGAAGAGCTTAGGCCACAGCCAGGCAGAATAAACAGGATAGAAGGTGATAATCTGCCCAACTGTGATAAGAACACGGAAATCCAAACTTACAATCATGTCAGCGTTATCTGTAAAGACCTGTGTACTTCGGAATAGGAACAGTGACAAAAATGGTCGAAGTACTGGGCCATTGATATAAGATAATATAAAATATATATGGTAGGATTTTTTTTTTGCCTCATCTGTAGTAAATATAAAAATGTACTGGTGTGTGCGACGTGTAGGGATTTTTGGAGTATTTATTACATCTGAGACAAAATATACAAATGCATAAATTTCACTTAAATAGAGCTTTATTCAGGATATTCAAGAGCAGGACAAATTTATACAGAATGGATATCAATTCAATAAAGTGCAGTAATTTTGAGGTACCTTGCTGTATATAATTACAATAATTCTATAATGTGTTGTCAGATTGAGGTCATGTGTGTGACACCAGCAGAAGAAAAATATTTTTGTAAATCTAAAAATAGCAAATACAGTCTACAATCAGCAACAAGCAAAATGAGCTCATACAATTCCATTTAACGGTCTAAATTACAGAGTAGTACTGTCAATGTTGTGATGTGGCCTATACAGTATATACATATCAAATCAATTAAATGAAAATATATTTACGAATATAACTGATAATAATACAGCTCATCATTAATACACCGTTAAAAACAAGTCTGAAGGAGGGAGGGGAGGGGCAACTCAGTGCTCTTTGTCCAACTGGCTCTTTGTAGCAGCCCTGGTCCTGCTGTGTTCACCACTTTGATATCTAGTGATAAGGGGGATATTTTTTAGCATTAATTCCTATTAGTCCTAGAATGTGTTTAGTGCAAGAAAGTTAAATGAGCTTTGGTATTATATTGTTTGTTTGTTCTTATTTGTTTTGTGACATATTATGGTATATTCAGCATTCTCTTCCTGCCCTGAACGCAATGAAAAGCATGTGATATGGTACGATTTTCTAAATGCTTTAAAGTAGAAAACATAATACTGTATCTCAAAGCTATAATTACGCCACAGAAGAGGAAACATAGGCAAACTGACGCACTGTTGTGTGTTCCAGTTGTGTGGGTCCCCTAGTGGCAAAGGTGCATAACATGGTCTTACTGCCTCTGCCACCACTCACAGTTCATTAAAGCACAGCCAAAAGAACCATAATTACAGGGTGATCAAGGGGAGAGCCACTGAATTGTTTTCTTTAGTCTGTCTGAAATGCTAATGCGTCATTTCAATGTGCTTAATGATAATCAAGAGTAAATTGGACTGTTTGCAGATTTAGAAAAACCTCCCTGTTAATACATCAACACATTTTGTTTTGTTTTGTTTTTTTAACGATTTTTTTTTTTGTTCACGCTTTCTGAAAACGAAGGAAAATAGAATCCTGGCAAAAGAAGAGATCTCATGTATATTTATAAGATTTGACATGTCTGAGGGTATGCTTTCATAAGTCAAGTAGATCCTATTACGCTGCTTAAATGGATTTTCATGGGTGTTAGAGTTTAGAATGCACCATCATATGCGGTGACTGATACATATTCATGATATGTGCGTGGCTACATGGTGAGCGGAGCGCTAGTCAATCTAAGCCTGTGGTAATTGTTTATCTGCTGTGTGTTCTTTTAGAATCAGTCTTCCTCCCCAGCGCATAAATTGAGCTGTCTCGCCGGCTTGGTGGACATTTTGTTGTGTGTATGTGTGTGTGTGTGTGTGTGTTTTTTTTTTTTTTTTTTTGGTAATACCCTCAGCCCTTGTGGAGCGGCAGGCTTCCGTGCGGAAAAACCCCACGCGATAAATGTCATTTCAAAATCAATTTGCATGAAAAAGGTGGAGTGGGAGGTGAAGAGTGTGTGGTCCTCAGGACAGATAATAAATACCGTGGACTACATGCATTTGCATCTGCAGCCCTACCCCAGCCACCCCAGAATACACAGCTCCCTTTACCAAGCTACCTGTGAAAATGCACAAGCTGATCAACATCAATCGGGAAGTAAATAAACAAGTCAGTAAACAAATAAACATAGCCCTTAACTTGGTACATATTCCTAGTAAAGAAAGTAAGGCACCATAGCTGAGGTTATAGACCACTTTTTTAAAAATCCAGTGCAATTGGAAAGCATGAGCAGATGATCAATACAAATGCAATCATATAAAAATGACACACCACCCAAACATTCCTTTTTGTCTTCTTCTTCATATATGTATGTGAGTGTGTGTGAAAGAAATCGTCCAGTATAAAAAAAAGGCTACGTGGTGAACAGGAGTGGCCAGCCCCATCTACAGAGACTCAACAGCACAGTCATCACACACAAACACAGGAGATGCAGCTCTGTCTCCTCGCTTGATAAATGGCCCTGAGTGTGCGAGTCTCGGTGCATGCGTGCTTGCATGCGTGAATGCGCACGCGTGTGTGTGTGTGTGTGATTGTGAGTGTGTGTATGCATGTGCGAGAGCCCCTGCTCTAAAGGCAGCAGGGTAGGCAGGTGGGCTCTCTGGGCTGTGCTCTCTCTCTAGTCCCCTGCCGTCACCGCCGATATGACTCTCCTCGACTACGCGTATTCTTAAGCAATAACAACGTGATCCGTATTATCCACCCAAGAATACCCGTCACCGAAGAGAGTCTTTTTTTACGGAGAAAGCAATAACGGAATCGCGAGCACTGTCCTCTGCCATTTTTGGCAAACGGCAAGGCCTTTCAAAACAATTGACTGGAGATGCTTTGTGGCACAAGGCAAGGCCCCATCAACGGCTCTTCTGCAAACAGAAATTAACACAGTGCATTTTGTTCAATCCATGCTGTCAGAGGAAAACGTGAGGCAGTAGCATAGTTAGCTCTGTTAGCTCTGTCTTCCAACAGTCTGGTGAAGCCTGTTGTGGTAAGGAGTGTCTATATAATGTAGAAGCATTACATATGGAGACGTGGAAGAGAGGTGTGGAGAGCAAGGGGGTGGGGGCGAAACAGGGACGTGTATGGGGTAAGGGGATTGCCCCCCCTCCCCACTTCTCCCCTGCCCCCACACCTCAGCATGCACCTACCTGAGTCTCCAGCATGTGGAGAGCCTGGCCCGATCTGGCTTCCCCCTGCAGCACCAGAGCATGAGCTGCTGACCATCTCCACGCTGCAGACAACATCCCACTGTACGAGCCTTCCTGCAAAACACACACAGGCAGGTTAGGGTTCAGGAAAGTGCTCACGGCCTTTCGAGCCAGCCTACACATCACTATGTCGGCCAAGCCATTACACACTTCCAGTGTTTCAGCTGTCTATGAATTAGAGAGATGAAAAACGGAGGCACACAATAGCAAATGGTCTTTTTGCACCATGAGGAGAATCTCACACTGCAATGGGAATTTTTGTAAAGCATGTCAACAACCTATTTTTGATGTGTTCTGTTCTCTAAAACACATTCTGGGATTCAAGGATAAGAGGTGGTGCGTGTTACAACACCCAGTCTGTGTGCTATTACACATGGACATTTGGACACTGACAAACTGTCCACATTCAGAAGTAGATTTTTTTTTTTTTTACAAATGTAGTAGATGTGAAATTTAATTACAGCACTGAGACAACATCCCACTAGTCATGCTAATCAGAATAGTTTTAGGGCTTAAAGCTGAAAGCAAATATAATTAATAATGTATGGTATTTCAAGCAGTCAGTGCAAAATATTCCCATTTTAACGGATCTGCTCACATGAATACAAATAACATGCTCCGTTTTATTGATTTACTTTTTAATCAATAGCTCTGCTTCCCTATGTAGATGACTTTTAATTCAATGCTTTACTCTGGCTTTGTGTATTGTGTTTGACAGGTTTTAAAAAATGTTTTACTGATTTTTTCCCTTATTTTAATATCACGTTTTATTGGAAACGTGTTTAGGCAAATAATTTCAGCATTATTTCAATGTTTTGAAGCAGCATAGAATTAAGAATGACAAATAAAAATTAATGCTGAACAAGGCATTTTACATTTTTAGGGTGAAGAGACATTTTAGAGGCATAAAAACATTAAGTAATTCAAAATGAATTTTGTTCTAACAATGGAAAATACAAATAATTTTTTGACGTTTCTAATTTTGACAGCAAGATTTCTCCTAAAATTCTCCTAAAACTGACAAAACTAATGAAACCCAATCTATACAATTTTATACTGCTTGATAAACCAGTTCTTCTGAGGAGACGAGCAAACACCTGAAAGCTACGAAGACATGCTGAGATGATCTCAGAAAAGACAGGATTTCAACAACAAGCTGACTCCTATATACACCCCTATACCATATCTTAATACAGACAGATCATAAAACAGGCTGGGGAAGGTAGAGAGGAGAGACTTGGAGGCAGATGGACGGAGAATGTGAGACACAGCGAGTAAAACAGAGAGAGAGAGAGAGAGAGAGAGAGAGAGATGGACTGAAGCAGTGAGCACAACAAAAGCGGCTGTGGAGCATCCCAGTGCTGTAGCAGCCTGCTGCCCCCCCCAGCCTGCTAAACAACGGGACGCACCTCTCAAACACATAGACACACACACACACATACACATGCACGCATGCACATACACACAGCTGCCCTGACGCAGGGCACACTCGCCCAGCATTATAGCCCCAGGGCACTCTCTCCACCTAGGAGACATCACACACTCTCTCTCCAGCTCCGCACACAAACACACATACACACACACATACACACACCGGCAGCCAGGGATTCTCCCCCCATCACCCATCGCCAAACTCCGAGAATGAATCAATGCCCCTCCATGCAGATCTATTTCTGTTTGTCTTCAGCAAAGTTCCTCTGGGTGCACTCAATCACTTTCTCCTCTCGGTGTGATTTCTTCTTTTTTTATTCAGTTTTCGTCTTCGATTTCTCTCTCTTTCGTGCACGCGCCTTGCTCTCGC
The DNA here is from genome assembly GCF_030463535.1 of Salminus brasiliensis. NCBI lineage: Eukaryota > Metazoa > Chordata > Actinopteri > Characiformes > Bryconidae > Salminus > Salminus brasiliensis. The sequence continues at coordinate 16,981,455 of NC_132882.1, read as the reverse complement.
GCTTCTCTCTGAAATGTCTTTATGATGGAATTGCGTGGTACACTGATTGCAGGGTGAAAAAAATGGCAAAAAAAAAAGCTGGATGAAAACCTCCACTGATTTTTTTTCTTTTTCCAGCCTGGCTGCTGAGCATCTCTGAGTGAATCTGTATTCTCTCCCTCACTCCACTTCTCTCTCCCTCCCTTTCTTTCTCTCTCTCTCTCTCTCTCTCTCTCCACGAGAGCTCTGTGGTGCCCTATTCCAACCCCATAGAAAAAAAAGCACCACTTCTGGCAGGACCCTTTACTGATTGCAATTTAATTGCAAAGAGCCCATGAATATGGTAATATCTCGCAATACTCTTGACAGGAGCAAAGAGCGTTTCTACGCTGAACGCTGATGCGGGGCTCTGCACATATATACATTGAAACACCAAAAAAAAAAAAAAAAAAAACACCCCAAAGAGGAAAAAAAAACCCACAATATATAAACACACGTACACGAGAACACAAGCTCCTCCAACTGCGGAATTAATTACTGGAAATATCAGGATACCCATTTCCTCCCTCTGCATTGATGGAAGAAAAGAGAATGGAAAAAGGAGAGTGGACGCTCAGAGAAAAGGAGAAAAGAGAGTGGACGCTCAGAGAATGTGTGGAAAAGCAAAGAGTGGATGCTGAGGTAAAGGATTACGGGAGTGTAGATGCTGAGAGGAAAAAAAGGAGAAGCGACAGTAACAGAGAGAAAGAGAGAGAGCGAGAGAGAAAGAGAGAGAGAAAGGACTGTGGACGTGGACAGATGTCCACGCGCACGCGGTGGTGGAAGTGACTTACCCTCCCAGCCCTGGGGTCCGGTGGGCGCCTCCTGCGGAGCTGAAACCCGAGGAGGAGGAGGAGGAGGAGGCGTCTGCTGCCTGCCTGCGATGCGCCGGGGGTAGCACGGCTGCGGCTCTCCGCACACGCTCCACACACACTCCTCAGAGAGCCACACAGAGACAGAGAGGGGGAGAGAGAGGGAGGAGAGAGGCGGCCAGGCAGAGTCCCGCGGTGCACAGGTGGACGCTGCTGCTAAGGCTGCTGCTGCTGAAGCTGAGGCTGCTGAGGATGAGGTTGAGGCATCCCGCTCCACAAAGAAAGCGTCAAAAAAGCCCACTCTTCTCAGTCCTGAGCCCAGTGATCACCCTGACACAGTGGATGAACTTACAGCGGCGGAAGACAGACAGAGAGAGAGAGAGAGAGAGAGAGAGACTGAGGCAGAGAGAGCAAAGAGAGGGAGAGAGGGTGAGAGAGCAAGAGAGCATGACAGAGAAAGAGCTGAGAGAGAGCTGTGTGTGTGTGTGTGTTCGGTGTGTGTGAGAGAGGGAGATAGAGAGAGGGGAGTGAGGGAGATGGGGAAGAGGGGGAGTGAAAGAGAGAGAGAGAGAGAGAGAAAGAGAGAGAGAGAGAGAGGAGGGTCTGAGTGAGTGAGTGAGTGATGGAGGGAGGGAGGGAGAGAGCGAGAGAGGCAGAGAGAGAAAGAGAGAGAGAGAATATCCATCCAGTGGTCCACAGCCTCGTAGCTATAGGCTTTTTTTTTAATACTCCAATTCTCTCCCTCTCTCTCTCTCTCTTTCTCTCTCTCTCTCTGTCTACCTCTCTCTACCTTGCTCTCCCTCCCTGGCTCAGAGGAAGGGAGAGAATAATTAGATTTGAGCCACACACACACACACACACACACACACACACACACACACACACACACACACACATACACACTTTCCAAGCGCACCGAGTTGTGGATGCAAGGCTGCTAATGGTGGATTAATTGAGGGAGATGTGAGGTGCTCCATGCTCTGCAGGCCTCCCGTCCTGACGTCCCAAAGGGAGCGTGGCCCCAGCCCCCGTGGGACCACTGTTAATACACAATCAAAAAAATAAAGAAAGAAAAAAATAGAAAAGGAGAAAAAAAATGCCATTGTGAAAATGACTGCTCTCGCGCTCGCCATCCCCCCTCTCAGCAGCATATGCTGACTGACACCGCTTACTTGGCTATTAAAGAGAAAAATGTAAAAACATCACCCAATCGGATCTGATCCCTCTACAAAAAAAAAGAAAAAAAAAGAAAAGGAAAAAGCAACATTTCAATGCTGTTGCCATCAGTGGACACGCAGGGAAGACCACTGCTCTTTCTGAATGGTGGCGTTACACACCAAAGTGGAGTGGGATCCTTTCGTTGAAAGAGGGAGGAGAGGAAAGAGAGAAATTTCCTGAAATGAAAAAAAGGGGAAAAACAACAAATGCACCTAATTTCATTCCGAATGATGTAAGGCTGTCTTAATGCCAACAAGCCTTTTAACTTCCCGCAACGGGGCTGACTTTTGAGGCTGACATTTCCAATTACAATGGCCTAAAATGATTTAAATGGGAAGCGTTTCTCTCTCTCTCTCTTTTTTCTGTGTAAGTGACAGTCAAGCTATCTTTGCCTTTAGAGCTGAGATTATTCCCAGCAGATCAGATGAATGAATTTGTGTAAACACCCTGCGTTCACTGCCAGCTTACTTCCTTCTTCTCGTGCAGCACAGTTTTCCTCTGCATGGAGCCGGCGCTCAGATTAATCTCTATTAAAATGCTATCAAACAGGTATGAGGCTGAGAGGCTGAGATGCTGCAGTGCTTGGCTGTAGAAACACCGGTGCTTTCAGCCCAAAAAAAAAAAACACAGTTCGCACGGCCTCAGACAACCCCCCTAGACCCTCTGCATGCTCTTGCCTGGCTAAATGCAGTCCTTCCCATACTGAACACACACAAATCATATCTATATTCGGGATAAATGAAAAGAAAACTGCTCTATCTGGTTATTGGATTATAATACAAAGCAGACAAAGGAATCGGACATGGTGAATTTCATGCCAAAGGCAGCCATCTACTGCCCCCTGTTGACCATTCGCTCAGCTGGAGCGTCAGGGCCTTTTATTGTTCCAGGCAAGCAGTGCTTATTGGTGAGGCACCTACTGCAATTACAGGGGAACGGCCAATAATTCTTTATCAAGTGCTAATCACACCAGGTGACAAACAACCAGATCTTCAAACGGGAAGCAGCGGAGGACAGGGGCGAGGCTGGCTGTCTGGAAGAGGATCGAAAAGAGGAGAAAGGCAGGAGCTGGAGAATGTGGTGGAGAGGAGGAAAAGAGGTGCTATATAGAGGGAAAGGATCGAACGCTCTTGCGCTCCAGATTTCTGAAGGAGACGAGAGGTGTTCTCTCACGAATGCCTGACTGCTTGCGTTTTCAATCCTCCAAGGCCAACACTCAGCCTGGCACAAAGACATACACATAATGAAAAATCCATCCGCCTTCCCCTCTTCTCCCTCTCTATCTCTCCTCTCCCTCTAACTCTCCCTTTTCCTGTTTGTTCTTTCTTTTTCTGAAAACAAACCAGCAATTAAGGTGAGAGTGTGTCATTGTGCAGGGGGGGGGGGGCAAGATGGAGAAGAAAAAGGAGAGAGAGAGAGAGACAGAGGGAGAGAGAATGAATCCCATTCCTGCTCTGCTGACACTCATTGTTTGCTTGTGCTGAAGTAATTGAAATTGACTTTCAGAAGAGGTGGGGGGGGGTGCATTAATTGGTCGTCATCACTGATGAAGATCCAGAGTGAATGAGTCCCCCCACATAAAAAAAAAACAGCTAGAGCTAGACCAGTGCAGCACCAGAGGTATGATTGCACCCTACTTTTACAATTGCTTTTGGGGTAAAACAGGTCTTTTTCAATCAATAGTGTTTAATAAAGCATGGATGACTGTCATTCGGACCACTGTTCCAGTTCCAACAAGAGAAAAGGGGGAAAAAAAAGAGAAAGAAACAAACAAACAAACAAAGAGTGTAAGGATGGAAAGAGGAGAAAAAATTAAAGAGAAAGAAAAACAAAGAAAGGAAAAGGTAAGGATGGAGGGATTCCCAAGAAGAAATGAAGAAAAACTGCAAGAAAGAAAGAAAGAAAGAACAGTTAATAAGAAAAGGGAAGGAATGAAGGACGGAGGAGAAAAAAAGAAAGGGTAAGAGTGGAAGGAAGGAAGGAAGGAAGGAAGGAAGGAAGTGAGAAGGGAAGGAGGAGAAAAAAGAAAGGGTAAGGGTGGAAGGAAGGAAGGAAGGAAGTGAGAAGGGAAGGAGGAGAAAAAAAGAAAGGGTAAGGGTGGAAGGAAGGAAGTGAGAAGGGAAGGAGGAGAAAAAAAGAAAGGGTAAGGGTGGAAGGAAGGAAGGAAGGAAGGAAGGAAGTGAGAAGGGAAGGAGGAGAAAAAAGAAAGGGTAAGGGTGGAAGGAAGGAAGGAAGGAAGGAAGGAAGTGAGAAGGGGAGGAGGAGAAAAAAGAAAGGGTAAGGGTGGAAGGAAGGAAGGAAGGAAGGAAGTGAGAAGGGAAGGAGGAGAAAAAAGAAAGGGTAAGGGTGGAAGGAAGGAAGGAAGGAAGGAAGGAAGGAAGTGAGAAGGGAAGGAGGAGAAAAAAAGAAAGGGTAAGGGTGGAAGGAAGGAAGGAAGGAAGGAAGGAAGGAAGGAAGGAAGTGAGAAGGGAAGGAGGAGAAAAAAAGAAAGGGTAAGGGTGGAAGGAAGGAAGGAAGGAAGGAAGGAAGTGAGAAGGGAAGAAAAAAAAAAAAGAAAGGGTAAGGGTGGAAGGAAGGAAGGAAGGAAGGAAGGAAGTGAGAAGGGAAGGAGGAGAAAAAAGAAAGGGTAAGGGTGGAAGGAAGGAAGGAAGTGAGAAGGGAAGGAGGAGAAAAAAAGAAAGTATAAGTAAGGATGGAAAGAAGGAAAGAAGAAGGGATGGAAGAAAAACAAAAAAGAAAGAAAGAAAGAAGGGAAGGAAGAAGGGAAAACAAAAGAAAGAAAAGACAGAAAGGAGGAAGAAGAGGAGGAAGAAGGGTCGTAAGGAAACAAGAGAAAAACAAAAGAAAGAAAAGGGAGAAGGGAAGGAAGAAAGAAAGAAAGAAAGAGAGCTCTGCAGATCACACACACACACACACACCCTCTGTCCGGCCTTCACAGCTAACCTGGCTGTGAGTGGACTGTAATGACCAACTATTAGTGTTGCGTTATTTGCGCTGCCTAAAACACATTACTTCATTAGCAGCTGCTTCCCTACAGCAGCCGCTCTCTGTGTGTGCAGAGGGGGCGTTTTCACTCTGAACAAAAAAGATGATTTATTCAAATTTGATGCACTCAATTTATTCACCTTGTGGCTCGTGCTTGTTGCAAAAGAAAAAAAAAAGAAATAAAAAAGAAAGAAAGAAACGTTCACCTACTCCTGCAATGCATAGAGCTGCGCCACGAGCCTGGCAACGTTTCAATTCAGCACACACACACACACACACACACACACAAACACAAACACACACACTCGTACTCGCACACGTACACGCACATGCACGCACACTGTATGCTTCATTTGCATAGACTAACATACACAAACAAGCCCCCACACACAAACACACACATGTCCAGTAAATACGATTCCTTCAAACAAACGTGGGCTGCTGAAACACACTCTAGGGATGCAGCGAGGAGAAGGGTGGGCAGCAAAGGCCACGCTCACCGCTGCCTGTAACCAAATGGCATCCTTCTCTCTCAGTGTGAACATCTTAGGAATGCATTATTAAAGAGAGCAAGACCCCCGGGCTACAGCCAGGGGACCGGCCAACAATAAACAAGGAGAAAACGCCAATATTTGACTGAAAGACGTAAGAGTGCCCCGCGCAGGCTGTTTCCCCCCCTTACCTGCTGGAGCGGGCAGTTATGACATGTGCTCGTGTGACGCATTTAACTACAGTGGGCGTGTGTGCGCGTGCGCGCGTGTGTGTGCGCGCGTGACGGACAAGCGTGTGGTGAAAGTACGTTTACAGTAATAACACCCACACTGTGTAAATATTTGACCATCAGTGGACCAGAACAGAAAACAGACAGATTCCTCTGAACAGAATCTGTACATTGAGGGGTCCATATAATGGGAAACCGAAATTTTAAATACATTTAAAGCAAAAAAGCATTACAAAAAATTAAAAATATATATAGCATTCACATCATTACACAAAGTCGATATTATCGTTATCACGCAAAACCTCGTATCTTTAAAATGGCAATTTTACAGAAGCAAGTAAATGTAAGGAAATGGAGCATTTCTATTGGTCCATTCATCATGACATTTTGACACAAAAAAATATTACCAGATTAAAATGTTGTCGAAAGTAAAAAACGGCAAACATGTTATATTAATAAAAAAAATAATAATAATTTCACTGTTTTTGTCCAAATCTGCTACAGCACTTTAGCCCCGCCCATTCATACTGAAGTTGTGTGCACGTGCTGGTCGGAAGATCCTGCTCCCCTCTCTTTTAAGCTAGAAATTAGGATCGTGTCTAGTTTAAGTGCTTTGTTGTCGGAGCGACATGAAAATGGCGGCTAATGTAACGGTAATAAGCTGCAGAGTTGCAGAGTAGTCGGCTTTCTATGGCTTACAGCGATAAACAGCATTGTTCTACAGCAAGTGAAACGCACTCAGATTACAGATTAAAATAATGTGCACAAACGACCATTAACAGGAGCTGCACTGTTCAAAATAAAGAATGATGTACCGCCCAATACTGATTCAGCGTTCTCCGCCATGTTAAGAGGTCGATGGTCACCTCAACCTGGGAACCCAGGTATCAAAATGATCTCAATTTCCCACCAGACATCACGATTTGAGGGGATGTTCATGTACAACTTCAAAGCCAGGAACACATGAATGCAGCATTATTAGAACAAGACCCAGTACAGGGCTGCCAGTCACAGCAGAGCCAATTAACATATGTTTTAAAAAGCACAGAAATAGCCTCATTTATACTAAGTGATGAACAGAAGTTTGTTTTTTTGTACATAAAAATGCACAAATGCTATAAGATCTAATGTCCCCCCCAGGGAAACGGGCTGGCTGAATCCAAGAATAATGTAGTATATAGGCTCTATAAAGTTGAGCCACTTGTCCTTCTTCTATAAAATTACCATTTTATTGATAAAAGGTTTTCTCATAATAAAAAAAAATTATGCATACAATACTCAAGAGGCCTTAAGTGTTCTCAGTCCTCGCTCATATTAGTATTAGTGTGTCTTTTAAGGTCTTTTAAGAGTCCATGGTGTTATCAGACTGGAGCGCTGGAGACCCCTGGCTGCAACAACCTGCACACCAACCGCACTGGTGGTCTTCAGAATGACCTGTGCTCCAAAGGCTAAAACAGTACACTTCCACACACATACTTACTTACTTACTTACACACACACACACACACACACACACACACACACATATATATACTGTGCCTGTGTTTGCAGACAACCCCGTCTTCTTCTGACATTTTTAGTGTAAGAAAAACACCAGTATTGTTGGAATAAAACAGATATTTACTGACATTTTTCCTTGGTATGAAGAGTAGATTTTGCCTAAATAACGATGATATATGAGATATATGATGTTCACATGTTGAAAATGTATTCACTCATTTGCATTGTTGTCTATATATTTACTGAATAATAATATGTTATATACTATTTACATCTATTCACCCTGAAATTGAAGGGCTGATGTGTGCTCTAGACAGCACTTCATTCCAAAAGGCAGAAATTCCTATTGTGATATAAAGATATACACCTCTGTCTCACATTAAACTGCTACACAGAACAGTAAACCCAACACAAAAAGGGCATTGATTTTGATTTGCTGTGTCTTGAACAGCTCTACCGCTGTAGTATCTTAAGTAATAATGCTGAATGTTAGAGCCCCTGTACAAGGGTAGGGTTCAGAAGCACCCTAATCCACCAGATTGGCCAGTATCAGCAGCATTATTAATATCCTTAAGTCATCTTTGTTGATACTGAGGCCTATATATATTCAGTAATTATATTAAAACTCAGTTATACTTCATTTATAACAGTAAGAGCTAGAATGTCTGGACCTGTCGCAGCTCCTGCACATTTAAAGGTGCATTAGTCAAGCTTTAAGAAACCACTTCCATTCCAGTCTTCCAGTCCTGACCATGAACACAAAGCACACCTCTAAAATCTCTTTTTCAGAAAGACTTATCATCTTCCTATCACCCCACAAGCTTTGCAAATTCTTGCAGTGGCGTTTGGCCACAGCCAGCATCAAACTTCCATGTGTGTGTGATGGGTGTTACCATTTCACCCTTATATGTGGTGATGGCAGTGAAATTATACATCTAAAACACTTTAGAGTTTTGGGAAGTAACGATTTGCTGCTGTGAGAATAGTTGAGTGATTTCACTGTCTGCCAGTTCTGTGTAATGAGCTCCCATGAGTTTATCACTCACTACCCGTGTTAGATAGTTAGCATCATTAGCTGCAGCTGACCAGTATTACATATACCTTTCTCATGAAGGTTCACTCAATGCTTTACTTTACTTTTTTACTTTTACTTTAGATTTATCTACTCCATCCGTTATGTCCGTCTGTCACTCAAACAGTTCAGTTCATTATACAGATTTAAAGCATTTATAAACCCGTGGTGGAGGAACTTCGCTAATTCAGTGTCCTGGTTCATCCAGCCCCTTTGCTTGTGATAATCCTCTTCATTTCGGAACAGGACTTCTGATTTTACCTCTGGTTGACCATGTTTATCGTCATGATGGTTTTTTTATTTGGTCCACAACACAAGTACCTGGAGATGCAGGGGGCTTACCGAATTCTCATAAAGTGACTGACAGGAGGTCAGTGTAAACACACATAAGCAGGGGCAATGTTAGGAAGATTCTAAGGGCTTGTGACTGACAGGTGCCTAAGAGTTTATTAATTGAGTATTTTGTTAGTTGTTTGATTTTTCATGGAGCCTAAAATCCTTGGCAGTGCCCCCCAAGAGAAGGCTTCAGACCGGGGTGCTGTTTAATATGTTAATATTAGGAGATTTATATCGCAAGCATCTATTTGTTGTGAAGTGTTCACACCAAGTAAAGGGCAGCAATCACTTTCACATTAGGTTAAAATAGGTTTAGAATCTAAACATCATGCACTTTGTGTAAATCGTCTACGAGCTTCTTTCAGACTTACTGGCACTCTGAGAAAATGTCATGGTTACTTATTGGCTTAATCTTACGTTCAAAATATGAAAGCAATCTAACCTCCCCGTGAGGTAGGATTATTAAAAAAAGAAACATTGTATTATTATCTGCACAATGAGCATAAATCTCAAGTATAGCTCTCCTTCTAGTTTATACGTATTGATGGACTCGTACTTTGTGAATTTCATCCACAGATAAGAAAGAAAATCCAGTGCACCTATATCTGTATGAATTATATGATTATATGTGGCAAATACACCTGGAAAGCATGAAGGGAGGTTGGTGAAATGTGTGTTAGGAAGTGGGGGTAGTAAAGAGAGAGCTCTTTACTAACATAACGTCAAATTAAGCCAGCTTGCTCTGCTCCTCCCTCTCAATCTGTTTTTACATTTTTAAATAAATAAATCTTTGTGTGTGTGTTGGTGTGTTGGTGTTTGTGCGTGTGTGCGTGTGTGTGCGTGCGCACATGCAAAGCCTCATCCACGAACTAAGGCTAGGTATGCAAATTGGGTGCTCTCTCATGCAAATTATTTGCTAGTTATTAAAAAAGGGAGAGGTTGTTTAGAAAATCTGCCACCCCAGTGGGTTTCACTGTTTTACCGGCTGTGGACACAAGTGCCTCTAATGTACACTACATGAATAGGACAAAAAAGCTGATTAAAACACTTGCTTAGTGCAACTCATTTGTGTGGAAAAAAAAGAAGAAGAAGAAGAAGCGCCAAGCATGAAGTATGCCAGTGCATACAAAAGCCGGGCTATATTAAGCTCCAGATCTCAGTGGACACATGAGATATACCTTTCTCTCCACTGGAAAGCTTTCTGCGCCGCTGTCACCTATCAATTGTGGCCGGCTGGCTGTCGTTGAGAGACTCAACCAATCTCATCCTGCCATCCATCTGTCAATACTGACAAAGCAAAATTATTGCATGCCACCAGATATTTATGGCCAGAGAGCTTAAACCCGACAGGATTGTTCCATACTATTTGAGTCTTCTGCCCATAAATTGACCCGGAGGATGACCTCTGCTGTAAGTTGTGAGTGCCTGACTGTGCTGCACTAAAACAAAAGGGGTTCTTCGGGGATTCTTTAGTAAAGGCACTGGTTATGTTGTGTATAGGACCATGACAACATAAATAACCGGCTTAAAGAGCCGACCAACCAGCACCAGATGTCTGTTTGGCGTCAGAAAGATGTTGGACTCTAACGTCAGACAGACACTGAATTGGTTAAAAATGAAAATCAGAATGACGTCAAAACCCAATGTGAAACGTCCGTTAAATTTTGGTTGGAGATGTAAGTCACATAACTGTCAAAATCATTGCATTGACATCAAGCTCTAATGTTAGACAATGCTGAGGTTTGGTTACAATCAACATCTAACAATGTTAGAAATTTCACATTGTGTGAACCATAAGATAATGAAGTGTAGCAGATCTTGGGTTTTGGTCACCATTAATTTAACAAAATATTCCAATTTGACATAAATATGGCATGGGACATTTGCAAGATGTTGGATTTTTATTACTTAATTTCTTTGCATTTTGCATCACTTAAGCTCTAAGAGCTTAAAGCTCTGAATGGCTCAGCAGCTACCACTAATGCACTACCACTATGGCCCCAAGGGTCACAAGTTCGAATCCCAAGCCATGCCCTTTGCAATTAGTGGCTGGAGTCGAGGACGGCACACTTGGCCATGCTCTCTCCCCTCATCATTCTTAAAGCAGTGTTGGCAGTTGTCTGTTAGCTAAGGGGGGAACCAGCACTTTCCTCCAAGTGTGTTGGCTGCCCGGCAGTTTGAAAAGAGGCTGTGGCTGGCTTTGCATGTATCAGAGGAGAAGTGTATTACCTCGTAGTGTCATGCGCATTGCTAGGTCGAGCTGCAAAAATAACACACTACAAAACATTAAGAACACACTAATCCTTAAAAGAATGAATGCTTTAGCTTAAAAATTATGCCATTGTGATATTTGCTTAACTGTTACCAGTAACAGATATTTGGACATCTGTAACCTTTGATACCTGATACTTTTAATGGCTAAAAACGTACAGTAACAAGTAAAGGCAATGTGTCTATGAGGTTCTCCTTATTTGGTATGTGAACTAATTAGGGCCTTTCCCTTTATATAAAACCCTTTTTGTTAAAGTGATTGAGTGGTTGAGGAGTAAAACAGTGTAAAATCAGAGGCTGGAGGATTAAGGTCCAAAACACAGGGCAAAACCTTAGCTGCAGCGGCTCCCTGCCTGCCCCGAACGGCCCTGGGAACAGCCTCATTATCCAATTAACACCACTCTCAGAGGGGATGTGTGTGTACATGTGTGTGTGTAAGTGCATCTCTCAAGCACTCAGTCAGTACATAGAAGACAAGCCTGCTCGACTGTCAGCACTCAGCATGAGCACTGCAGAGAGAAGCAGCTTTCTGTAAACTTAGCGCTGTTATTTTTTCTGTGTGCACGTGTGTGTGTGTGTGTGTTCGTGTTCGTACGTGCAGCTAAATTATACTGCAGTGTGCGTTTGTCTGTGTGTAGTGTGGGCGAGTGTGGGCGAGTAGAAGTTTCAAACGTGACAAAATCTTAAACGCCACAATCTCAAGAGCTAAACTAGCTTGGAAATTAGATCCCAGCACAGAGAACACATGCATAAAGGTAGATGGCATGAGATGAGTTTCTTCAGAGCAGTGTGTTTTTTTATTCACTCACACTTCACACATACATACATGCTAAGGCTTGTTACTTAGTAATTAAACAGGAAATGATGTAAAATGACTGGGCGGTCAATATGTAAAATGTAGAGTTATGTATACAGTTCACTGGTTTATTAGTGGCTTATTATTGATTTATTAATGGCTGTTGTGTGTGCACCCCAAAGGTGTGCATTATCTAGTTAGATCATCCCATTTCCTGAGTTACCTATTTAATAAAGCAGCAATGCTGCAATATAAAATATTTGTCAGAACAAAACGTTGAATCTCAATTTTGGAAATCTTTTACTTTTTGACATATACTGCTCCCAAAAGTACCTGGCTAAATGGCCATTTCCACATTAAAGCAGCAATATGGAGAATTTGATTTTCCCCTACAGGTGGAGTGTGTAACTCAATGCAGTGAAGACAAATTAAGCTTTGAGCCCCTTCCTCCCACATGGTATGTGTGCACTTTACATTGTGAGACATGCAGAACCACCACTGAAATTAGTCTTGTCCTGCCCGCTTCACTAAGTTACACAATGAAGTTAGAATTGTGGCTGGAAAAACAATGACAAAGATACCATTCTCCCTATTACACCCTATTACATTTTGAAGCTATCATTTAAAGATAAAAATTTTACATACTGCTGCTTTAAGAGCCCAAACAGGATTAAAGCTATATAGGTGTGTTTTGTTTGATTTTATGAGTTGTGGCAGAGGTAAGCACTTCATCATGACCTTGAGGTCATCAGGTGTGCACCCTGCATCTTTGTTGTTTTATTGATAAGCCCACAACTTCAGAATCAGAATCAGGTTGATAGGCCAAGTATGTTCACACACAAGGAATCTGTTCTGGCTGTTAGTGACTCTCTGGTGTTAACAATATACAGCTACATATAATTTACAGACAATACACAATCTACAGAAAACAATAATATACACAGTATACACAGACTTTATGAGGACATTTCTATACAGTGTGCTTTACAGTGTCATTCAGGGAATAGCAGTAAGCAACACTATACAGATTAAATATTGTGCAACCACAGCAGTGTAAACATGAAATAAGTAGTGAGTAGTGGTGCAGTAATGCAGTACTGTAGGATAAGAGTGATAATAGTTTATCTTATGTAAGAGTGTATCTTATGTTCATCAGTAGCATCTATGGCCTGTAGCTGATCCCTCTGGTTTTACCACTAACTGTCTTTTGATGGTCGTATTACAGTACAGATCGGGTCCATTCTCTTTAGCCAAAGCCATTTGGTGCCATACTCCTCTGCCTCTGACAATGACCTGGCGCATTGCTATATAGCACACTCTTAAACTTCCAGCTCTTTCAGAAGCTCGATGGTTGATTTTGCCCACCTCTATTGGGAGCACCGGTCCTGCTGCATTGCTTTGGCTGCTATGTGTGTGCATTTGAATCTTTTCTGTTCATACACTTCCCAGGGCACAGTTAAGTCCACAATACATAGGACCTTCTGTGAAGTAGATTGCAAGATCACGTCAGGCCTGGGATTTGCTGTTGTGATCCCTGGTGGAAAAATTAGCATGAGTAGATCCACCTGCATCTTTCAGCCAGCAGGCTTTATTATCTCCTTGTAGTTGGAAAGTTGTTCTGCTGGTACAAAGGTGATGGTAATAGAGAGACCACTTCTTTGGGGAGATATGGAATTGGCAGCAATTCTTCTTTGCTTTAGGACACATGCCAGCTCCCGGAGAACCTGTGTATACAGGTAAAGCTGCCTTGGGAAAGACTGGTCTTGGATGTGGCCCTTTCCAGAGCAGACATGATGGATCTTCTCCAGCCCACCTGTTTATGTTCTTAGGAGTGGTAAGTGCATCACAGGTGGCACTGTCTTTTTACAGTGATTGTCTATATATCATTTGTATTGCATCAGATTTACTTTCTACCTGTTCATAACCCCTTTAAATACTTCTGGCAGGCTAAAAGTGTTATTACAAACTTCTATTACCAAAGACGTTTCACCAGTTTCTACAGAAGTCCCTGTAGTCACTGAGTAATACGCTTTAGTGTGTAATAAGCCTAGTGTTAGTGTTAAGGGCTTAATCATCAACAAACATGCCTGAGTGTGACACATCCATTTAACACAATGCAGTTACATAGAACTGTTTGTAACAGTGTGCAACAAACAGAGAACACACTTGATTTATTTCATTTTCAGGCAAAGTGAAAAAAATCATTGGTTAACATTGGTTAAACTGCTGGAATTCAATATGCTAACAAACAATATGCTAACAAACCCAGAACAATGGGCTAATGAACCCAACAGAGTCCTGACCGCAACATTGTGGAATGTGTTGTGGATTAGATGTGGTTAGTAAGATGGTGAAAAGCAGAAAATGGTTCAAGACTAAATTAACTGGAAAATAAATTAATTACTGACTCTAACTTTTGCAAAAAAAAAAAGGCTGTTTTTCACTTTTTGATATTATTTGAATCTGGCCGTTCTTTACATTGTGTCAACATTTGGCGATGAATGGACCAATAGAAATGCTTCAAAGTCACTAATTATAAAATCTTTTACATTGACTTCCACTAAAAGTCTTTTTACTTTTCCTGTAAATGTAATTTTGCATGACAGCATTGTATTTATATATCTGAGACTAGTAGAATAATTTCTAATAAATACACTAGAATTTATAATATGCAATATCTTCATGCAAACTGTTAACTAATCACTGCTGGTTCAGCGGTTAGGATAACTTTGAATTATTTTCTAATTGTGTAAACATGTTTAATGGATGCATCAGGACAGCCCTACTGTGGTAAAGGGTTAAAGAGTCACAGATCTGAGGACTGCTTTCTCTGTATGATTTTTCCCCCTCCTCGCATGATTGGATGATTTCATAGGACATGACACCTATCAAAGTGTGTGAAACTGAAGCTGCATAGGCACATTTTCTTGAGCTGGACAGAAATGAGGCATTGAGCGCTCCTCACCCAGCTTTTCTGTCTACTGTGCAGCTGCAGCCACTGCCAGCATATTTGCATGTGTAGGGCTCCTGAAAGTGCTGTGTGCAAACGGAACTGCATAATGTTCACTTATTAGGTTTGATCTGCCCCCCAAAAAGAAGTTAATTAACTGTCAACGTCCTCATCACTCTATATTTCCTTTAGTCCCCCCCTCCGCATCCTTCCTTTCTGCGCAGCTCGCTTGCGTGCCATTATTTTTGGCACATTTACCCGTGTTTACTCTTGAATGATCAGATATTTACGTGGTTGAGGGAGGGTGAGCTGAAGTGGCGCCAGTTCACTGACACATTTTCTGAAATGTTCTGCTGGTTTCTGTGACACATGACACTGGAGGAGTGGGCTGAGAGTGACAGAATCACACTCATACAGCCTGCTGCAACACTGCCATCTGCTTTCAGCACTACACATACATATACACACACATATACATACACCTTTCCAGCAGCACACTACAGTCAAGCTTTATGGAGGAGGTTGTCTATTGATAAACAGAAATTTACACTATTTAACACAGAGTAGCGGTCTCTATTCTTCAGGGAAGGCTTTGTATTAGATTGCGAAGTATTGCTTTGAGGATTTAATTGTATTGGCTGATCACCACCTCACCTCATTCCCCAACTCCCAAACCCATCCCAAAAGTATTGGATGGAGCATCATCATTCCAGAGTCCAGAGTACCAATGCTCCACAGTTCAATGCTGGGGGGGCTTTATTGACTTATAGACACAAAAGCCCATAGACTACCAAAGCTGTGTGTGGGCATTTGCACATCTGTATCACCAATGGGTGCAAACTGTCACTGTCACAATATCCTTCAATGCAGGAACTTTACAGGAAGAGGAAAAAACTTATTATAAATATTAATAAATTAATAAACTTTTAATGGACGTCAATGTAAAGATATTTAATTTCAAATTGTTTTGGAGAATTTCTATTAATTAATTCATCATACAATTTTGGTACAACATAATGAACAACTGTAAGATTGAAATCATGTTAATGAATACAAAATGACAAGGTTTGAATGACTGCGACTATATTTACCAGCCAAACAAGCCTAATGTCAGCACGTCTGATGCCAAACATCAGCTAGAGGGGTATCTGGAGTGATGGAGCTCCATTCAAAACTGTCAGGATCAGCTGGAGTGGTGTTTGTAATCCAGACAAGCCATTTACCATCCAACATCAGTGACTGAATACAATCAAATCCTCACAGCATTGTTGTCCCATTTAGTGTAAAGCCTTAACAAAAGAGTACAGTAACCAGCTAAAAGAGCTGTCTATTTAGCTCCAAATGCTTTTTTATGAAGCCATTGTTCTACATATAGAAAACATGTGCCCTTGCTAAATAACCTCATAAGAACAAGTCTCTTTATTAATACCTTTGATATGAGAAGAAAGGTGGATGAGCAGCTGTCTGCAAACATCTGTCTGGACATCTAATAATAGCTGTACATAGCACACACATTGTGCAAGCAGTAGATTCAGACTGCTTAATGTTTCTTTTGAAATAGTCCTGTTTAAGTCAGGCGTCTTGACCTGATTTGAGCTTTTTAAGGTACATGTTTGACTAAAAGACCTGTTTAGGATTCATACAACGTTTACAAAATATAGATCGACCCTTGTACACCAATTACTGATACAACCCAGACATGCAGAAACAAACAATTTAAACAGAGAATGTAACAAAGCAACCAGTGAAATTTTATTACCTGAACCCTATCATTACCTTAACTATAAACATAGCCTAAACTTAACCTAACCCTTACCCTGACCTTAATGTTTACAATAACTAAAACCTTACCCTAAATTTAACCATAACATTTACCTTAGCCTACACTTAAACTAACCCTTACCCTAACTATAACGTAAAGTAACCTAACCTTACCCTAACCATTACCATACCATACATTCAACCAAACCCTTACCCTAACTATAACGTGAAGTAACCTAACCTTACCCTAACCATTACCACACCATACATTCAACCAAACCCTTACCCTAACTATAACATAATCTAACCTCACCCTAAACCTAACCATTACCATTGACTTAACTTAACCTAACCCTAACTTTAACCATAACCTTTCCCATAGCCTAAATCTTACCCTAACCCTAATCCTTACCATAACCTAAACCTATCCTAACCCTAACCATAAACATTACCATTGTAGAATGTAAAATTCTTACTATTTCTGCAGGAGTTTCTGTTTATTAATCCATTTTCATTAATGGAGAAAAGCAGCATGCTGTGGCGCTGCTGTTTTCTCCGTTTTTCTTTCAGTATGTGACTGGCTGTGTGTTGTGTGTATTTGGCAAAACAGCAGAGTGGATGGGGACTCCTTGTGAATCACAAAATATTCACAAATGTCTTTGTGCAAATGTGAGAATGTCTTGGGGTGCACTTTAGTGGTATATGCATGAATTTTACGAGATCTTGTTGGTCTAAGGACATTTCAGTTGACATGGTTTCAAATAGATTCACATCTGATGTTTGGTGGATAACTAAAGACTGATTCTGGCTCTGGTTCAGTGTCTGCCTGACTCTGAATGACTGCCTTTTGGTAGTCGGCATTTAGAGACACTGTGAGTTACTCTCACTTACCTTCCGGAAGAAGTCCTAATTGTGGGAGGGCTGTGTGTGTGTGTGTGTGTG
The DNA here is from genome assembly GCF_030463535.1 of Salminus brasiliensis. Taxonomy (NCBI): domain Eukaryota; kingdom Metazoa; phylum Chordata; class Actinopteri; order Characiformes; family Bryconidae; genus Salminus; species Salminus brasiliensis. The sequence goes on along the minus strand of NC_132882.1, from coordinate 16,964,073 downwards.
TTGTGGGTTTTGGAGAGGGTAAGACAGGGTGATTTGAGTTCATGAGTAGGATCTTAATTGATGCAGAGATGCAGTGTGGTGAGGGCTGTATGACGGCTTCTTACCAGAAGCCAGCAGTGAATCACTCAGACGAGGGGTGACAGAAACATGGCACCCACGAGACTTACACCCAAATCAGCATCACTTACTGAAACCCCCCACTGACGCACTGCACCGATCTGTCTCTCTCTCTCGTTCTCTAGCTCCTCCTATATATCTCTCCCACTCACTCTCTTTGCTTCATCTTTCTCTCTACCTCTCTCTCATACACTCTTTCCTTCTCAAGCTCATTCTCTCTCTAATACAGTCTTTCATTATCCTGCTTTCTCTCTCCCTCTCTCTTTCTCTCTCTCTAACATTCTTTCTATCGCTCTCTTCCACTCTTGTGCTCACTCTTTCTTTCTTTCTCCTCTCTCTTGCTTTCTTTGCATCTCTCATTAACCTCTCCTCTTTCTCTTTCTCTCACATTCTCTCTCTCTCTCTCTCTCTCTCTCTCTCTCTCTCCTTTTTTTTTTGTATGCCTTTCTCTCCCTTTCCCCCACTCTATGGTTATTTCCGTCTCGCTCACTCTCTCAGTTCAGGATTTGCTTTATTCATGTGACAATTTTACATTTGTATTGTCAGATCATAGATACATAAATAATAAAAACAGACATGAAAACCATAAGATATACTGTTTACATACATAACAAAACAATCTCTGTCCTCTCGCGCACGCACACACACACACCCTCGCCCTCACTTTTTCTACACAATAAACAATTATTTTTGATTTCTCTCAAAAGTGTAATATCTGCACTGTAACAGCTGTGTGTATGTAGTGGGTTCATGGTGATTGCTGAAGACTCTGAGAGTGGAGCTGTGCTGTGGCTGAACTGAATCACTGTTCTTCAACCCTTTTCTCCTCAGTGGAGCTGGAGCTGGTTTCTGAATGGACTTTCTCTTGCCTCAGTCTATTGCAGACCCCTGAAGGCCTCGACTGTTCACCTTATAGATTCCCTCCTGCCCCACAGTCTGCTGAGCATAGATGGATGCAGGGCAAGTGCCCTCGCAACAGAGGCTAAAGGTGCTGACCTTTTCCACTATAGGGCCAGAGAAGTTGTTCAGCATGTGCATTACAGCACTGTATTCTTTTCTTTTCTTTCTGTTTTTTTTTTTTTTTCTTCTTCTTTCTTTTGCACAGCTTCAGGGTCAGTTTGACACATGGCAGAAAGCTCATTTTCCAGCCCCAGAGAAGAACTGTTGGATTCTCTTGCAAGCCCCCTATCCCTGAGAGATCATGGGGATTTGCAGTGGCGAGATTTTCATTGCACTCTTCCTGCTGATCAGTAATCTTGTTCCCAAGCTCGGAGGTGTCCCACTTCCTCTGGGTGTGAGATTGACATGCTCCTAATGCTAATGGCCCAATATACTATTTTTCTGGGATTGTATTTGACTGATTCCTCACTGAATTATTTTGCCTTTACTGCAGTGGCACAGCTGCGGCCTGAAACAGAATTACGGCAAATGTTCAGAAATGAAAGGCAGTTTTGTTTACTCCTCTGTTCTCTTGCCAAGCCAGGCAGGACTTGCCTGTTTTGGAGGGCATGAATCCACTGAAGAAAAAAAAAACAGAATTATTTTTCAAATTTGTATATCTGTAACGTTAAAGCCCCGTCACAGTGGGTTTTTGCGTTTCGCATTGCCTCAAATCAAATATAAACAGTCCACTATTAAGGTTCAGCAGTTTCACAAACCAGCTAAAGCACTGTTATAACTACTAAAAACCCCAGAAGAAAAGATAATTACCATATAAAACCCACCTTCTGACTGACTGTGTACCCACCGCCTCTTGGTTGTGTTGTATTTTGTAGTCCCCACGGAAAAAGCTGCATAATATCTCCTGTTTTGAAACCACAACAATCAGCACTTCCTCCATGTTGGCTCAGACAAAGCAGAGACAGCACAGAGCATGTCAGAGGTCACACAGACAGAGCAGCAGTGCTATTGGAACTCAATGTGACAGTTTGCATATTCGCTGGAAGTCGTATATGCAACATTTGCTTGCAAAATTTCAGACAAAAACCCAGTGTGAAACCTGAAACTTGAAAAAATTTGAACTTGAAAACAGTTAATAAACGTCAATGGGAGTGTTGAGAAGCGAGAGCACCATCTACCCACCCAGAGAACGCATGGCCAATTGTGCTCTCTCGGGATCTGGCTGCTGATGGTGAATTTGTACACATACACACGTATTTGTTACACATACAAGGAATTTGTCTTGGTGAGAGCAACACATATGACAAGTAACAAAAACACAGAACACAGATTATTTACAGTATTAAACTAAAGGAAAATTATACTAAACAATAAATAGGATAGGGGATACATTTTAAAAAGTAAACAGTCCTCTGGTCTCTGACTGAACTCTGTAACTCCTTTAGAGTGATTATTAGTATCCCTCACAAGACACATTCTTGCTCTAAAGCTATGTTTTGAGAGAGTCTTGTCTAAGCCATGCCTGGATGGTACAATGCAGTTGTTTTAAGATTAAATTGCTACATAATGCTGCTTTAAATAATGTATTTGCTCACAAAAGAAATGTATTCTATTTCAATGTACATATTGCAGACCAAATTCTCTGTTGCGCTCTCTCTCTATTTATCCTACACACATTCGCCACTACTACAACTACTGCCCAACCACAGAGGAAATAGCACTGTAAATGTTAATTTGCAGGAACTACAGCTTGTGCAGTTGTTCTCTCTCCTGATGGTTTCGCTGGTGACTTTATCCTCCATCTGGCTGAGCATTTGGAGCAGAGACGGAGAATACCCACCCCTAATAATAATTATCATGTATCCTGTGTATCTCTGCAAGAACTTTTTCTCTCTCTGCAAACATCATCCTACAGCTGTGCGTTGATGTCCTCTCTGCTATTCCTCGGCATATGGCATTATTTCCACAACCCAATCTCCAAAACCCAACTGCTGCTGGTGGATTTGACTGCGACTCTTCACTCGGAGGCCCTGATCACTGCCAGTGATTGATCCCCTTGTTTTTATCAGCCCTAATTAAACATTTAGAGCCACAGGCTCCCTGTTGCTCAATGTAATTTCCTCTAAATTCAAAAGTCTTGCGGCCCGAGAAATCTTTATTATTGGCAATGAACCCAGTGCGATAATGAGCAAATAGGATGAAACACCCAGTTTAGCAGCCCCCTGTCGCCATTTCTGGGGGGGATGGGGGAGGGAGGGTTTCTGAGGAGAAAGAGCAGGAGCAGGAGCTGGGGGGAGAGGGGTACGCATCAGCGGCAGCGGCTCATTACCCAAAGACAAGGAAACGTTCACAATAACGCAGACGTTCAGGGGCAAAGAGGGCAAACTCGACCAGCTGAATTCACAGCCACCAGCAGTACAGACTAAAAAGATGGAAGTGCATTGTCACTCTTATTTAGAAATTGTGTAAAGCATTAACATACACACACATACACACACTAGTGGAAAATTATTTTAAACATGTAGTATAACTGGAGAAATTAAATGAGGGTTAGCTTGTGTGACCTGAAGAATACAGTGTGGCATATTGATCTAAATGTGTGACTACACATATCACACGATAATAAGACACAATAATAAGTGATCAAGTAGGACTTCTTTTACCAAAGAATTATGTCAGCATGAATTCTACCACAACTACACACACATCGTGATGACACACACACTTAAAAAGGGGCTCTTCAGAGGTTTTTCAGTGTTTTTTTAAAACATTGTTCCATATAGCACAAACATTATTTGACTATTGTTATGAGTTAAAGAGCCCTTCCTCAGAACTATGTAGGGCTCTGTTTCTTAGCGACACATGTTGAACATATATTATCACTTGATAAATAGAAGAAGTACCAGTTTTCAAAATGGGATGTTATTTTTAGATGTGTGTGTCATGGAGAATGTATATGGTGCAGTATAATGATCTTAGTGTATGATGTATGCTGAGGTGTAAAGATATCAACCTCTCTGCTCTGACAACGGCTTTCTGTGAGGAATACTTATAAAATATTGGGTTTAGCCTTAATACATAATTATATATATACATATATATATACACACACACACACACATATATATTTGTAATAATTATTTCATTATCAATACATATACACTGCATAATATATGCAGCCAAATTAGTCCCTGTAGAGAAGCACTGCTTCATTACATTATTGAACAGAACCCATTGGCACTTATTGGCAATTATGGCATCATGCCTAGTTATATATATATATATATATATATATATATACACACACACACACACAACTGTGGATGTCTTTTTTACCTTTAAGCTCAAAAGTGTCATCCTTACCAATAACTTACTTAACCTGAACCTGAAAGCCTAATAACAAAAACAATCTATATGAAATTTCCATATCTGTTCAATATTTTCTGGAGAACGTGTGTGGGTTATCACAGTATATGCAATTTCGGACCTGTTGACCTGTGATCTCCACCTTCGCTGGTGTCTTATGAAATGCATATGTCTGCAGCAGTTGCAAATGTCCACACGTTTCTAGCAGAAGGACCTTCTGTGTCCCCTCCATGCTCATGTATTAACAACATTAAAGTCAATCTGATGCTTCAGTGCAGGGAAAGCATTACTCTTTTAAGAAGCACATGGCACTATCTGTCTCTATCTCGCTCAGTGTGGGGCCTAATGGCTCTGATTGTTCTCCAAATTCAATTTAGACAGGATATTACCGTTACATGAGCTCTCCTCAACAATGCCATTTCCCTTGCTTACACAGTACATTACCCAGCAAAGCTTGGTTCCTCACCGCCTTTCCCCACTAAAACCGAAAACATCCCTCCACAATCTTACAGCTCTGTGAACAATGGCGGTGTGATTGGCGATTTCAAACTGTATTTAACAGAGACTTAATTGAAATCCTGCTGCAGAGCATGCTGGATGTATTCGGCTATGAGCTGCCCTATTTTCGGCGTAGCGGCACACGCAGTGAAGTCAATCAGGAGAAGAATTGCATCCCGCGATTGGTGATGATCATCTCACACATGGACTCACAAGCGCATACACAAGCGCATACACAAGCGCACTTAGACACACACGGGCCGTCTTCACCAATCACGTCAGCACGCTCCCCTCAGTCATCATGGAGATGTGAATCCATAGGTAAATATTCCTGCCATCTCTCCAGTCAGATGAGTGTGATGGTTAATGAAGGGAGATGATATTTGTCAGCAGTGCGGTTCCCTGTGGTGCCGTATGAATGAGCCTCCTCATAATCGTCACAGCCCATTGTGTGGGCCAGGCCTGTGAAGTTGCATAGGCCAGTCCGGCCCTGATTATTTTAACAAATAGCGTTCCCATTCAAGTCAACAGAAAGGTTTCCAGTGACAGCTCGCATGACAAAAGGTCAGAGGCAGGCTGCTTGGCGTTAATTAAGTAAAACTGGTGAATGTCAGAACTACAAAGGTCAATGCTAATCCCCTGATATTGTCTGGTCTCCTCCACTTCCATGCAATGAGAGAGAGAATGTGCGTGTGTGTGTGATGGGGAGGGAGAGGTGGGGGAGCGTTCTGCTGAAAACATTATGCAGTGCATATTCATTCAGTACTATTTAAAGATTAACAACACAGCGCCAATTACACAGCTGAGGTAATTCTGATCATCTACACAATCATACGTAGCATTGGTTTTGTAGGATTGTTCAGAACTAGATTTTGATGTGGTTTTTACTAATAAAATTACAAATGATTTCTAATCCATTCAAGCATAACCATGTGGGTAGGTCATACATAATAATGTAATATTAGTACCATTACATAATACACCATTGTATTACTAAATGACCACTACTTTGACTATATATAACTTATGGGAGAGTGGAGCATATTGGGTAAAATTCAACTGGTTCAAGTACAACTTGCTTTCGAAAATACATTTTTGTATTAATACAGTAATACAGTGTTATAGCATGTGAACAGACATATTTACAAAGCGTATTTACTGTATAAAACAGTTCAGTTCTTAGATTTTGTATTATTTTTATTTATACATTCATATGAAATGTATTATAGACATTATGTAAAAAACATTTCATTTCACATCCACTTTGTGGTCTAAAATGAATTTGCTATGTTTGCCACAGTCTCTCACTAAACGTATTTATTTTAGTAAATGTACTTTTGTGCATACAGGCTGGAGATATTATTTGGTTAAAACAACAGTACTGAAACAACTGTTTTTCATCAATATTACTAGACTTTTACAACAATTAGTACAAAGAGCCCCTTGGCTTGTTACAATTAACCTCTATCTGTGGGCTAAGTTATAACGTTTGCCCTCCTGCCACCTCTGAATGAACTGTTCATGAACAGAAGGCCCTGGACAACATTTATGTGTTAATTTATGTGTGGTCCAGCCTTTATGTGTTAATTTGCATAGACGTGTGGTAGCCCATTATGTGTTCATTTGCACCAGATCATGCAGGTTGATTGTACAAAAATATGAATCTTGCCCAAATACTTAACATAATTTGGCAAAAATGAAAATGCATTAGATTGGGCCCTGCTCGTACCTACTACTACTATTAATAATAAGAGTATTATTACTACTAAAATTATTACTACTACTACTACTACTACTACTAATAATAATAATGATATTAAACTACTTTTACTACACTTACTATATTACCTATTGCTATTACTGCTACTACTAATGATATTAATATTATTACTACTACTATAAATACTATTACTACCACTACTGCTACTGATACTGCACTGTAATAATTGCATTTCTGAGTAATTGGTTCATTGAAATCCTAATCCCCTGTAATTGCCTAGTCTCCTCCACCTGCAATTTGACAGTGAGCTGTGTGTCTGTGTGTGTGGGTTGGTGGGGTGAGAGGGGAGTTCAGCTGAAAACATTACACACAGCGTATTCATTCAGTACTATTTAAAGATTAATGCAGCAACACACTGCCAGCTGAACAGCTGATGGAATGCACCCTGACAAAATGATACTCTACTCATCACAGAAAAGAGGGGAAGAAGGAAATAAAATCTGTAAATCATGCCTGTACATTGCTTGTTGTGCTGGCTATTTCTGTTTATTTATACATAAACAATACAAGTAAGGAATAATCATCACTTAAAGATTGCACAGATTAATAACAGTAATGGGGGGAAAAAACAATTCCATACAATTTAAAATTAATGTCCACATTTAGAAGCAGGAGAGCGGTTTGCTGTGCAGGGTGGACGCACGTCCGCTCGCTGTTTGATTATTGGCGGTCTCTGGGGAGGCTGTGACACAGCACGGCCCTGAGTAGTTTATAATGAGCGATATCTCAGCTCTCCTCTGTGTCCTGCATTGATTATTTTTAGCCTTTTGCTCTCACTATAATGCCTAATATAATTGTTCGGCCCACATGCCGCCATTCGGTACACAATACGGTAAATAGCAGGTGAAACAACAGTGCAGGGCAACACTGGATTAATCATTGCATTAATGTTGCTATTTGTCAACACAAAGGGGACCACTAGAGCATTAAGAAGAGAAAGAGAGACCATTAAAATGATGGCACTAATGCATTGTCAATATCACAGAACGTTCTTGTAGTGCTGAAACTATGGAAGGCTAATTTTAAAAACACAACTTTACCAGTAAAATTAAGCAAAACCATTGGGTTAGGTTATAGCATCACTGTCATGTCAGCCAGTTTATCCAGCAGTGTTTTACACTGTGTAAACATACCTAGATAAACTGGCCATTAATATATCTTTTAAAAAATTTTTTGATTTACAATACTTTTAAAATACTTTTACAATTGTAACTTTGTTACAATAATTGTAACAATACTTACAATACTTTTGCTCCACACCTTTCATAACAGAAGCAGATATAGCATATAAACACGATTACTGCTGTAAGACGTATAGTATTACTCACTCCCCAGTTTATACAGTCCACTGCCACTTTGAGCGTTCTCATCATTTTGTGACCATTCCATCAGCATTTAATGATGTGGGTGGAGACTGTTAGAGAGGGCGGAGAACTTGGCTGGAGTTTAAGTGGCTGAACCTCCCTCTGATAAGCAGAGCTAGGAATGAGAGATATTGCAGAGTTGAAAGGAGTGGTGGTGGGTTGCCAAAACTTGGCCACAAATTGTGAACACATAAAGAAAGTAGAAATGGCATTTATGGAATGTTAAATTGTGGGCTTCAGACATAATTCATATCTCAAAATTCAGCTATTTCATAACTCCACTTTGAAATCAAGTGTTTAGTTTTGTCTTGTTTTGAACATCAACATCGTTTGGATATATCTGCCTATTTAGCCCTTCTCAATCTCACTCAAGTGAAACCTCGGAGGGGAATAAAATACCAGGAACATGACTGAATATGCACCCACATTCATTATATTTATCGTCATACCTTGATATGGTTAGACAATAGTGTAGGCCAACATTGGGTTAATCAGTGCAATCCTGCTCTGTGACAAGAACAGGGTGGATCACTAGTGTATAAGATGCACATGTTCTGTTTTGAGAGTGTAATATTCAGTTAGAAAGAGAAGATGAGAGAACGAGAGAGAGAGAGAGAGAGAGAGAGAGAGTCAGTGTGTGTTTGTGTGTGGCTGTAGTGGGGCTACGAAGGCATTGTTGGCTGCTGCAGCCCATCACAGGCCCAGGCTCTGTGGAGACTGTGCATTAACTCGTCAGGAGATGTGACAGTAGCACAATGCTGCCGTACCAGCTGCCGGCCAGTGCTCCGTGCGCTCCTTGCGCGCACAAACCTCATTTCCATTACAATTAAAACCTCACCGATGGATTCAGAATGATGTTTGCTCTGCAGGGGGCTAATATGCCTTTCCTAACAGTCTGATATTGTAGTGATCCAGGTGGCTACATCCTCCCCCACCTACCCATCCTCCTCCCACACACACACACACACACCAGCGCAAGCACACCGCAGAGCCTGGACGCGTCTCACCAAATGCTTTAACTTTCCCAGAAGGTGTATATGTGTGTGTTTTCCCCGAGGTTAGGCGTTCATTGCATTCATTAAAGAACTCTTGTAGAGATTAGGCCTGCAGTCACTTTACTGCTGGGTAGTGCACAGATCCTGCTTTGCATAGTGCCACTGTTTATCGCCTGCTCCGGCGTAACATTTCACCTCAAATCTCCAGGAAAAGAACATCTATACATTTGATTTGAATCTTATTTCAGTAGGTGGGCAGTATCCCACTGAGGCTTATCATTATATATATATATATATATATATATTCGTCAGGATGCCAACCCAGAAAAAAAACCCCAGATGCAACAAAACACACACACACACACACACACATATATATATATATATATATATATATATATATATATATATATATATATATATATATATATATATATATATATATATTCATATACTGAATATATGAGGGTATGTAGTGGACAAGTCCTGGAATTGCTGATCATACATACAGTAGAGAGTGGTTGGTGTAAAGCAATGATGACACCACTGTATGTAAATGTGCTACCACGCTATGTGGGAGACTGGGGTGCAATTCCCAGTCTGGATAACTATGCTGTGCTACACCAATATGAGTCCTTGGGCAAAGCTCCTAACACTACATTGGCCAGCCTTTGTAATGTGTGTAACCTTGTATGTCGTTCTGAATAAAGGTAGAGCGTTTTGAATAGTTTTCAGAGGTATAAACACATCTCCAGTCAGTCTCCTGCACCAAACGAACTCTCACAGTGCACGTTTTACACAGAGCTAACTGAGCAGTGGTGTTTGTTAGGCTAATGCAGAGGGCTGATTTAGACGTAGCTTGTGGTGAAGATGGATCTGGACAAGTGGAAAGAAACAGCGGGAGTGTAGTTATTTGCAATTACACCAGGGACTCTGGAGAGTGCGAAGCCAATGAGAGACAGAACACTTTTCAACACAGGACACCCCTGTAATTTGGAAAAAAACATTTTTCCCCCTTCCCCTCATACTCAGCATTAAGCATGAATTATTTATGCAGGTGCCTCAATGTATTTTTAATCATTAGACAAATTGAACAGTGAACAGGCCTGCTGTCATTAATATCTGTCGGCCATGAGAGTATTTCCTTTACTCCAGCGTGCATTTTAGCCCAAACTGTAATTGCTCATTTTTCAGGAAATGATTAGAATAAAAGGGTTGCATTACAGCAGGAATGTGAAAAGAAAATAATTAGTGCTGTGGCGCAAATCTAATTTGGAGGAATAGGGAAGCCTTTTAGCGAGAGACCACTGCATGCGCTGCATTGTTGATTAGAGAGGGATGTCGCGCGGAGTGACGGGGGGCTTCAGCACCAGAATGGGACGGGTCATTAGGGGGGGGAAAGGGGCTTTTTCAAAGGACTACTTGCACCCCTCCTCCAGGTGTCAGGGTATCCGAGCCTCTCCTGCATGTGTGGAGTCATTACAGCTGCCTAAATGCTCCAGTGCTCAGGCCAGCTCTCTCTGAACACACTGGCCTGGAACACAGAAGCTGCAAGAGAACTGATAAAGCCAGTGGAGCAGTGGCAGAGGGAGAGTGAGTCAAAGTGAGAGAGAGAGTGAGCGAGAGAGAGGCCAACATATCAAAAAGTCTAACTTCCAGGTCAGTCCTTCAATTTGTATTCATGCATTATGTTTTCCCCCCATTTTTTTGAAGGCAGATGTAACTGGGAAGCAGCCGCGGTGGTAGTGGACCAAGCGTTCCCAGAGAGCGAGAGAGAGGGGCCCTATCACAGCAGCTGATGGAAATGTGATGGGACCGGTGATAGAGAGGGAAATGTCTGCAGCTACTAGGATGGACTGTAAATGGTTTGGACAGGGCAGATGAAGAGCATGTGAGCAGATACTGGCGGCATCATGGCAGGCCTCCAACGACAGAGAATTAGACATTTAAAAAGTGTGCTTTCTTATCTAGCATATCTACATGTTTTCTAACAGCAACCGAATTTGCACCTGATCTCAACCTTGATTATCTAATGTATTCCAAAGCACAAGAACTTTGTGGATGGAGGAAGCACATTTCTAGACAGTTTCCATATCCGTGGAGACATCTCTGGGCTATAATACAGCTCATTGGGCTCCAGTTAGTGGAAATGAAATGATATCATGGCTGAGATATAGTGTAGTGACTTGTGATGCCCCACTGACCTGAAAATGATTCACTGCACCATGATCTCAAGTCTTAAGAGACACACTGACCCAAACATTACCTCACACAGGCTCTGCACTACAACTCACCAGGCTCATTACACCTCATCAGCGCGTTATGAGGCTAGTAAATGTTAGCAGAGACATATTGAGTCATTGGGCTTCTGTATGGGTCAAACAGTAAACCAATACGAGGACCGGCATGGCCCAATGATCTCATTTTCACCAGAATGTACAGGTAGTGACCGTTCATGGGGTCACCTCTATGATATACATCAAAAACACTGAATGCAGATGTGCTCTTTTGTTTGCACTTAGGCTGTGTTCAGGGGCATTTAGAGGCCTTTGGGGAGATAATCTCAGGAGAAAGGGGTTAGCTTTGGATGTGGCAGTTAGGCAACGCTCTCGGAGGGCCTGCCAGACACTCTTCCAACACCCCACCGCCACCCCCACCCCTTCACCCCTGCCTCATACATAATGCACACGGCGCACAACTCATTTCCACCCAAGACAGCCCCAATGTTATGAAGTGCAAGTTAATGGGTAAACTAATTGCAATAAACAGGAGTGGTGTTTAGTGTGCGCGAGCTCTTTAATAGGGAAAACAGGACTAATTAGGGAGTGGTGGTGATGTGACAGCGGGTGCGGCGGAGGCTTCTCCATTCATCAGAGGGGGGAGGGTGGTGGTGGGGGGGGGGTCACACCAAGTGCTCTGATCATCATCCGTTCAGTCGGACCTGCGAGCGCATCTCAAAGTGAGCCGCTCCGCTATTGATCTACTGCACCATGCGCCACCAGCAGCACCGACAAGACCTTCCTGTCCTTGTCATGAAAGAGCCGCTGATGTTTTATCACCTTCACACACAGACATGTGGACACAGACATACACACAAACGCACGCGATGGGATACACTCAGTCACGGGCACACACGATCACACACATTGGCTCAAACACAGCAGAGGCACACACACGCGCTCATACACAAACAAATGCTCAATAATGATGTTGGATCCACTCTCATTGCTTTTTGATGAGAGGGAATTGAAAGAGCGGGCCGCTATGATGTGGTCTAACAATGCTGGCCCTTATTTGCATTAAGAGCAACCAGGTAGTCTGGGTAATGGCTTTGTGGCTCTACAACGGATGTCTTTGAAGCTGCAGAATCAATGTGCCACTTCAAAACTTCATATCCTTCCAGACAACACTCCTCAGGCCACTCAGGCACTACCATGAGACCAAAGCAAAATCAGGAGGGGCAAAAATGGCCTTGGGCATTTTCTTTTCTCCCAATTCTGCTATAACAAATATTCCTGTGTGGGTGTCAGATGTAGTAGATATCTAACAGCACAAAAAAAACAGGAATAGACAGGTAGTCTACTGGTCCAGGCTGATGAGCCATCCAAGCCATCAGAGAAACATGTTATTAGTAACTTTTTTTTTTTTTTAATTTCTCATTTTAAAAATGTGCAAATGTCAGTCACATTAAGTATAATTTGATGTTTTCTGATTAGAATAGTCCATATTTAAGTAAACACTGGGTTTTTCCACATTCCACTGTGGCTAAAACGTAGGCATTTGGATGAGCCAGCCCCCACTATTGGATGTGACTGTGGGGATAATGTGAGGAATGGAAGGTGATGGTTAGTCATTACAGCCGTCAATGAGGGCTCTAGAAAATGAACCGTGGCAGGGCCGGCTTCTTCCCAGAGACATCCTGTCACCCTGCACCAAAGCAAAGGGTAAGCTGATTAAATGGGACCTTTTCCAGTGTGCTTGTTTATTTAGCTCCCATAAAAAACAGCTCCCCATTATGAGATAGAGGCTGAGGAGCGGAGCAGCATGCTAGCACCTCAAATGGGCGATGTAATTGGGGAGCAGGTAGCATCTTTAGCAATGGAGGACCTGTAGGGAGGCCCCAGTGGACGTGCCGGGGTCTCACTATCTGGGGCAGATTAACATAACTAAAATGACATGCCAACTTTGGGCCGTTCCAAGCTGTTCCAAGGGACGCTAATTACGGAGCCAGAGTTTAAATCAATACCTCGGAGAAAATGCGGTTACAAAAGAAAGGAGGGGGAAAAAATGCATACCCAAATTATACTTGGTCATTTTTTTTTCTACAAACACCTCATTAGAAAGAGACAGTGTTATCATTGTGCTCCTGAAGCTTCTCTCTCTGTGTCTAATGCCACCCAATTTGCTCTGTTTGCTGAAAAGGCTCTGCTGTGGTCGGTGCCTATGCACTGCTTTAAATTTTAATGCTCCGCGTTCACACTGGAGGCTTCAGGGGGCCCATCAAGGCAGAAGCAGGAGCCAGATGTCCATCTCTTTTCTAGAAGGATGTGGAAGTATTACATTAGATGGTAAATCAACACCGGCCTTGTTAATTATTTAGGAAAACAAAGTGCTGCAGTCATAGATACTCTGCTGTGTGGCTGTGCAATGTTTAATCTACATAATGTATCTGGAGGCCGAGAGCTGAGGAGTGGGATGGGGGTGGAGAGTGTGTAGAGAGAGAGAGAGAGAGAGAGAGAGAGAGAGAGAGAGAGAGAGAGAGCGAGGAGTGAGATAATGAGACAGACCGAGGCAGGACTGAGAATGATGGGATGGAAGAAAGCACCCAGAAGGAGGAGACATGAGGTACAAGAGGGATGGAAGGATAGGGGTGAGAGATTTTTCAGACAAAATGCATTAAATACAGAAATACACAAATGAATATATGGCATAATGTGGCAATAAATGTATAATAGTACAATTAAACGTAATTATGAATCATTGCATGTGGTGTAACATTTTAATTAATGAATACTAATGAAACTACAGTGAATTTAAACATGTATATTTAATGCTACTAGCAACTTGAACTTTAAACTGTCACTTTTGCGCATCAACACTGGCAGGGAAGAATCGAGTGAATACTGGCATATGATTGGCTTATAATTTTCAGGCAGAAATAACTAGCTTAATAAAGTCCACTAACTCAGTGTGGTTCAACTACAATCACCATGCTGAAGAAGCAGAGGGTGTTTATCAGCTCACATTTCAATAATTTCTGAGAATTGAGAACATTCAGACCCGCATATCAAAATAAAGTTTAAGGAGACATTACTGAAGCATAACTATTGATCCAAGGCATTCACGCTAACTTGCTGAACTTAACTTAACATGTTAGCATGTAATGGCTACAACGTAACACTGGCAATATGTTCCTCAACTTCAACAGAACACATCTTCCACAAACTGAAGCTTTAGCCCTGAACTGAAAAACAGCTAATAAAAGAAGGGTATTTGCTTAAAACTGGAAACAGGAATAATGGGCAAGCATAAGGATCTAAGCAACTTTGCTAAGGTCCAGATTGTGATGGGTAGACAACTGGGTCAGAGCATCACTAAATCAGCAGGTCTTGTGGGGTGTTCCCAGTATGCAGTGGTTAGTACCAACCAAAAGTGGTCCAAGGAAGAGCAACTGGTAAACAGGTGACAGGGTCATGTGCACCCCAAGCTCACTGATGCAACTCAGGCCCAAACTTGAAAATGACAGGACAAGGATCTGCTGCTAACGTCTTTAGATGAATCTATATTTAGTTTTATGATTCATATTATTTATTAAAGTGACTGATTTAACTGCTTATTCGTTTAGGAAAAGTGTCTGTAGAACTTTCTTACAAACACTGGTATCTTTGATATCCAATGTGTGCATGCAGGAGCAGCCATGTCTGTTATCTGAACAGTATTGGCAGTTAGTGTTCTTCTCTAAGTGTTTTCAGCGGTCCAATGATGTTAAAATTAGTTCTCAAAGATGTGATTGGCTTGGTATGTCTTTGAGGAAGCATGTGCTAAACTTCAGCTTCCCAGCTTTGCGGCATTGGGAGGAACTAGGATTGGGAATTGGCAGATTGGAGAGGATTGGAGGACAAAAAAAAACCTTCAGAGCAGAGGAATTCAGAGCAGTTGCTCAGTTGAAGTTGGTTAAATAATGAATCGTGTTGGTTTTTGTAGGCTTCCATGATCCCTAAACACAAGTTGACCTCTCTGGGGTAGGAGGAGGATTTAAAAATAAAACACAAAAAAAAAAACAACAAACAAACAAAAACAAAACAATGAAAAATGTAAGATATGGTTATAGAATACACTTTACACATTTTATAGGCACTTATATTGTTAAAACTACTCATCATATTATGAATGCAAGCAAGTACTCAAATGCTCCCCACTTTTCAGACATGCGAAGACTGTCCTAACCATCTAAAAATTACCACTGCTGTTATTAAAAAAAAAACCTGAATCTGAACTGAACTGAAGTGAGAGATGTGTGGTGAGAGGAGGTGGTGTGGGCATTAGGTCTAGGAAATGACGGTGTAGCAGCCATAAGCCTAATTACTGAAATCAAGTCAGCTGTGCTGTGTGCCTGGGCTACATTCATCCAGCACCCTCCTCCTTCTGTTCCCTGCTTGCCTGTCCCTTCGCTTCCTGAACCCAGCCTTCTGTCATCCACTCAAGTTTGGAGAGTAAACTACAGAACACATTGGCTCTGTGAATGAGCATCACGTATGTCAGAAACATGGTCTGAGATTGTTATCTGTGGTCTGTTTCATATACGACTATTTGATGTCATTTACAATAATTTAATTTTTAAAAGTAGCTGAGGTTTGTTTTTTTGCAGAAAATGATTGATTTGCCCTACCAAACCTTCACTGCATTGTGTTTAAAATAAAGAAAGAAAGGAACAATGAACTCAGAAACAGCGCCAACCACACCTGATGCTCGGCATGTGTGCGACACAGTGATTTGGAATTCCGCTGAACGCACTTGTGCATGTTCTCTACTTTCCTTATCTCCTCAGCTCAGCCTGCAATCACTCGCCTCTCTATTCCAATTTATCTTATTTCTGGCTGATTGATTAGTAATGCTTTTTTTTATTTGTTTGCGGAGGAGACTTAATTAGATTTCACAGGTTAGAGGTCCACATACTGAAAGTTCAAGATAATCATTATTATTCTAATTAGAGGATGCCATTAAAGCAGGTTGTTGTGGGACATTTGGAAGGAGAGCAGGGCAGCGGCGTGTGGCACTGCTGTCAGTGTCATTAAGACCGCCATACAGTCTTGTAGTAGGACTCTGTGGCTGTGCCTGCATAGAGACGAAAGGAAGGCACAACATATGTTGCACCATGCCATACACACAGTCACAGAAATATCCTCTGTATTTCTGAGAGACGGACGCAGACATGAAAAAAAAAAAAAAAAAGTTATGAAAAATGTGAACGCTGTGATTGAAAATATGTCTGAATACGTCTCCCTCAAAGCTGAAATTTCTGCATCCGGCCCTGATTGCCTTTGACTGCTATGAATCACAACTTCCTCTAAACCTAAGGCGGGAATTCTTTCTTTAGTGCCTGGACAAATTACAGTAAATTTCTCAGAAGTCCATTAGATATTTCTGATATTTTTTATGCATGCAGAAGAGTGAGAGCAGTTCTTTCATCACTAGTTCACCCCCCCCCCCCCCCGTATTTGGACATTAGTGCCAACGAGCAGATGACTTAAGGAGGGACTTGGTTATTAGCCAACCTTCAATCCTTCAGAAGCCATTGTAACACGTAATGGCCAAAGCAGACTCACTGATGCCAGATACCGGCTCTTTGAGCAAGATGAGGCACAGTGTTCTGTGTAGAAGTGAAGAGAAAGCAGGGGTAGGTTTTCAGCAGCTTGGTAACAAAACAAAAAAAAAAAAAAAAAAAGGGAACAGTAGAAAGCAGCTAAAGCACGGTGTAATGAGTGATCATTAATATGACGTGTACAAGCTTCTAATGATGGTTATAATCAAGCCCCAGTTGTTGGATTGGACACCTGGTAGGAATTCAGCAGCAGTCACATTTAAAATGCATTTAGGTGCATGATTACATCCATATGAAATCCTATGTAATGGTTCCCATCTGAATTCAGGAAATCTCCAGGAGCAAAAAGGATGGAAAATCATAAAAAAGAGAGATAATAACCAGAGCACACGTCTGGGGGGAAAGGAAATAAATAAATGTGTGCTTTGCAACTGTGCATCCGCCAGTGGTGAGAGACGCTAGTCTGCATGTGGTTTTAATTAGAAAGCAAAGCTTTTTGACAGCAAATTGATTTTTAATTGTTCACTTCTGCACTCACTCCAGGTGGCTCGGAATCGTCTTCATTTGCTGTTTTACGCGCTTTATGCAGGGTACAAAAACACCCCACTACATTACAAGATGGTGCAGACCTGCCAGCCAATTTTTTTGCCAAATCACACAGATTCCACATTTCAGGGATATTTGGGCATATTTAGGCGGAACTGTCTGAACCGCCTCCTCTAGCCAGAGTCTGCAATCTGAAACAGCAGCAATAAGGGATTTTCTAAAGACGGTCTGGTCAGCCACTCTAATGGCCCTGACAGGAAGCAAATGCAATTTGAAAGGAGCTGATCTATGTAAGCCATTGTTGTGGCATAATGCTGATCTAATTATTAACTACCACTGATGGAGGAACAGCGCTGTGTGGATTTTTGTCGGGGCAGATTTGGGACGGTGCCATAGGAGCCATGTCGGGTGCCAGGCTGCGCTAGAGCTCCTTCTCTCTGGAGAGTGAAGCCATGAGTTTGCATCTGCCCCACTGCCACTGACCCCCTCATGCACTCACACTGAAAATGACGCCCAGCAAGAACGGAGCATTATGGGCCACTTGAGATACACTTTCAAATGGTTATATGTCTCCTACAGAGTCAGAAGTGGCGGCGTGAAATCTAAAGCCGGTCTTAAATCAAGGCACAGGACACTTTTCACATGGAGCACAGCTTTGGTGGGCAGCAACACACCACAGAGTAGCATGACTACTCAATGGAAGGAAAAGCAGGCTGATTTGTTAAGGTTAGGTTGCAGGATTTCAGACAGATATTTGAATGTTGAATGATTGCTGTAGGTTTAGAGCCATGTATCACATCATTCAGATGTGCTGGAAGAGACATCTTGACTTCGAAGATACATGAAGAACAAGGCACGAGATCAAAATCAAGTTTAGAGACTATCAAAGAGTAAGCTGTTCGAGGCCTCGTTTTAAAAGCAGGCTTTGCCTTCTGCTGAGGTGCCATTTATCACTCACATTTTGTACAATTAAGGAGCAATTAATGCCCTGTATTGAACGGCTCTCTCTAATGCTGGCACTCCATCAAAGCCCAGCACATTGAGCTCTCACTTTAATACCACCACCAAGAACACATATCTGAAGTGCAGCACTCAGATGGTCGACATAAGACAAAAAGAGGAAAGAGGGGGGGGGGGGGGGTAGTGGTTCTAACATCAGGTTTAAATCAATCTCATAGACAAATGATATCAAAAGGCAGCAAGACAATACGATTGTGGTGCCTGTGACCTTTTCTGCATTCGGTGCTCTACCAGTCTGGGTTGAGCACAGTAAAGGACTGACCTTTGTAGAATTATTCTAATACTGCCTAATCTGAATGGTTGAAGGATATGCTCCGCACGCTCCTCATGCAAAAGGTTACTACACAAGCTGTATGGTAGTGGCATCATTCCAAGGACTTCTTATTTGTGGGAGCTTCAGCTGGAATCAACAGTGTGTACCAGCAATATTAGACTGCACTTCCTAATTAGAGAGGCTCTGATTGCCTTCCCTCTACATTCATTAAAGTCATTGTGATAATGGCCAATGAGATCTTCATTACACTACAGTCTCTACTTTAGAACTTCTCAGAGAACAACTTAATCCATGCCTTCTGTATAAAAACACTGATGTACTGTAGCTAAGTAACCCTATCATCAATTACGTCTGATTGGACAGATTGCTGAATAAATGAACAAAGTAGTCTATACAGAGTCCTTTACATTAATCTGACAGCATTCTCAAGAACCTCGTCTCGCTCTAATGCATTTGTTTTCTATACCTAATGCCACCTCTTAGATTATCAAGCTACAGAGAGACAGACCATCAGACAAAACCAGACAGACAAACAGACATACCAGATAAAAACTTTCCCTGCCAGATGGCCCTGTTGTGCGGTTGACTGTGCTACAGTGACATCTTTTGGTGATGTGGATTAACTGCATGTACAACACAAGTGACAGTGTAATTGGAGTGAAGGCAGAAAAACACACTAGGAAAGGTTCAGTGTATTTTATACCTCATGGAAACGTTTTAAAATATAAGACGGCTGTTGTAACCGCCTTCAAAATCAAGCCTCACTGAAAAGACAAATCCCTTAAATGTCATGTATTCAAGCAAGCTTTTAATGGATTTCTACTCTACTCAGTTATTGTACTTTCTTCACGTAGTATTGAAATTACTCTTATTCAATTTCATTTAGAAAAGAACTCATTTGGACCTCATTTACAAATCTCAAACGCCGCGAGAGTTTCCGGCTTTTCTAAAACTTTTTTCCTCTATTTGAATTAAAAATACCAATCAACATTATGTCAGCGTAAAAACGAAAATGCCCATTGCTCTCCTCCTTCATTAGTATGCAAGGCCCACCACTGTCCATTAGCCTTCACAACACATGCA
This sequence comes from Salminus brasiliensis, assembly GCF_030463535.1. NCBI lineage: Eukaryota > Metazoa > Chordata > Actinopteri > Characiformes > Bryconidae > Salminus > Salminus brasiliensis. The sequence goes on along the minus strand of NC_132882.1, from coordinate 16,944,308 downwards.
CTACATGTCCAAATGTTTGTGGACACCTCTTTTCAAATGAATGCACTGAGCTACTTTAAGTTGCACCCATCGCTGACACAGATGAGCAAACGCACACAAACACATCTTGTCTAGTCCCTGTAGAGAGGTATTGCCAATTTAAGAGGACTCTCTAGAGCAGATCAACACGACCCTATTGGCACCATGCCTAATGCCAGGTATGGGCTAGAGGGGTAGACAGCATTGAGCTGTGGAGCAGTGGGACGGTGTTCTCTGGAATAACTTCTGGGATGAGTTGGGGAGATGATCATCCAGGATCCTGACCTCAATAGCACTTGCTGAATGCAATCAGATCTAATCTGGCAGAAAGCCTTCTTCCCTGGACAGTAGAGACAGTTACTCCAACAACAAAAAAAAGGGCAAAAGCTCTTTTTTAAACAATTAATGAGCAGGTGTCCCAATACTTTTGTCCATACCGTGTACCACCACCACCAAAAAAAAAAAAAAAAAACACTGTGATTTTACTGTGCTAAACTAGTTACATGAAGACTTAGTGAGTAAGGTTTTACCTTACCTTTTACCTTCACCTGTTAACAAATGGAAAAAACATTAACTAATGTTCATGTCAGATTTTTTTCATCTTTTATATACTGTAATATATGTTGGTGACAGCACTTGTACTGCTTTATGACTGGACACACCTCACACCTCACACAGCTTCTTCAGTGAACACAGCATTCCTTTATTTGGGTACTTTCCCTCAAGCTGTTTTAGGAGGTTACTTTTCCTTCCCCTGGAGAAACAACAGGCTACTTTCACGGGAGTATAGGTTTACCACTTCTGCCCAAAAAAGTCAACCAACCGCACTGTATGACTGCGGGCCACTTTTCCAGTTCGTCTACCTGAACTTCTCCGTCTGTAGAGGTCTGATCAGCCTGGCCTTCCTCTCCAGTGCAGATTCAGCGCTCTTCTTTCCTGACACGGTATTTCCGTTTCTGCGCACTCTGGTGCCCCTGCCTCTCTGCCCGAGTTTCACACACTGACGGAAAAGTTTGCCTCATGAACAGCGTTCAAGTTATCTGAGAGAAAGGAGCGATCTGAGCCATGATGAGCGGGACTGTGGTCGACAGCAGCAGTCCCACTGCTGCAGTCCCGGGCGACATCTCAGGACAGATGTTGGACGTGGACGAGGACGAGGATTTTGAGGTTTTCAGTAAGGTAAAGTCTCGGTGTCGGTGAAAGTGGGAGTGGAAGTCGGTTTAGCCTCACTGAGACCGGAGAGATAGTGTGATGATGGCTGCTGCTACTACTACTACTACTACTACTACTACTACTGCTGCTGCTGCTGCTGCTGCTGCTGCTGCTGCTGCTGCTACGTGGTCTGTCTGGCAGACTGTTGTTAACAGATTCGTACAAACTTGGCTACTTATTCGTCGGTTGAGTTTAATCAGATGTTGATACTAACAGAAAAAAAAAGTCCCTTGTACCCGCTCTGAATGTCTAGTGGCACTCCCAGCTCATAGCCTGTGACAATAACAACACCTCGCTGAATGAGCTCGGAGGATATAACACAAGCCTACTACGCAGTTTACCTCGAAAATGAGGGAAAGCAAAGGAAAAGACCGAACTCTATGTCGACTTGTTGCCATTCCTGTGTTTTCCTCTCATGCTGGGTTTCAAAGGTCAGAAATCAGCTGAGGTCAGTATTTCAAACCCTGCTAGCTACTTTCTTTCTTTGCACCGTGATCAGAGTAGACGGACTGCTGTAAGCTACTGCCTGCAGTGGCCAGACACGTACAAACAGACACCCCAGAAACCAGGAACGTATGATTTTGGACTTTTTCTTTTTCTTTTTAATGACGTTATGCTTCAGATGAAAACGTGTAGCTTGTCTAATGCTTCCTTTTTTAGGACCGCATGAAATCTGCTGACAGCAGTGGAGTTTGTTTTGACAGGAAGTCTCCATGAGAGGAGGTGCAGCGAGGCTGTGCAGGCCTCTTCTCCTCCTCAGAGATCTGACCTATCTGATTCTGGTTTTGGTAAAATGAGAAGTATTTGCATGAATCTCTGATTGAACGGTGATAAGGCAGTAGGCTTCGCAGGGAAAACAGTGCCTTAGTGCTAACTCACAATACACACTGGGGCTTTAGCAGAATGAATGATGCCATTCTATGGCTGAGTCTCAGTAGCACCCTGTCCCATATATAGTGCACAACTGAGTCACAGATGGCTTTTGCAGTCAAAGAGTGCACTAAATGTCTGGTAGATAGATGTTCAGCCTATGACTAAATCTAAAATACTCAGCAAAGTGTTGTTACATAGCAGGTAAGCTAGGGGCATAGCAGGTAAGCTAGGGGCAGTGGTGGCTCAGCGGTTAGAGCGCCGGGATATCGATAACAGGGTTGTGGGTTCGATTCCCGGGCTCGGGAATCGAACAAGTTGCCACTGTTGGGCCCTTGGGCAAGGCCCTTTACCCTCTCTGCTCCCCGGGCGCTGGAGTTGGCTGCCCACCGCTCTGGGTGTGTGTGTACTCACTGCCCCTATGTGTGTGAGTGTGTGTTCACTACCAGATGGGTTAAATGCGGAGGACACATTTCGCTGTACAGTGTACAGTGACAAATACGTGCACCTTTACCTTTAAATCAGATGTGTTTGACCAGGAGGAATACCAAAATATACACAAGAGAAAACCTCCTAGACTGGGGAGTCCTTGCCTGTGCAATCCAGTATTAAAACATTTAATTGACCAATTATTACAGGGGTGAAAAAGCTGAACCTAACTCATGTAACTCATACTAATATAGGTATTTAGTTTTAGTTGGATGCATGGTATATGCTCTCAGCATCCAGCTTTTGCCAAGACACATAGGCCCCTCATAAAACTGGATTATGCTATGGCTAGACTCATAGCTGAGGGTTTGGGGAAACAAGCCAGATCAGGAAGTCAGATTTCTATTATTCTCTCCATGTCCAGGTGATTGAGGGCTCAGTTTTCCTTGTTTTACTGTAGGATGCAACCTTCACGGACGGAAGCTCTTTGAATGCCTCTATGCAGACCTCCCCTGGCTCTATGGTCAATCAGTACAAGTTTGAGGAGGAGGACGAGCAGCCTGACATGAAAGACATTTTCGTCACAGTCGATAACCCTGAGAGCCATGTGACAGCCATTGAGACTTTTATTACGTACAGGGTTTTGACCAAGGTACACTACAAACCACATTCTTGAAAATTGTATCTGGTCTCATTTTCTGTCTAAGTGCTTAAAATGTTTCCCTGTCTCTGATCTCAGACCACCCGTAGTGAGTTTGACTCTAGTGAGTATGAAGTCCGCAGGCGCTACCAAGACTTCTTCTGGTTAAAAAGCAAACTGGAGGAGGCTCATCCCACGCTTATTGTTCATGTAGGTGAAATTTATCCCACATCCACACCACCCTCAGTATGCTGTAGAGATGAAGGCATGCAGCCCTTTTCTCTCATTTGCAAATGCACAAGTCTGATTTAGCATTTCAGGCTTCAGTCTAGATATGTCAGAACAGTTTTGACAGGTTTGAGAGGTACGTGTGTAAACATTAGACTGTTTTAAACGGTCAGCCAGTGTGTTAATGTGCAGTACAGATTGACACTGTCCAACAAAACAGGAAGTATCTCCAAAGCTGAAACTTTATAGAAGAAGGCAAATATGTTCTTAACTTTTAGTGTATATTAATATGAAGAGATTTTATTCCAAGTCATTTTGGAGCATTTCTTTTGGCCCATTGATCATGAAATGTTGTAATGATGCAGAAAAACAAAACTGAAAAGAATGGAGATTCTTGTTTTTGTGGACGTCTCTGAAATGGTAACTTTATAGGAGAAATGTAATGCATGTTGATGTAGCAATATTTTATTCCAGTTAATTTTGGATTGTTTTGATTGATTACAATTCTGAAATTCCCACACAATGAACAAGACCTTTGGCTGTAACGGTATAAATCATGAACTCCTGTGAATCCTTTGTTACGCCCTTTGTGCTCTACTGTCATGCAAAACAATGCCTTGTTTGTGCTGTTTCAGCCACTACCAGAGAAATTTGTGATGAAGGGAATGGTGGAGAGATTCAATAACGACTTTATTGAGACCAGGAAGAGAGCGCTACACAAGTTTCTCAACAGAATAGCTGAGCATCCGATTCTCTCCTGCAGTGAGGATTTCAAGATATTTCTCACAGCACAAGCCTGGGTAAAACACACAAACACAGTTACAGTGAAACACACCTGGATCTATACCCATTAGAGATAGGCAGGGTAGGTTTTGTCTGGGAAATTACAAAATCTTTAATAAACCTTCCTTACAGTAGACTGCAGATATTTTCAGTTCACATTTCACTTTTATACTTTACATACTCCTACACACAACACACCCACCCTGTCCAACCTAATCTGATTATTACTGGCCTTCACTATACGCACAGTTCGCCTATTCATATTGACCTATGCACTCACAGTTCCTCTAGGAATATCAGGCTCTGGAGGTACACTAAGGGCTGTTTTGAGATTATGTTGCCATAACAATTATATGTATCATGCAAAAGCTCTTTGCTGCTTTGTTGCCTTGTCTTAGAGATGTACTGTTGTGGCAAGTGACCAATGATTGACCAATGTTTTGCTCAGACATTCATTTTAATTGTCTCAGCATTTCTTTTTTTTAATTAAAAATGCTTAAGCTTCTCTTTACTGGCACTCTAAGCTTTTATCACCGCCAAACTCTGTGATGATATTATCAGCGTTCAGCAGTTACACTTTCCCTTTTTTAACCTGATACTGTCATCTACAGGAGCTGGCCTCTCACAAGAAGCAAGGACCTGGTTTTTTGAGCAGAATGGGAGATACAGTGCGAGCAGTTGCTGCCACAGTCAGAGGGGTCAAAAACCGACCAGAGGAGTTCAGTGCCATTCAGGACTATGTGGAGGAATTCAGTCAAAAGATGACCTCGTTGGACAAAATCACCCAGAGAATCATCAGAGAAAAAAAAGGTATGTTTTGACTTTCACTAAATATTTAATTAGATTTTCAGTCTGTGTCTCTGACCCCTCAGTTTGGCCCCGCCTTCCTGTTCTCAGACTCCTGACCATGGAGGGCTGTGGTGTTATCGGGATTCAAACCTATGATCTCCTGCCTTAACAAGCAGGCAGTTGGACAGATACAGCACTCTAGAGCTGTAAAACAAGCATATGTTTACACATCTGTGTTTTGAGAAAGAACAGAAAGGCAAATTTACTCAGAACTATGTTCTATCTAGTGTGACTATATAGCTTTAGAATGGCACAGCATTCTGCCTGCGTATCAAGTGTGAAGAGATCATAAGTGTAAATCCCAGCAAGGGCTTAACACTCCATTGTCAAAAATGTCCCAGTCCTTGGGACATCACAGGAAATTCTAATACATTGAGGGGGAGAAACAAAAATCTAAGACTAAAAATCTGCTAATATTTTTGAGTTTATATATATATATTGCTGACCAAACTGAGATGCAGAATTTAGTTTATTTAAAAAATATTATATTATTTTACAGCTTTTAAATATGCATGTGCAACATGGCAGTAAATGTCAGTAAATACTTACACATATACAGCTAATACTGCTTCACATGTTAAGAGAAATTTAATGTAAGAGGGGACACATGTAAATCACAGTCATCTGAACAGCCTGGAAAGCTCTTGCAGGTTTTTGCATTATCAACATTCAAGAAATTAATGTTAATAATTTTTTAATCTTTTTATTTAGAACAGAATGAAATATTTTAGCATTAGGATACTCAAGTTTGTCTCAGTACAATATAAGTTTACTGGAATATATTAAATGGCTAAAATTCCCATCCCTACTCCCTAACACCAGTCTGGTCTGATGATAGAGCATTGTAATGAGTAGTCAAAATGAGCTCTTCTGTATCCAGAGTACCTAGAGGAGCTGAAGGAGTGTGGACCCATCTACACTCTGTGGTCAGGCTCAGAGGAGGAGCTGGTGGAGCCTCTGAAGCAGATGGCGGGTTGCTTGGACAGGTGCTGCAGAGAGACTGAAGAGCAGGTCCAGCAGCTCAGCAACAGCCTGCTCCCAATCCTTCACGAGTATGTGCTCTGCTCAGAGACACTTAAGGTAATGTTGAGAGATGTTTACAGGCAGTAAATGTTGAATAAGTAATCTCCAAAGTGAATCTCCAAAGTGACTGTATTATGGAATTATTGAAGATTTTTTAACCCTCTTTCTGACACTTCTCTCTTTTAAAATAAACAGTACTGTTTTAAGGTTTATAAAAAAAAGCCATGTTCAATTTGTGTTTTGACAGTTCTAGCATTTCATCTTATTTGTGCTGTAACTGGAGGCATGAACCTTGGTTCAATACTATGATCAATATAATGTGCATTATGTTTTACCAAGGCTTATTATGTATTTCATCCAGTTCTATATTTCATTAAAGTGTTATTGATCATGGCATTTGTAATACACAGGCAGTACTTCGGAGACGAGACAACATCCAAGCGGAGTTTGAGGCTAAAAATGAGGCTCTTGCCACTAAGAAGACCGACACCGAAGCAGTGAGTGCAGTATTGACTCTTTCCTTTTTCCATTTAATCCGACCAACACTCTCTTGCAATTTCCCAAAGATTATTAGCAATAAAGCCTCGCTTCAGCAGCCATGTCTGCTTTCATTTGAAAGCAATCCATTTTAAGCCTAAAGAGGAATATGGTGAGATTATATAAATATCTCAAGAAAGCTGAGGAAGTCCCACTGAGCCTAAACGCACTTCAACTAGAACACGGTAAATATGGTTGAATATAGCCTGCACTAGTCATATCATTCTTAAATCTCTTGGACTTCTGACTTTTTTTGCATCAATTCCATCAAATGTCATGAGTACAAAAAAAAGATCATCCTACAGAGAGGGGAAAGGGGCATTATTGGGCAGAGTCCTGTTGAAGAAGTGCTTGAAGGTTGCAGAGGTGCCCTCCAGCTTAGCAATAACCTTTCTCCAGAGAATTTAATTACAGACAGTGCGCACTGTTCTTGATGACTTCCACTGGGGTGTATAGCTGTTGTGAGATGGAAGGATTCTTTTTTTTTTATGGTCTGTTTTTAGATTGCTTTGCTCTCTGTGTCTGGTCTACGGACATTTAACATTGAGCACTCCTTCAAGGAGTTTAGCTCTGCTCTGCTCGTAATGTGGTTCTTTTGTACAAATAAACTGTACTTTAGACCTAAGTGCACCAAATGCCAATGCCAGGTAGTGTGACAATCACCATATAACCCGCTTGAATTTGAATACAGCCCTATGCAAACACTGTTATCTGGCCTTGTCTGCAAAATGTCACTGTGACTTATGTAACCACAAATGGGAAGTAAGTGAAAACATTGATATATATATATTGTATGGTTCTGAAAATGTAAGGGCAATGGACAGAGATTTTGAACTGTCCCAATTATTGGCTCTTTAATGGGTTACTAATCATTACACAAAAGTACATACAATGCTGTGAAAAAGTATTTGCCCCTTGCCAATTTCTTTTATTTTTGCATGTCTGTGACATTCATATGTTTCAGATCATCCAACTAATTTTAATACAAGATAAAAACCAAACTAGTATACAGTACAGAATGCAGCTTCTTTATGTGATCATTTCATTCATTGAAGATAAAGATTTATTCAAACCTATATCACCCTTGTGAAAAAGCTCAACAACTGTTGTGCCACCCAGTAACAACTGCAATTAAATGTTTCCTGATAAGTTTCCATGAGTCTTTTTACACGCTGTGGAGGAATTATGGCCTACCTCTTCTTTTTTGCAGTTGCATTGTTTTATCTCAGTATTTTGTTATATCATATAATGGGATTCAAGTCAAGACTCCAAAGCCTTAATTTTGTTTCTTTTGAGCCATTCTGAGGCGGACTTGCTTGTGTGCTTCAGGTAATTGTCCTGCTGCATGCCCCAACAGCGCTTGAACTTTCGGTCATGAACTGACGGGCGAACATTCACCTTCGGGCTTTTCTGCTGGACAACAGATTTGTTTTTCAAATAGAGGGCAAACACTTTTTCGCAGCACTACACCTTTTCTTACCTGTTGCATCTAATGTGTCCTCCTGTATTGGTTGTGTTCATGAAGGAGTCTAAGGTGCTGAGTTTAGCATGGGACAGTCTGGTGGGCAAAGACCCAGAGGAGGTCAAACAGCAGAAACAGCAGAAGCTTAAAGGAGAGATTAAAGAGGTACTGCGTTTAAAACAGCAGTGGAGCATGGCTTTACTAGCTTGCAAATCTGTTCTTGGAAGCATAATTTATTTTTGAGCTGGTAACATTTTACGAAGGTCAGGAATTCTAAGAGGCTACACCCAATGTCTGAGGGGGCTGTTACAGATATGCACGGCTGAACTGGTTTATCTGAAGACCTGAAGAATGTGAAGTGTTACCAGTTCATTTCTGAGCATAGTGAAGAGCCAGGGGATATTAAGTTGTGGTTCTGAAGGGACAGTGTCTAGTAGCGTTTGGTGTTTTTTTTTTGTTTTTTTTTTCCCTGCTTAGAAACGTCATGTTCAGTCCAGTCATTAATTGTCTGGTTCACTAGGTGGATTTCAGCTGGGAAACCACCAAACTGTGCTGGACACCAGCCCTTCAGGACTGTGATTGAATAGCCCTGGTTTAGACTTGCGTATGGATGTAGGAAAATGCTGAAATGCTCTGAGGCGTCAGCCTTGTGTAGCATCTCTGGCCTCTTTCATTCTGGCTGGCCTTGCTTTGGCTCGTGTGGCTGCATGTTAACTTTGGCTGTGCTGGTGTTTTGCGCCGTGGCAAAAGGTTTCTTCTAAATGTATCTCTTTCCTCTAGCAGAATTATGGTTGACTTTGGAGAGCAGACGTTGCAGAGGGTGCATGTGGTTATAAATGAGATCCTGTGCTCTGTATTGTGGCTGGCCTCCCTCAAATCATGTCAAATGATTCCCCATTGCATGCAGAAGCGGAAATAATATTTTACAGCTATCTGAACACTAGCAGTAAAGAATGGCTGTTGATTACGACCGTGTTAATGCTGAATGAAATGCTGTGGCCCGTTGAACATGTGTGATGTAATGTTCTATCCAGCAGATGTCAGTAAAGGTCAGAAGAAGCATATGGAAAACCCATTCAACCATGCAGTTCCCTGGTATCTGATGGTAGCAGTGCATAAGGGTTTTTTTATGTATACGAGCTCTTAGTTAGTGAAAAGAGTCTTGTGTAGCATTATAATGAGTTTTTTTTTAATTGTCTGATTTATCTCTTATTCATTATGTTCAATAGGCTTGAGTGCATTTTAATGATGAAACGTAGATCTGTGCTTTTGATCCTAATGGCTAAGTATGCATGTGCAAACTAGTGTGTTTGTTAGTATTATGTGCCTGCTGTGTATCTTGTAATGACAGCGAGGGCAAATCAGCGTAACTAATGATCTGTCCTCATTGTCATCTGGGAAATGCGGCTCCAGACAGTTACTGAACACGCCAGCACTGCCTCCCTCCCCCTGTGCATCGGCCCCATTCAACCCAAACCATCTCTCGTTCCACAAGACAGCCTCACGTAATCAGAGTCTTTATACACAAACAAACACACACACACAAACATATGCCTATCCAGAAGGGACCTGGGCAGAAGTGGCAGCAAACACCTAGTGCTCGACCTTCACCAGCTCAGCTGTCAATAAGGCGACTGGTTCTCTAAAGCTCTTCCCCTCATCTCCGCTTACTAATTTGACATGCATTCCTCCCTGTGGTCCCCAGACATCCCAGCCGTCGATTAGCGTGTTGACTAATCATTTTGCTTCGTGCTTCAGTGCAAAGTGATACTTTTTGTGTGTTATCAAAAGCCTATTGGACCCAGGAGAACACTTGCTCAGAAAGCAAGCGGTTTGATTCAGATAAGTCGTTAGGAAACACCTTGATGAGGTGGTCGGATCAATTGTGCTGCAGTAACAAGAGGGCGTTTGTACTGTAGTGTCTTATAAGGTACCTACAGACTGTTCTGCTGCACTGTAAAGAGATTCCAAACTGGTCAGGAATGTGTGCATTTATGACGTGTAAATAACTGTTTAGTGAGGACTAGTGCATCATAGCATGTAAAGAGTTAACCCTGGCAAAAGTGAAGCCTGCAGCGTGTCGCTGGTAGAATGACTGAGGCGGCCTTACTTGAATACTGAACCGAGAATGTGCCAAGGAACAAATTAGCGTAATTACAGTGAGTCAAGCTGTCTCTACAAGTTCAACAGAACTGCCCATATGCATCATTCCAAATTAAAATTGAACAAAATTTAATAGCAGCCCACTCAATAATGAAAGGATTTTAAAAGGCTCCTGAAAATAAAACATTCCTCTTTCATCCAGCTCATTTGTGAATGAAGGACTAAGTTTTACATCAGGGAAGATGTTTCTAGCTGATTCTCATGTGACTTGGCTGGCTTTTGGACGGAAGCATTGTAGGTTTGAGGCTGAGTGTCTGTGTTGGATGTGTCTCATATTTGTTGTGATTTGGGTGTGATTGTGTGTATGGGCAGATGAAGGAGGAGATTGACAAGCTGGAGGACAAGCTGGAGTTTGCCAACAACACACTAAAGGGGGACTGGAGCCGCTGGCAGAAGAGCATGAGGGCTGACCTCAGAGCAGCCTTTACCTGTGCTGCGGAGAAGAACGTGGAACACTACGAAAAGGTGAGCAGTGTCCATCTACTAGTTCTTATCAGAGTAAGTCAGTCTAGGTAGCTTAGGTATTTTCTACAAGAGATTAAAAAAATAGACCTTAATAACATTAACTATCAGTGTGGCCTGTGCTGATGTTTTGGCACCTTTGCCGCAAAGGCCTGACCAAATATGTTTTTTAGATACTACGTTTAGAAAAACTGCTTCATAAAAAGCGACATTTGTGACTGCCATATACTAAGTTATTTAACAGTAGTTAGGTTACAGATCTTGGAAATTACATGTATTTACAATGTTTACACATTAAGTTGTGCATAAATTAAAGTGTTTTTGTGGGGGTTTTTTGTGGGGGGGGGGGGGGGGTCAATTTAACAATTTTCTGCTTGATAAGCAGGCGCAGACAATTCACTAATAGTAGCATTGTTATTTATTTATACATTTATTTTAGATATCTACTTACATTTTGTATATAAAACTGGCACTGTGGGCCTTCTGTGCATTCCTGATGCTCTAGGATGTGTCTGACCAGAGACATTATAAATAAGAAGACCAGCCACTGGTTGAAATATGAATGGAAGTTCTCATGAAGCTAAACATTTATTGAAAGAGACAACCCCAAATGTGGAGATTTGTGCAAGAGCAATAGCCAGAAAAAAAAGGAAAAATCTGTTTGTTTGGTTTTTTGGGACAGGAAATGTACCTCAAAATAAGGCCTTAAACATGTTGTGCAGCAAAGTGACCCAAGAATATTCTGCAAAGAAGAGTGGGGGGAAAATCCAACCACAAGAACTAAAAAAAAAAAAAAAAAAAAAAAACATTTCGCTTCTTCAAAAAGCATTTGCGAGCAAGGATTTCTGTCAAAGGGGTTCTAATCATGTCCTGACTCTGTAAGGTGCACACAAACCGAAGTTACTCTTTTTATTTTATAAAAATACACAAATATAGAGTAATTGTGTATTAAGATGTGATGAAAAAAATTGTATTTAATGTTTAATTGGCTACCGAGGCTTACTACCTCCCATCCGATGTTTTAAAAAAATATATACTCATCGTTTGCCACCCGGTTGAAGTTTTGGATCAGTTACAAATTGTTCTTGATGGATGCATGTGGCTTTCTCCCTGTGCTCATTTGCATTTGCTTTGGGTATTTGCCAGTAGAGGGTGGTAGTATTTCATTGTATACTCACTGACAGTTTACCATATGTAATGGGTCTCCGAGGCTATAAAGATAGGCTGATATTTCCAGTTGAAAAGGTTTGGAGGGTTGAGGTATTATGATGGATGTCATTAGATGGGCACACTCTCTTTTTATTTGCTCCCTGTAGCTCCCTCTTTCACACCTCCGAGTTGAATCAGAAATCGTGACCCAAGCACTGATGGTGCAATACAGCCTGGAAAGTGGAATTGGCATCTGCGAATAAGGGAAGGCCGTTCAGGGACTCTGGCGAGAGATGTCAGATGTTTATAGAGATTGTGATCCATCAACAATCTTGCTGCCTCTTGATGCTCCCTGGGACCAACCTGTGCTTTCTTAGAACAAGGGAAGGAGAATGTAATTATAGTAAGTGTGAATATCACACGTTCAAGCTGTTCTAGAGCTTGAGTCTCAGCCACAACATTAACACCACATAGGTGATAGGTGAAGTGGAAAAACACATTGATTATCTTCATCTACTGTGCCGTCTGTCAAGGGGTGGATATATTAGGCAGCAAGTGAACAGTCAGTTCCTGAAGTTGATGTGGTAAACAAGAGCAGAGCTGCTTTGACACGAGTCAAATTAGGGTGGCTAGGCGACCAGATCAGAACATCTCCAAAACATCAGGCATCAGGTCTTGTGGGGTTTTGTGGGGTCAGTACCTACCAAAAGTTGTTCATGAAAGGGCAACCGGTGAACCGGCGACAGGGTCATGGGCACCTGCGGCTCATTAACACAATCCATGGAGGTGTACTGCCAGATACCACTGGATGACTTCAGAGGTCTTGTGGAGTCCATGCCTTGAAGGCTCAAATCTGTTGTGGCTGCACAAGGGGCAATATTGGGCACTATTGTTGTGGCTGATCAGTGTACGTATTTCAACCATGCATGAGAAGAACATTAGTTACTAATCAGATTCACTTATTTGTCTGAGGTAGATGCTTAGAGATGCTATGGTTCTCTAAAGCAGAGGGCTGTAAAGAGGGAGCCATAGGTATTGCCTGGTATGTATTGACCGAACAGGCAAGAACAGGAGGAAATTACAAAATTAGAAAGTCACGAGAGAACCATCTCCTAGCTCACATACTGTTAATTCCATGATTTATTTTTTCTCAGCCTGTAGAGACTGGTATGTTATTGTTGTGTACATTTTATGGGGGGAACAAGAAAGCACACATTCTAAATAAAACAACTCTGGGTCATTCATGCATTATTGCAAGTTTCCATCAAAGACAGCACAGGTGAGATTTGAATTAGGACAAGCCTATTCCTCATTTCATGTTTGTTGTTTTTGTTGTAACCCTAAGGCTACAGCACCTTTTTTGTTTAATATCAAGGAGAAAAAAAACACACATCAAACAGTTGAATGAAATAGTGGGTGAGGTGAAAAAGAAAGTATATAAAAAGAGAGAAAGGAGGGGTAAGCAAAACCACAGTGAATGGCAATAGATAGAGAGCTCTGTAGGCTTAAGTGGAGCCAGTTCAGAGGAGTGTGAGATGGGGTCCCATGATGAGAGGCAGCATTACAGTGCGGTAGTAAGTGGTGAACGCAACTGAGGAAATGCACTCTGCATTAGAACCCTGGCTTTAGAGTTTGGTATGCAGGTGGCGCTGGGGGACGGTTGTGTGCCTGTGGCGGTCCCAGGCCCCCTGAATGATTAATGCACTTCAGAATGACCTCAATAAGGTGAGGCAAGGGGATGAAAATCCTCCTCTGAGGCCGGGGGCTGAGGGCCACAGGTTTTGACAGGACCTGGGGAGAGTGCTCCACTGTGCCCCAGCTATAGTGGAGCACATCCTGAAGTGCCTCATGCACAAAGAGAAATAATGAGGTAGATTTAGGGAAGTTATAGATTTAAGAAAAAGGAGATGAAAGTAAAGTGCATGTGGAAAGGTGGCAAATGAAAAGAAGAGGAGATGCAAGGAAAGAGCGTCAAACATCCAGAGAGCAGGGAGACAGAGTGGTGTTGAACATAAGATGACGTGTGGAGTTTGCAACGTCCATTTAAAATGCAGAGTTAGATGTGGTTTTAATTAAAAATGAAATATGTTTACAAATGGAATAAGCATCTGGTAAGATTTTGCATTAATGTCCAAGATCTCAGTTTATTGACATTAGACCCATTTACCTTGCACTCTTCGACTCATTTAACTAGTCTCAAAGCTCATGAGGTTCATTTCTGAATGCATTGTAATCAGGGACGCTTGCGTCTTTCTATCAGAAATGTATACAGAAAGTGAAGATCCCCAGTCTAACCCTGTCTGCTTGCGTGGGTTGGTATAGGAATTTTTAGAGGCATTTGCATGGTAGCCTATACAACACTGTGGGCACAGCAGCCGTACACTGTAAGATGGCAAGTTCAGAGGATTGCCATGGAGACACCATAGCAACAAGGATGTTGCTCAGAGATGGGGAAGACAAGGATCTCGTCATTAAATGCAAGACTTAAATTAGACAGAGCAGAGCGTTTTCGAGGTTTGCCAACACTGCCTTAGAAACACCCCTTCTGGGCCACGGGGTACAGCAGGGGTCGATGCTAGGCTTTCTATTATTCATTCTAAGAACCCCCTACAGTAGATGTTTCCCCTGTGACAGCTCTCACTGCTTTCTGAGCCACGACGCCATTGTTGACAGTGCATTGCAGAGAAGTTTGTTTTTCTGTCTCTGCGTATGCACTTTGAAGTAGCTCAAGTTGATCTTGTCTCTCCTAGGTCATATGTTCTAAGTCTGTGTGTACATTTGTAAGCATGCCTGCCTCCAGACTAAGAATGGCTGATTATTCACACTGCCCTGCCTGTGTTGTTCCCTGATTAGCCCTGTTTACCTGCACATCCCGTCCTAGCAGCTGCTGCTGAGGCAGAGCAGTGCTGGTTAATGGGGCCAGGCCCTCGACCTCCTAATGAGCCTCCTTATTGCAGCTGAGCTTTCTCCGGCTCTGTCCACAGAAGCCACTAAAACTAGCTGCAGTGGAATGTCTGGTGTCTGTTACAATGTCCAGCCACACTAACCCTGCCATACTTCCACCCCATCCCAGAAGCAACAAATGGCTGATAATAATGACTATCAACTCAACACATCACTGAGTATTGAGATCCCCAGTTCTGGTCACTCCACTTAGATGCTTCAGCCAATTCTTTGCCTCTGCAGACGCTTGCGTCAAAGCACGTCACTCTGTGATTGAGCTTGCGCAATAATCTCACAAGTGCTGTTTTTTTGGGGGCTTATTCTTGTTGTTGCAACTGTATTGCATGCGTGGTTCCCCTCTGTGCAGTGCACTGTAAAATATGTATCTCTGGATTTAGGATGAGTCACATGGTTTATCAGTTGCATCAACAGTGCCGTGTTCTACTGCAGCCCTAACTTGCCTTTCACTTTGACTTCTTTCGCCGGCCTTTTGAAACCTTAGTCAAGTTTTTCTTTTTGATGTCTGCCCACGTCACCCATCAAAGCACGGTGAAATCAATGCGAGCTGCAAGCAAACAGTGGCCTGTATCAGCCTTCAGCCAGTGCTCTTTTCCAGCCCGAGGGTGTCGGTGACCCCACTGCCCAGAGCCAGGGCAAGCGAGGGTTGAGCAGTTGTCTCAAGAAAATGAAAGAGTGAAAGGACAGTCTGCTACTCCACCTGCTTCAGCTTCATAATGTGCTTCTACCCTCATGATGGGGAATCAAACAAGACTTGTCCTTGAGTCTTCCTTGGAGTCTGTTTTGTATGCTATCCATGGTGTCAGCCGTGGAAATTGTGGGTTTTGTTCCAGGCTGTTTTTAGAGGGGGACAAAAAAGTTTTTATTCACATTTGAAATTTTTATGCGGTACACTCATTTCTAATTCTCTTAGTTGGAATAACTTCTCTGAGACAAATGGGGCAATCAGTCAGATGATTTAGTATGCATTCCCTATCCGTCCTTCAGTTTCAGCAGAAAAATGTGGACCAAGTGCTGTTAAACTCTACGACTTGTTCCCTGACCGTTTCCTGTTCATTGTCTGATTGGCCATAAATTATGTGGGGGTGTTGGAGAGGCCAGCCAACAGGCTGCCTTTGATGTGGTCTTTTCTAGCAGGTCTACTGAGCTGTCTCTCCTCTCGACACATTAATATTCTAGTCTTCCTGAGTCAGATGTCCATAGAGACAGCTCAGAACAGGGAGGAGCTTTTAGTTACTCTACCTTACCACTTCTGTAGCTCTACCATTCATACCTCACCTCTTATTTGTCCTAGTAATGAAGCTTACTATTATTTTTTTCTGTCTAGACCTTGAAATTTAATCATTTACCCAAATCTGGTCAGTGGTCAGTGAACTAAAGTCTGGACATATAATAATGCACAGCTGATTTTGACAGTCGTCCAGCACCTTGCCTCATGTGGAGCACTTCAAAAAGGTCAGAGCTTGTCTTCGGCATGTGACGAAGTGCTGTGCTGGTGAAGTGCTTTTGACAGGCACTCAGCCGCAGTGAGCATGCCTCTGGTGTGCCAGCCACGACACAGACTCTCAAGTGCCAGGCAAGTTGTGTGGGCTGTTGTGGGGGGGTTAGGGGAGTTGGAGTGTTTGGGCCTCAGAGCGAGAAGGACATTAATCTAGAACCTGGCAAGTGACACATAAATGGCGTGCAAGCCCACGTCCGGCCACAGCTTGTGAATGAAATTGGGTGCTAAATTGAAAGTTGCCATGTGTCAGCCCTCATGGCAGCCTTCAAAATAGTCTCCCATTACTCTGGGGTCAGGGGGTCTTTATTGATGGAGGGCGGAAACACACCCAGACGAAAGTCCATAGGTGCAGACTTGAGAGAGATGGAGATGGAGACTTGATGATGCCGTCATTCTAAATGTGTGTTCTCTTGCAGTGCCTGGCAGTGTGGGAGTCATTCCTGCTGTCTCAGAGGACTGAGGCCAATGAAGGAGGAGAAGGAGACGATTCTTAATCTCCCGTGATGCATTTAGACAAAACACGATGACCAAAGACAAGTTTTTACCTAGCAGTCCAAATTGTGCAGTAACATACCACTGCTGGAGATATCTCGGTATGAACTCAACTGTGCCTTATCCTCAGCTGACAAGGGATAGGGAAATGTGTAATGGACCCATTTTTTCTATTCTCTATTGCCATGAGTTTGTCTGAAGAAAGCTGTTTTATTTTCTTTGCAACAGATTTGTTGACAATATGAGAAAATGACAAACATTTTATGAGACTATATTTTTGTTTTTGGTTTATTATAAGCATCTAATGCATTATTGGGTTTTTAGATTTGACAATAAAAAATTAATTGAATACATACCGTTTATGGCTTTCTGATCTTTTGGGTACCATTACTTTGTGCTGTTATTTATATGGACAAAAGTATTGGGACACCTGTTCATTTATTGTTTTTACCGAAATCAAGGGTATTAAAAAAAAGTTTATCCTGCTTCTGTTGGAGTAACTGTCTCTAATGTCCTGGAAAGGTTTTCTGCTAGATTTTGGAGCATTGCCTGTGAGGATTGGATTTCATTTAGTTGCAAGAATGTGAAGAAAGTGAGGTAGTAGTTGTTGGATGATCACTACCCCACCTCATCCCAAACACTGGATGGCACACCATCATTCCAGAAAACACAGTTCCACTGCTCCACAGCTCAGTGCTGGAGGGCTTTTTATCCACTCTAGTTCACACCTGGCATTAGGCATGGTACCAATAGGCTCAGAGAGTCCTATTCTAGTGGCACATCTGTGTCAGCAGTGTGTGCAGCTTAAAGTAGCTGAATGCATTTTTAGAAGAGGTGTCCACAAACATTTGGACACATAGCGTATGTTAGTGTATAGAATATATTTGGGTAAACAGGTTTTATCTATAAGATTATCTGGTATAGTTTACACTATTTGACCTTCCAGGTCCTAAACAGCTTGAGCTACTGCTAATGTGACTAAATGATCTACACCCAAACCATACAATCCAGTACAATCCAGATGGCCTTGTATGGCATTTCATTGCTCTCTTGATTTATTTTCATTTTAAAGTATTTTTGGACAAAACAATGTACACTTACCAAGCGCTTCTACTCATTCATGCAGTTATCTAATCAGCCAATTTTATAATATTATGTAGAGCTATGTGTCAGCAGCTTCAGGTATTATCCCACATCAGCCAGAATGGGAAACCAATCTGGTGTTGCTGATTTTGAAGGTGGGATGATTATTGGTGCCAGGTAGGTTTGTTTGACTATTTCTATAACTGCAGATATCCTAAGGTTTTCAGCACAACAGCTAGGGCGTGGATAGGCTACAACCACACAGCCAAGAACAAAAGACTGAGACTGCAGTGGGCATATGTTCATCATAGGGTCAGAATTTGGCACCTGTAAAACCTATGGACCCAGGCTGCCTTACATCAACAGTCCAGGCTGGTAGAGGTGATGTAGTGGTTTGGGTAATTGGGTAACAGCCTCTTTGAGTATTGTTGCTGATCATGTGCATCCCTTCATGACTACAATTTACAAGTTACTTCCAGTATGGTAATGCGCTATGTCACAAAGCTCTCTACTCAAACTGGTTTTATAAACTGTCACCCTGATCCAAATCGAACAGAATCCTTTTGGGATTTAGTAGAAAGGAAGATTTGCAGCAAGAAAGTGCTCCTGGAAGAACTGCAGGAATTGTGTGACACAAAAATGTCAACATGGACCAAAATGACGTTTCCAACATCCTGTGGAATCCCTGCCAAGAGCCGAAGCAGTTTTGAGAGCAAAAATAAAGCCCTACCCAGTATTAGTACAGTGTTCCTCATAAAGCGCTTACTAAGTGAATGTATGAACAGAGGTACCTTGGGGGGTGGAGGGGGGTGGGGGGGATTCGGATGATTCGCAGGCCCGCTTACTAACAGGGGCCCTAAAAATGTATTTAATTTTTTATAACTATTTCCATGTTAAACTATCAAACTTCTATCATTCATATGATGATTTCTGAAAAATGTTCGCATGTGTTCTTGTATTTTTCTTGTTTGACCTAAAGTATTCTATTTACATTAAATGGTTCAGTCAGACCAGGTGTAAACTGCAGTTGTGAGCAGTGACTGCGAGTTGGGAGGAAAGCATTGTCTTGCACCAGAAATGCAAAGAATAAAAAACAAAGACAGGTGAGAGAGAGAAAAGGACGGCAGTATGTCTCCCAATTGTTCAGGATGGAAAGTGGGTGTAATCTGTGATTGATGTAAATGAACCCTTTGGCTTAGTCCACAGTGAAAAGGCTGGCGGTTTTTAATATCTATACAAAAACTGAGGGATTACATATCACACCTCTTTTAGCCAACATTTAATCAAAGGAGGCACAGTTTTTAGCAGCTATTCACACAAGTTGTCCCTACATCTGCCCTGTGCCAGGACAGATATAAACAGCTTCAAGCTCTGCAGCCCTGTCTATACCCATCCCCATGTCGAGCGGTGAGCAGCGCTGTGTTGAACAACTTGTCAGTTGGCATAACTGCAGGGATTCTTCTGCTACTTATTCATTATAACTTATATAATAATAATAATATTACTATAATTATTATTATTAATTAATAATAAGAATTATTATTATTAAAACCATGCTCATTATGTTGGTCTGTGTTAGTTTTTGCTGGTCTAGTGTTGGTCTGGTGCTGATTTCGGGAATTATATTTGCACCTTCAGAAAAATTAGTGTTTACTTTACAGCTTTTGGTATCTTAACATCAGGAGATCAGCATGCTAACTGTAGCTAATTGTGAAGCATATGGCTATTGTGTAAAATAGCCAACTGGTTATACCCATGTTTTTTACGCTGCTGTTGTCAAACATTACAAGCGCAGGCTATTTACTAATTTATTACAGTTATGTGTTTGTCTTGAGTATTTACAGCAGAATTGTTACAGTTATATGTTACATTGTCAGGGTTGGGGGCAGTGAGGGCCAGTGTAATATTTTTTCATGGGGTTCAAAATCATTGGCAGTGCCCCTGTGTATGAATGACCCATCAGTTATCATACAAGACTATTTTATTGTTGTGCCCCGTTTGTTTATTTGTTTTTTGACTATTTTTAGATCCTAAATAAGCAGAATAGAAACCTGTAATTGAAAAACCTTCTTTTCGTGATACACTTTCGCATTGCTCAGTGTGGATTTTTGGTTTCTTTGTCAAGGGATTTACCCTTCACTCTGGGTGTGAAAGAACAGGCCGCTGAGCTGCATGTTAGATGCTGAAGTAGGTTACCCACTTGGTCTAATCACATTAAACATTTAACGGCTCTCTTTAAATAACATGATGCCCTGAAATTATTGCTTTTATCAGCAGTTTATTTTATGCAAAATTGAGAGAGAGAGAGAGCAATAGGTACTGTAATTGCTTGCTTACTCACTGTCAGTTTTGGAGAAAAGGCAGAATTATTTCATATCCTGAGCGCTCGACATTTGATTTACAAGTTGGCACAGAGTTGTGGTGTAGACAGTCTTCTTGATTTGTGAGACTGGAACCTTTGTGTTATTACCATAAAATCCATCACTTTCAGAAGGTCATCTTATTGTTTATTTGTTTATGCGCCAGAAACTGTTTTTTCTAGTCAATTGCTTTTTCCTTCACAAACATGTCTTGTCATTACTGGCAATGCTTGTACTCAAGAAGTTGTTTTTTTGAGTTGTACCACTCTACATTTTCAAAGGAAAAACACTCCTTAATCCACTTCAGTTTCTCAAACATTGCACATTGAGTCGTGTCTGTCTCCAGCTGATATCAGAATCATCTGCAATTGAAATGATGATTACCAGATTATCCGTTCAAACATACGTTGTTGCGAATGTAAGTGGGCAATTATTGGAAGGTTTGCCATGGTCTGGAAGAAGACCTAAACTGTGACCCTCAACTGGGAGGAAAATCATTGAAAGCCCAATATTGCTGTGGTATCCATTTTTGTGATGAGTGGATGTGAACTTCTGACCAGTTGTATATATGCCATGCTCTAAATGCACAAACAATCAGCTTGTCTAGTCCCTGTAAAAAAGTATTGCCAATAGAAAAGGACTCGCTGGAGCAGATGAACCTACTGAAACATGAACCAACTGGCACCATGCCTAATGCCAGGCATGGACTAGAGGCTTATAAAGAACCCCAGCATTGAGCTGTGGAGCAGTGGAACTGTGTTCGCTGGAATGATGGTGCTCCATCCAACTCCTTAGGTAGATAAGGTGGTGAGTTGGGGGTGACCCAAAATCTACTAGAAAGCATTCACTGGACAGTAGAGACAGCTACTACAACAAACATAGAATGCAGTGTTTTTACAATCCTTAATGTTAGAATAACTTTGAGTTGTCACAGTTCTGTATAGCAGTGTTTCTCAACCGTGGTCCTGGAGGCACCCTGCCCTGCACATTTTAGTGGATTCCCTGATTTAACACACCCCCTGCAACCCAACAAAAAGGCTTGTTAATAAGCTGATCAGGGGTGTTTTAAACAAGGACAACACTACAATGTGCAGGGCAGTGCCTCCAGGACCAGGATTTAGGAACGGTGCTATATACAACTACTGCCTTGAATAAAGCACCCCATTTATATGAAGTAAAATAACAAAGCCAGTTCATTTTGCATATTAGATGTACTGCCTTTTTTGCCGTGTATTGACATGTATGATGGCCTCCTTCCTTGCACAGAATAATTATACCATAGAGATTGATAATTATGATACTTTCCATAGACAAACCCATTTCTGTTGCCAAAGCTTCCATTCCAGTCTTTATGCAGTAGGAGATAACCATGTTCAGACATACCTAAATTGGGACTCACCCTATGCTGCTTGAGTTTAAAACTTTCATAAATCTGCTTGGTCACATTTGCTAGAGCCTTCATAGCAATGACTGACTTGTGATATAAGAGACCTGTAAGCAGTGGAAAGTTCATTTGCATGCTGTCATTCTCAGCAGCTGGTGCTTGGTTGAGAAATCTGCACTTGGCACATTGCAGGCTTTTAGGGAGTTCCTTATCATTGAGAGTTATGCTAGTGTCAGGTGAAATGTGCACGTGTCTCTGTGCTCAGGTGGAGACCTTTACTCTCAGAATCCAAAGCCTGAGAGGCTGACAGTTCAGACTAGACTAGAAGGCCCCAAAATACCCTGAAACTGCCAGCCATTAATTCTCACCAGTTTATAGCAAGCTGTAAAACACTGTGGGATGTGTGTAGAGGGAATAGACATGTTTGCAGAAAGTAAATCCACAGCATAAAACGTTAGCTTTTCTGTGAAAAGCAGAGACTGACAGAGTGCAGGTGTAGTTTGAACCTGAGCCTCTAAAGCCGTTTGTTGAAGCTTACAAAGGAATGAAGAAACCCTTTGTATTCTCTGTTGACAAGTAGAACCTGCTTTGCATGCTTCTTGCTGATTGTGGTGACCTCACGCAAGTAGTCAACTGTTACCAAGTTCCTCCTTAATGTTGTACGTCTCAGTGGTGATGTGGAACTGGGTGTGAAGTCAGTGTGTGAATGTGACTCACTGCGCACCTACATCAAGTCTTCAAACCATTTAAAAGTGTCATCAGGGGACTATGGTGGGATATGGTTTCTGCTGAAAATAAACCCAAGAAGAAAAGGTAGGTTTGATTCTTCTCCTTGGCTTCATGCTTTGACCAGTTTTTCGTC
This sequence comes from Salminus brasiliensis, assembly GCF_030463535.1. NCBI lineage: Eukaryota > Metazoa > Chordata > Actinopteri > Characiformes > Bryconidae > Salminus > Salminus brasiliensis. Next base: position 16,921,840 of record NC_132882.1, on the reverse strand, counting down.
TCAGAGCGGATTTCTTCTACAATGCAATACAAATGACACTACCTCATTAATTCACTCCTATGGTTTGATGTGATACTGTATACATACAGATGCCCCTTTCACGGAAATGTGCAAAAGTGTTGCCTACTATCTCAACTCGTAATCAGCAGTGAGGAAAACATGGGCTGAGAGAGGGTAGAGTCTGGTCTCTCAGAAAATGAGGTGTAATGAACAGGGTGACTTTCTGCTTTCAGTTTTGTCCTCTGCAGACTCATTTTCCACATGCCTCCAAAGGCTTTCCCTGTATTCGGAGTCTGGGTCTGTCCTCTTTTCTCTCTGTCTAGTCATGCTGCTTATAAGCCACTAGAGCCATCATAGGCTCAGCATGATGACAGTATGTCAGTAATATACAGAAGTGAAAGAAGAGCCAAGAGGGGAACACATTCCAGTTCTTTGGCAAAGGCTTGTTGCTATGTCTGTCTTTAAATAAGGCCATTTAAGACAAGTCACCTACAGGACTGATGTGATTAGAGGCAAAGAGAGACCGAAATAATTACAGGACATTTCAGGAGTCATTGGACATGGAGTGCAGACTGCCATCGCTCTTAAATGAGAGGTTTGATGAGCTGTAAAAAAAAAAAAGAAAAGGGCAGCCGCTGCGTTCACGGCTCACATAAACATTAAGGGCTTCAGGGGCTGAAGTTCCTTTGCACTCTGATGTACCTTTCTTATGCTGGCTGTTACCAATGTAGATACCAGACATTAACGACTCCACTAAACACAATGAAGGTGGTTACATCTGAAACAGTAGATGTCAGCGTTATTTCCCTGTAGCAAACAAGGACATTTCTCCCCCACTGAAACCAACATAATCACAATTAAATCAGATTTAAATCAGAAAAAAAGCTTTTTTTTTATTCCTACTGACTGCCAGAGGCATTGCAAAGTACAGTGAATGCTTCTCGCACAGGCCGTCGTCTGTCTCTGTGCCGTGCTGGCCTAGATTCTAGTGCAGCCCTTACCATTATGACTAGGGTGACCATATTTTGGTTTACAAAAAATGGGCACAGGGGACAGGAGGGTGGCCCAGTACGGACTGCAAAAGGCAAATGTCTACATGAAATAAAAGCCACATCCCAGACATTTTAGGCAATTAAGAAATGATGGCTTTTTTTTAATCCCACATTTTTAGGTCCCAAAAAGAGGACATGTCCTAGAAAACAAGGACATATGGTCACCCTAATTATGACAAGCCTGAATAGAAGAAGCAGCCTATTCCATGCAGGGGTCTACAAAAAGAGATGCAAAACCTGCTGCTCTGCTGTATATAGTACTGGCACTGCCTCTAAGTACCAGGAAGTATTTTCAGCTTTTCATTGCTGAGTCCCTTCACTTAAACTCACTAAGTGGAGTGCTACTTCTTAATACATCCCCCCAACCCCCCATTCTCGAGAGCATCCAGTGATACACTATATGGGCAAAATATTGAGACACCTGCTCTTTCATTGTTTTTTCAGAAATCAAGGGGCGTTTGTCCTCCTTCTGTTGGAGTAAATATGCCTACTGTCCAGGGAAGGCTTCATACAACATTTTGGGATTTTGCTGTAAGGATTTGATTGCATTCAGCAACAAGCGTGTTAGTAAGGTCAGGATGTTGGATGGGTGCCAACTCCCCAACGCATCCCAAAAGTATTGGATGGAGCACCATCACTCCAGAGAGCACAGTTTCACTGCTCTACAGCTCAATAGCACCTCTAGCCCACGCCTGGCATTAGGCATAGTGTCAAAGGGTTCATGTTTATCTGCTCCAGAGAGTTGTGAGGCCTAATTTGCAGACATCTGTCCCTCACTGGCTTTTAAAACGGTTAAAATGTTGTGAGTTGTTGAAGCTCTGAGTAACACTGAGACTGACAGATCAAAGTGTTATATATCTAAAGTGTATTTTTGAACATGAGCATTCACAATGCAGAACAGATAACTCACACACCCATACCTACAGTTTACTGCAGCTCCACAGATATAAGTCTCTTCTTCATATTTTTTGTGCAACCCTATATTCTATGCCACCATACATAAAGCAACTCAACAGCAAAGCAGTAAGGCACATTTTCCAGAGCAACACCTGTTAGATGGGATGAGGGTTCTTTCAATTTCTCAGAGATGAGAATTTGCCTGTCTCTGGACTTGTACACAAGGGTGGGTTAATTATCTTAAGGATGCTCAATACTTCTACACTTGCTTAGAAAGTTGCCAAGATATTTATCCTTGGTTTTTAGTCTTTAGGTGGAGTTAACTACAGGCTACACCCACCATCTCTGAGGCTTCTGTGCTTAAATGGTGTCTGGGTGGTTCTGATGTCACGCTATGCCCCAATTCAGTGCATCTCTGTCAGTTCTTATCCCTCAGTGTGTTATGAGTCAGTGTGCTGAGCTAGCTTTCAAACAGCACACTCGTCATTTCCTGTTTTGCCAGTCTGGGCCTTGAGGCATTATATTGACTTAACTGATGGATTTCGTCAGTCAGATGCTCAGTAGAGCTTAAAGGGGCTACTCTGTCTAAACAGAGCCTTTCACAATAGTGGCTGAAGACAATTTCTATAGCCTACAGAGGTCAATCAAGCAGCTCACAACAGGATCAGTAACTTGCCACTTTCTCCTGAGTATATTCACATTGTGGGTGGTGCTGAAGGGTGTTTTACTGATGAAGGAAATGGCTACTCAGTCATCTTGCATTAAATCTTGGAGTCTCCCATTTGAGCAGATCCTATTTGTGGAATATCTTACGCCCCTCTGTTACCCAGATGGTATAAGAGGACTGCCCACTGGCATTCATGCTGGATCTGGTAGTACCACATCTACAATTAGCTTTGTCTGAAACTAGCAAGTTGTATATATATAATGATGTAATGCTTTCAATAATACACTTTTATCACATGAAAATGATGCTCTGCATTTTGTAGGAGTCTCGCATGGCGTTGTCAAAGGCTTGAAAAGCTCTTATAGATGCGTTCAGAGCATGCTGGTCTCTTTATGTATTTGTTGCTGATGTGTCAACAGAAAAGATGAAAAGAAAAACCTCTGCAGTGCCTGGGAGGGTTTTGATGCAGACAACAGACCAAATGGTAAGCAATCAAACTCATTCAGCCCCTCACCAATCCCACTTGTAATAGTGAGAATACTAAAAGCAAAGCCTTATTCTGCAATGGGCCCGAATGGATAAACAGACACTGAGCACCACTTCCTCCAAGCTACTTTCAGACCTGGTTCAGTTTGAGCGTTTGGTCACATGGTGTTTTGTTTTCATGCTGCACACAATGGTGTGCGCCCCTCGTCTAATCACATAGCTTTTTTTCACCTGAATTCCGCGCTGGGATCAGGAGGCAACCATTATGTGCCTCAGCGCTCAACCTGAATTCCAATGCAAGTAGAAATCAGCGTGCCTGGTACACCATGTGCACATGTTTCCAATCACACTGGGACACAAGGTGAGAGGCCTCGTTTGCAAATGTTTGTCTTTCACTGGCTTTTTAAATTGTGAGCAACTGCAGTGGGAGACGCTTTGAGTTTGCTCTGCAGTGGCTACACTGAAGCTGGTATAGCATAGGTAGAGCAACCTTCTGAACTTGAGCATCAGGCATCTATAACCTTCGGCCAATCCCATATCTGAGAAGTGTGAATCTCATATCATCATCTGCATGAGGCTAGAGAATATTCAAGTATGAGTGGTAAGGCATACTTCAGCCATCTCTACCACTGGATCAGTGACATTTGGGAGTAATGAGTAGTGTCTTGTCCCCGGAGTGTCACAGAGGGCCAGTGTTATGGAGGAGAGAGATGGAGAGTAGCTAAGTCATCGATCAGAGCCAGGCTACGCCAGCTTTAGGTCTGACATTTATGGTTGGAGCCTGTGATTAATCATCAACTAACAAGGCACAGGCCTCGCAGTATCCCTAATGTAGCTGCTCCAACACATACTGACAAGAGTGAGCACAAAGAGAGAGACAGCACTTTTAAATTAAGACCAGTCCTAATTACCAAAGAAATATTTTGCTGCTGTCCAATGAAGAACAGGTATCTGCATTTCTCCCCATTTCCAGTTTTTATTTCCCATGGTTTGAACCCTGTATCTTCCCTTACACTGTGTGAATAATTCTGGATGAATAGACCAATAGAAATGATCTGAATTACATTTACATTGACTTCAATTCTAAGTTAAGACCATTTTTGCCATCTCCTGTAAAGTCACCATTTTAGAGATACATGCTTTTCACTGGACAGTGACAATTTATGTTTTCCTAAAAATATTTTTTGCCAATAAATTTGACAAGAACAGGTAAGGTTTATAGCCAGAGTCTGTGGAGAGACTGTAATTGTATGCCAACGAGCAACACTACTAACTCAATTCAAGTGCATTGACAGACACCCCCAGTCAGGCTCCACAACAAGATTAAAGTAATTCCTTTCACTGTCAGTAACCATGAACACTCTTTCATTTATTACAGATGATAATGCGTTTTATGGATGCCACAAGGCTAAACAGCAGATTAAGCAGAAATGCAGATATCTGGATGAGAAGAACATTGTGGTGGCACATCATTTATTAAGGGAACCCTGGTCTTCTAGCTCAGAAGGGAGTGATGTGGCAGAAAAATTGCCCCCAGGATTGGATGCATCTCAAGACAATGCTCTCTCCACTACATCTCCTGTGGCCCTCCCAGAAGAACCGAGCTGTTTGAGCCAAAGCTCTTCTGACACTGCCTGTTTCCCAACAAATAACACTACACTCATTAACCCGATGATCCATACACGAAATATCATTTATGGTCTCAGCCCAGTGCGGACAAGCAGCTTAGAACTGAAGCGTACCCTGCCCTTGATACGATGGGCTCCTGCAGCATCTCGTGTGCAGATGACTGAGGAGCCGGTGGCCTGGCGAAGTAAAGGATTTGTTACAGTGAACCGTGAAGCAAGGCCTGCTGAACCACCACAGTTCTGGAAAAGGGCATCTGGCAAGAAGCTAGAGGGGTGCCATGGGCAGCTAGCCAGGTTGGCACATCTGCAGGTGCAGTCACCCAACAACGCCCCGTCTGTGGCCAGAACCAAGCCAGTGATCCACAGAGAGGCCGGGCTAACTGTGGGTCATGGAGGGGTACAGGTGCAGGACAATCATGTGGAACAGAACTTCAGTTCAAAAGCAGAGACTAACGACATTGGGCCAGCCTCAGAAGTATGTACACATAAACAGGCCCTGTATAACTGCCTTTGGAGCACCACAACACAAGCAGAGTCAGGACACGACATAGAACTGGGACAACAAAGAGCCATTTCCATGGGCTGCTCAAATGTGGGCAGGTGGTCGGTAAGAAGCTGCTTGTTGCAATACTTCCTTCCTCAATTTAAAGAGCATTTAGGCTTGGGATAGCCATCTTTTATGTCATTTTATGACTGTATGAGTCCGTCTCTGCTCTTCCTTCAATGCAAGCCTCAATTCAAAACAAATTGCCATTAAAAAGCCATTTCTTCAAACATATCTTTATGTGACACAATGGGGCTGCAAGTCCTTGTTGTGGCACTGATGGATTTTTCTATAAAGGTATTGAGCAGTGGAGTGAAAATAGTGTTCTCCAAACCTATACAACCCCCCCCCACACACACACGGTTTCTTATGGAGCCATTGCTCAGAAAAAAAGAACACATTTTCAGGTGGCTATTTTAAGATTGCTTAAGGTACAACAAGAAAGAAGGAGCCCATTTTTGTTCCAAATATCTTGCACTTCTTTCTCACACACAATGTGTTTTGTGATTCTGTCCAAGCCGGTGGTAAACCGGCAATTAGCATCCATGGCAACCAAGCGCGTGTCACAGTGTGAAACAATACCATTCTTGAAAAACACGGCTCACTAAAGATGCACTGCACAATATGAATATTGAACAGAGGGGAGAAGCTTTATTCAAAAGACTCCTTCAATGACTTGAATCGAACAAGGAGATCTGTGTGCAGATTGCATTGGAGTCATGTTTGAAGAGCAACAGAATCATGAGTTTTTTGTGAAAGACAATACACATGATTGAAGAGGCGCAATTGATATTGCTATTAGGTTTCAATTGGCATGAACTGGCTGGAAAAAGCAATAATATGTTGGAAATGAAAACAGGCAGCAGAGAGAATTTTTTTTATGATAATTAAGACATAATTAAGGGAGTCGTGAGCTCTTCATGCACTATTTTGTCTGTGTGATTCTGTAAACAGCTCACAATTGACAAAGCTTGACTGTGGCTGTAAATAGCATGTCCCAGGGCCGAGATGCATTTTCAGTCCATCCAGTCCCATTGACTTCACATTCAGCAGGTGGCTTTGTGACTTGCAGAGTTGCACTCTCTTTGAAATTATAATGTGCTACAAAGAGTTATTTGAGCAAATCCAAAGAGGAACCACTTTTGGTTCCATGCAGAACCATGTTTGTAATAAAAATATTGGTCATAAAAACACTTCACATTAAATGGTCCCTTTGTGGCATCACTCAAACAATACTTTGTAGCACCTTTATTTTTAACAGTGCAGGGAAGGCTATGGCTTTTTGGGTGCCTTAAAGCCTCACTGTGGTCATTTACTGTTTTACCACAGTATCCCCTCATCCTCATCAGTGGTTCTTACAGAATAGAATATCACCAATAGACCTAGTATCAAAGTGTGGTAACTGTGATGGAGTAAGAGGATCTCTGCCTACTTTTAACAACATGGAAGAAATGAATGACGGTGGGGAAAAGTAGACAGACTGAGCTCTAGGCTGCCAAATGACAGATACACATCTGAGGCCACTGATCATCTACTCATCTCCACTGATTGCTTGTTTGTGTGTTCTCAGGATGTGTTGTGTCAGACAGGACGCCAAGGAAGCAGCGAGTCCTCCACCGTTTTCCATGACGTCACCTTATTCCACGTTCTTCAAGTTCTGCAGAGCAAACCAGTCCATTTCCCACAAGTCAGGGGCCAGAGACACCTCAAGGCACTTTAGAGTCTGAGGCACTTAAATTCATTCGCAAAGGAACACTGTACGCTGTACTCAGAACAGGTCATGGAGATGAAGTCACTCTGACAAACGTAAAAAGCCGAGCAAGGTCAGAATATTATTTTTTATTCAAAGCCTTTAAATTTCATTTCCTCTACAGTGTAAAAGGTCATAATCTGATGAAAGTCTTTAAGGGACGCAGTGAGCTGGAATCATGTCAAACTAACAGGACCAACCTACAACATCCATACAAAACCAACAGCTACACAGGTGGTAATGTCACAGGTGAACAACATAGATAGAAATCAGCAATTAAAAAAAAGTTCAGTTAGGTTGCAAGAATATTCCTTTTACAACCATTAATTCTGTACAAACTATAAAACAAATAGGAAATAGAAGTTGTGAACATAAATAAATATGCAAAATATAAACACTATAAACAAATCGGTATTTCAAAATGAGAAAGGAATCCTGCCATCCGGTTTGAGCGGCTAGCCGATGTGTTGTAACACAACTCATTTTCTGTCTTTTCTTACATTAAAGTAGCTTAAGAATGAAGTACACATGGTACAGTATGTACTTTCTGTGTCATTTTACACACACTCAGACGTACACACACACATACACATGCGCACACAAACACACTGCACAAACATAGGAAAATAAACAGCCAAAAAACCCTGACAATGTATACTATATGTGCATGTTCACTCTTCATTGTACATGCCTCATTACTTTTGATATAATACTGTTTGTTTTACAAGCACTGCAGTAGCTTTAGTCCACACTTACCAGACTAACGACTTCTGATTATCACTAGACTTATTCCTTAAAGCAGCAGTTTAATAGATGTTTTCGTATTTCTCTCTGCAGTTGACGTTTTCACCATGTTGTCTTTTAAAGTGCTAGAATTCTAGTGCTGATTACATGACGTTTGTGTGTAAGTGCATCAGCAAGAATTATAAAAATATACCATATCATGGCACGCAGCCAAATGGGTCTATGTCAATGGGTTCTTCATCAGTGATACTTGTGAAAGAGAAAGCTTCAAATGTTATTGCTCTTCTATGAATTGGTCACATCAGCAGGAAACTGCAGCTCTAAATGGCAATATCATTCTTTGTAAGAGAAGGTGTATATAGCACCTTAAAAATGAATGCTAATCTTTCAAAGGGCACTATTCTATATACCTATTGCAAATAAATGTGCTACTTCCATCCTCAGGATTCAATTCATATGATTAGCTTTTTTTATTTTCTTCTCCGAGTCTGAGGTATCTTGGTTTAATTATGTGACAGATGAACGAGGGCCTTTCTGGCATCGCTCTTGGCTTTGCGGACGCTTCTGAATGTAACATAACCAATTAACAGGTTGGCCATTAGGTTAGAGATCAACATTACATTTGAAGTTAATAGAAAATGAGAACAAACAGTAGAAGACTAAAAGTCTAAAAACAACCTGGCGATGTCTGGGCCTGAGAGGAATGGAATCAGTTTCCAGCAAAATGCTCTTTGCCCAACTGACTGGTTCAAGTGATGTATCTCTGCTATGAATGATTAAATCATTGCCCCAAATTGAACATTAGTTAGACTTCTATTTAGGAGAATTGCCCAGAATGCCTCGCTGAGAGAGCGCTTGTGATTGTCTGCACGGCGGATCCATTCTTCACGAACTGAGAGGGAGGAGGATGCATAGCACACTTGTAAAAATTAAGGTGCTTCAAATGGCTCCTTGAGTGATGCCATAGTAGAACCACTTTTCTATTTGTAATAGAGATTGTAGAGATGTGCAAGTGTAAAGAACCGTTTCTTAAGGTCTAAAAACCTTTAAAATGTTTTTCACACACATCTCTATTACAAACAGTAATAGAAGTGGTTTTTCTTCTGCATCGCTCAAAGAACCATTCAAATAACCTAATTCTTAAGGAGTGCAGATAAGGCTATGCTCATTGTGGGTGCCTCAAAGCTTCATTGTGATCATTTATTGTGTTACCACCATCTCGTCTTGAGCAGCGGTTCATATAGAGTAGAATATCGTACAGATATATAAAAACTATATTTATACTAAATTGAATATTCTTCTTGGGACTTGTGATTGCTCAACATCGTTCACTGAAGTGCACTTCTAAAAACAGAAAAGAAATGTGTGATGACTTGCATTTATTTTGTGGGCAACTCCATTCTTTTTTTTTTTTCGTGTTAAATGAAAGCATTAAAAATGATGCCACAAAAGTATTATCATACATATGATACAGGAGTGGAAAATAAAGGAAGAAAATAATACACTAATCTACAGCAACAAGTTGAGTTCACTCTGAATGTGAAAAGAGGTCTAATCCATCTGTCACCATCAAAGGCTTCTTACACAGACACAGTCTCTCCAGTTACACACAGTGAATCTTCAGTTGAGCTCCAGTTTCCAGGGGTCAAAAACAACAGAACAGAAACCGCAGGGGCAGGGTGTGTGAGCAGCAGCACACCGTTATTCGTGGACAGGGCCGACAGGTTTACACACACACATACACGAAGGGGAGAGTGATCCAAAACAACATCATAGAGGATATGACTGATGCGGTTAGCATTGCACCTTGACTATGATGACTGCACGGTAAAGAGCGTGGATGTCCAATGTGTCTGCCACACTGCCGACTCAAGGTCATGTGACTTCATCGAAGGCGATGTGATTCTGTGAGAGACAGGCGCAAGAGATACAAGGTGAGCAAACACTTCACAATATAAAGAACAGCCCATTTACATCTAGTCACACACGCCAAGCCTTTCTTCATAGGGTCTTTTCCTGCACCAAAACTGACCATGTTTACCCTTCATGCAGATACAGGCTACAACATGTCACTTTAGTAAACTGTCGGAAGACACTAATGTGTTAGGACAGAGACTCCTAACATTTCTTGGCTGGGATCTTACATCTATATCAGATGACTTCGGGCAGCTTTCTGGAGCCGGTTTGGTGGTGAAAGGAAGGGGAAGGGGAATTTCGTATTGCCATTCCAGCTTTGTGCCTTTAAAGCAGCCAAACCTGCCACCCAGAGACTGATGCAGGTGTTGGGGAAGAGCACACGTTTAAAGCAGGGGATGCAACCATGCAGCGTTGCCGCTATCAGTGTGCTATTATTAATTAATATTATTATTATTAATTGTGCTACCTTAATAATCTTGTTCAACTGCCATATAGCCCCTGTCTGCGGGCCAAATCTGAAAGCAAAGGAGGTGTCGTCAGATGCAGTCATTTGTACACAGTCATGACAGAGGGGCTTCTTTCAGAAGAATATTTGGATATTACCTTAGGAGAACATGCTGCATTTCTTGCATTTTACTTTCTATACTAAAGGTGCCGGAAGGGTCTTCTGGAGCAAATGTGAAGAATCACATTTTGTTCTTTAAAATAGTTAAATGATAATTTTTTCATTCTTCAAGGCAGAAGCAAAAATTTTAAACATTTGAGCCAACATTTGAGCTCACAAGCTTTAGTTTAATTCTGTGCTTCTCACAAAACTACATTTTCACAATAAAGTCCACCCACAAATATAAACTGCACTCTGAATGAGGCCATGTAGGTCACACACACATTACAGGCAATCCAGTCATAGAAAACAAGGTAGAAAGCACTGATTTTATGTGGTGATAACATTTACAGTGGTCAAAGCAGACATGCACATGCTGTAAGCCCTATGGAGGCAGATTTCAACGAGTTAAAGGAGCCATTGCCATCGGATGAAGCTCGGTTAAATAGGGTTAAGAAAAGGTCTTTCAAAGCAGTTTCCTTTAAATTGCCATTTAAATATTTGTATTTCTTTTAAATAACCATGAAAGGATCGCTTCAAGGAACCTTCTGGCACCTTTATTTTTGAGAGTGTAGCCTACAAATAACAATGCTGAACAACTTGTTAGCTTGGTTTCTGCACTTACATATACAGCATTCTTCAAAAGCTTTATTATCACATAAATACCAGCACATAGAGTATGTTTTCCACATGCAAACCGACTGCCTTGAGCTGTAGACAGTAAGCTATGAGATTGTGAGAGTTAAACACATCTGAGAGAACAGAAAATAATACAGTTATCATCAGAGATTTACATCACTGAAATGTAATGTGACCCCACATCAACACAGTGGTAGAGAGATTCAACCTTTGAGTAGACAAATGACGTTGTGTTTCAGTGATATCTGCTTCAAAACGAAACATTCTTGCGAGTCCAAGAGAGAAAACATTGCCGTGTGTCCTTTCTCCTGACTCTCTTCCACTAGCACTGCTTTCAAATGTATTATACGCTGTGACAGTGGCCTGATGTGGGGGCCGTTTTTTTGTAGACAGCCGAGCAATACGGCATGTCACTGTCCTCCAACCTCCTCTCACATATGCTATTCATCTACGTGCGCTTTGTCACCAAAGACAAATATCACTGACAAGGATCTCCCGCTTCCACAATTCAGCAGCCTTGCGAGGACAAAGAAATGAGCCATTAGCATTTTTTGTGGTGGAAATATCACTCTCATCCTACACAATTCACCCTGTGCATTTTGAGGAAACCAGCTGCAGACCCAAAGCCATTTCAATCATGGCTTGTTTAAGACCAACAAGCAGACAAGTAAAGCATTTAATCCCACGAATTAGACAAAGCAACAACACAGCAAACAGGGATTAAATTGCTGATTTGTTTGCTTGCATGTTTGTTCATCTTGTACCTATTATTAATTATTTTTTAAGAGTCATACTTATGGTGTAATTACCCTCTATCTCGGAGCTCAGCAGCAGGAGTGCAGCATGTGGCTTAATTAATAGCTGCATGTCTGGTCTAAATCAGTACCCGGCTCAGCTATGGAGGGCAGCTGTAACTGAGGAGCTAAATACAGACAAAGTGGCCTGAGGAAGTAGAATATTTTCAAATGTATTTCATCAAGGTCTCCTTGGACTTGCTGGGGTGAATCACGCGGTTGCAGATTTCCATCAAAGATACAGTAGAATAAATATTTTTTTTATTTTAAAATCTGCCTCTTTATAGATACTGATATATGGGTAATTCTTTAATTGGGGGCTCTTTTTACCATCTTAACTTTTGTTAGCATTAATTGTCTTTTGATTATGTCACCACAATGCTTTGATGCTTTAAAGTAAAGACTTGGCCAACTGATTAAGCCAATTAAGACCGATCTTATTCAATTATTTTATATATATTTGCCAACTGGCATAGATGGACATTCAGACAGTTCACTCTTTCTGTATTTGCAAAGCTTTCTCCTGATGTCTTAAAAAATTGAATATTTTTAGAAAGTTTTAGGAAGTGATGCATTTAACTTTAATTTAACAGTTTAGATAATGATGATGAAACTGAAAACCCTGTCATTCATTACCATCACAACCAGTTCTGTGTTGGTGATGACTTGTTGAAGTAGTGACAATTTGCATTTTTTTCAAACATACATTTCTCACTTTTCCAGACATTAAAATAGTTATGCTTTCCATAGTTACGGCATAAACAATTGCTGTGAAACAAATTAGGCCAAACCTAGTCTGTAGCCCCACCAGCATACAAGAAAAGCAACAGTATAAAGTTCAAGGCAATTAATGGCAACCTGATTGCTTCACATTAAGGGAGGACAGTAGAAAACAAGATTCAAAGGACAGGATCACTCAGCTTGCAGAGCCAAACACTCTGGATACAGGCTGATTATGATAGGTAATTGGTTTGTTTGGAGCAAATGAATGCGATTAGGTTTTAACAGGAATTTAATGGCCTGGCTGTGTACTCCAGAGGCTTGGCAGGTGCTGCTCTTCACACAGGTGTTCATACGTTTATTGCCTTGTGTTTTGCAGGTGGCGGAAGCTGCTGTTTTTGCCTGCGATCCAGTCAAAGAACCCCAGGAGGCGCGCTTTCAGAGAGCGGGGCGCTGCGCTTCCCTCTTCCTCTCTCAACTCGGCCATCTGAAGGACGGCCGTATGTGCGCACACACACACACACACGTTCACAGACATGTCAAGCACGCAGACACTTGACCCATTCATAACTTTCATGTTGCATCAACAAACATACAGTGTGAGTCAGTCATTTTATGCTAAACACAGTATGAGAGTATGGTCGCTGGTAGTGATCTGAATATGCATCTATGCTCTACCTGGGAGGCGATGTATTTCTCCAGGGGGCTCTCCACCCTGGGCATGCTCATCATGGGCGCACTGCTCATGCTCTCCTGCTGGGGGTCTTCACTCAACAGCAGTTTGCCTTTGAAGTTGTGAACCACACACACGACCTGAAACAGCAGAAAACAGCACTTACGCAGCTTGTTATCGACATGCTTTCCTAAGAGCCCACCGCTATGAAAGAAATCAGTAAATCCTGCATCATACAATTTGGAAGGAAAGCAAATATACACGATATGGACAAAAGTATTTGGACACTTGCTTATCATTGTTTCTTCTTAAATCAAGAGTATTTAAGTTTATCCCGCTTATGTTGGAGTAACTGTCTCTACTGTCTAAGGAATACTACTAGATTTTGGAGCACTGCTGTGAAGATGCGATTGCCTTCAGCGACAACAGTGTTAGTGAGTTCAGGATGTTGGATGAACACCACCCTACCTCATCCCTACCTCCCCAACTCATCATAAAAATATTGGATGTAGCAACATCATTGCAAAGAAGCTAGGGGGTTTATACCCCTCTACCCCACACCTGGTATTAGGCATGGTGCCAATGAGTTCATGTTTATCTGCTCCAGAGAGTTCTATTCTATTGGCAATCCTTCTCTAGTGGGACTAGACAAGCTGTGTGGTGTTGCATTTGCTCATCTGTGTCAGCAATGGGTGCAATTTAAAAGTAGCTGAATGCATTCATTAGCATGGGTGTCCACAAACATTTGGACATATAGTGTATGACTGAAGGCTGAAACGAACATTCTCCATCTCGGGGGAACACTGCAACAGTAAAAGTTCGGCCGACTGGTGTGCTTCACACACTACAAAAGAGCAGATATAAAAAAAGAGGCTGATGCAACCCTGTATACAGTGCAGGGGGGACGGGAATCTCAGGCTATATCACTCTAAAAATAAGACTGAAATGAGGGTCATTTTTCAAGCTGCCTTGTCAAATCCTCTCATTCCAGTGGCCTCATACAGAGAGGAGCCAAGCTCATTGAATCTGTCTCAGTGCACACAATGCTTTACATAAGCCTAACTTATCCATCCTGGCTTATCCAGCTTGCAAACCCTGGCACAAAATATTACAGTGGAGATGTGTGGTATATTTTCTATCAGCTAATTTTGGTTTGTTTATCTCAATTTAGTGTACACGGTCATAGTCCTGTAACACAGTAACTGAATTAACTGAGCACTTTATCCTAAGTTGGCTTTTTTAATGAGGCTGCACCTCATCTGTGGTTGGTACACAAAGCACACATTTCTCTTGTTTTACCTGTAAATCTCAATTAAAAGTATCCATTTTCTTCGCCTGGTTAAAGGGTTCTTTGGATTTGGGAGACCTTTTAAAGAACAAATGTGGAAGACCATTTGTAAATGGGTCTATATAACCTTTTATAAAAAAAGCTTACCAAAAACACCCCCTAAAACCCAACAGAATCTTTCTGTTTGTAGTCACAGATATATGCAGCTCAAGGTCATCTTCCCACCTCTAAGGAAAGTAATTTGCTGTATACCCATTTAAAAGCAAGGGATGCATCTGTGCTTTGTGCTTCATATTTGGCCAGACCCATGCTTTTCCAACTCCCAGTATGATTAGTGCATGTTTACATGTTGTGTAAATGATCTGAATTTATCTGTTTATATTTCATCCCACGATTCTTTTACTAAATATGTATTTTAGCTAGTGCATCCTTAGAAAGAATGCATGTCTTCTATCTTGAATAGACAATAACCGCTTAAAGGAGGAGCACATGGTTATGCACTATATGAGGCAAAACTGAAGACGCGAGCATGGGCGTATGACATGAAATGTTTTAATATTCTACCATTCATTAGCTAACAGACTGCTGCCCTGCAGTGCTAACTAGAATTCATGAATATGTGAGGCCCTTGTTGCTCTGCATTAGTTCACTGTAGCACCCTCACATATCTCTCCCAATATAACACTTTCCTTTCAGCCAGCACTCCCTTCTACTCTGAGCTATTAAAGATGCCTAATGTCATGCTTATTGCAAGCAATACATTATCCGACTTGTGTGCATGAGGTGTTGATAATTAATACCACAGAATGTATTCTGACAAAGCACAAGGAAAGTGGGTCACATTTATATCCATATGCCATCCATGCAGCTTCTTTAATCTTAGAAAACAAAACAGAACATACATCATTGCACTAAAATAGTCCAATGATTACCGTAATAGCTTCTCATCATCTGATGCCAGAACAGAACAGAACTCGGTCAACTTTGTCAAGATGAATGCTTAGCTGTTGGAACTGAAGTGTATAGTGTTATAATTCTAGCTATTTTGATTGTATTTTCATACAAGTGGAAGGGTGGTTAAACATGAAATAGATGGGTGGAAAAGACAGTGGAAATCCAGCAAAACAAAGAATAAAGAGCAATATATCTTTGCTGCCATGCAAACACCCTGTATCTCCAAAACAGTAACTTTACAGAAGAATGAAAAGACCTGCTTAATTTTTAATGGAAGTCAATGTCAAAAAAGATTTTATTCCAAGTCATTTTGGAGCATTTCTATTGGTCCATTCATCATCAATCATCAATTTTAACACAATGTGAACAACAGAAGTCAAAACAAAAAAAGAAATGCAAAAATGGAGGTACAAGGTTTTTGTGGGATAGCAACAATAATAGTGGTAAGAGCAGCAATACCGATTCCTTCAACCTTGGATCGTCTGAAAGCACTTCAGCTCTATTATGTGCCATCATGTTGTAATGTGGACAGCAGCTACGATGAAGGCTTAACGAGATAGTTATGCCTTCACATCACATTCACTTAGACACTGCTGAAAGAAAGGCCCCATCGCTCTCGGTTCACTTCCGACACACCCTGGCCCCCGGCAAATTAATTGCTGAAGTCAATCAAATATTAATTGTAGGTTTCTGTGCTTGGCAGGTCATTGAAACAGATATCAGGGCTGTTCTTGGGCCATTACATATTCTTTTTTGCCCACCATGGGATGAGATGTACTCAAAAAGGAATTATGTAATTTCATATATTCTGCTTCTTAGTAAAATCATGAGCGGTAAAATTATTTCCGCAATGCACAATGAAAGGAACATGAGATAGATTTATATAATCTGCCAACCAAATGATACCCATTTGAAACTTCAGTTCCCTGTAGACTGCGCAATAAATTGATGGCTGCCAGGGTGACTAAGCAGCTCCTCCGTACTGACACAGTGGATCTCAGCCCTCTAGTTCTTTTGGCTCTCAGACGCTTTCACAGACGCCTGTTCTCTTCATCTCTGTATCTCACTGGACCAAGTCTCTTTTATCCTCCAACAGACCTTATCAAGTGAAGTTAATCAAAAGGGAAGGCATACCACATTTGCATGTGCATGTAAAATAAAAATAAAATAAATAAAATAAGTAAAGGTGCGTCCATACATCCCGTCAGTCCACTGCAGTAAGCTTACCAAATCAACAGCTAAAGCCAACCTTTACATTCCCCAGTTTTAGATGGCCTCTGTCAACATGGCATATAGAGCCAGGCATCTCTGCTGTTTAAATATGAAATGTCTAACAAAGGTGGTTCATACACTGATGCTGTATATAGCTCTTCCTGAAGCTCAGACTGCTAGCATTCTCATCTAAGGGACGGCTGGTTTCAAATATATGTCTTTTTTGACAGTAAGATCAAAAGCATGTTGTAATTTAATCTCAACTACTGTACTAACAGTTTATTGAACAAATGCTGTTATACAGGCAGATTATGAAGGTTTAATCAATACTGCATGTGTGATTTTATGTAGAAGACAGGTCACTTTATTGGGCTAAAAAGTAGGTGAGCACAATCAACTTTTGCAGAAATAAAAATCATCATCGTTGCTGTTTTTTTTCTAGACATGGCACAACATCACTTTTTTTCCTGGTACCAATATTATTGGTATCTTAATATGGGCTGTTACAAATTTTATATTTCATTTTTTTAAAAAGAACTAAGAACTTAAAAATAGCTGTATTTAATTCAATGAGCAGCTAAAAGCAACCAAAATGTGATAATCCGTTTTTTGCCCTATAATAAAACAGGCAAAGCTAACATTATTATCCTCTTATTAATTTCTACAGAAATAATTTTTTTTGGCTAGTGTAACCTGTAAAGCATTCAGTCACGTATGAGTTAACTGTCTGTGAGTCCTTATAAAACAGTTTCACATTCAAAACAACACAAAAACAATTGTGACACCATGTAAGAGATAAAACTAATCAATCAATAAATACCATTCTTTAACATAAATGTGTAGATAATATAGTCACTGTCACACAAAAACCTGTATTTCATTTTGTGATTTTTGTTTTTCACTTTTTGACATAATATGAATCTAGCTGGTCTTTATATTGTGTCAACATTTCGTGATTACTGGACTAATAAAAAGTCTCCAAAACAGCATGGAACAAAATCTTTTTACGTTGACTTTTTGAGATACAAGGTTTTTGCATGACGGTAACAATATATGATACTACAATCTATTCCCATGTATACCATGTATTATACTATACAGGCACAGACACATTGGTATCTTTGAAGGGTCTAACACAGTGGCATACAGTCCAAAGTCAAAGTTCTTGGTCTTCCAATGAAGAATTAAATATGATTGGAACATTTTGGTTAGCATGCTGTTAGTGGCTGACTGACTGACAAATGACCCAATTACTCTGACTGATAAAAGATAACTAGACAACTGGACAACTGGACAACTGGACCACTGACTGACTGTCTGACTTACAGCTCTGCATCCAGCCTCTGCCGGGGCTAGAATATAATTACAATCCCCAATATACCGGTTCAGGCGCAGAATCTGTGTTGAGTGTTAGTTTTAATCCTGCAAAATTCTGTGCTAGATTTCCAAAGGTAGCAGTAAAAAGACTGCTACGTTAGACACTGACATTTAGTAAATTCCACATTTTGGAAACTGGGATATATATATTAGTTTTTATAACATTTACTATGATTATTGAGCGGCAGCAGTTCTCACACTGAATCATGACTCCCACTGGTTTCCCTGTTTGGAAGAAGTCCTGCTCCTCCCCAAAATGAAGATTCTAGTATGTCCTAAAATAAAACTGTGAGAGGTCTGAATAGCTGCAAAGCAGCAGATCATTTGATCAACAGAATTCAATTAGAATACAATGAGTCACAAAACAGGGAAATATATTATATATAATATAACCAAAAAGATAATTGGACCTCATATGATCATATGATTATGGCCCAGACCCTCTACAGACAAGACCTCAGCATCTGCTCAGAGAACGCCTCCGTTCTTTCCTGGAATTCAGTTATAAAAGGTGACGAGAAGGACACAATGCCCACAGCGAGTGTCACTGCAGTGCCCTGCTGTCCAGTGCCTCCGTGCAAGCAGTGACACACAGGCGTGGAGATATGCAGTCATGGCTGCTGCTGTATTTATCTCCTCTGCCACAATGCTATTTGCACTAAAGCTCTGTGAGCTCTGAGAGCTTTTACTGGCTGCTTTCTGCACAATAACACAACCAGAGCTGGCTGCTGGAAGGAGGAGGTAAAACCATCTTCCTGTGCATGCTAGAACAAAACAGCACAACAGGCTTTCAGGGGGAGCTGGGGTGTTCGTGAGGAGAGAAGCACGGAAGGCGAGTGCTTGGCTATGTAAGCAATCAGGCAGAAAAAAAAAAATCCATGGACCGCCACAGATTCCTTTTATAAACAAAAAGACACATCAGGCAAGTTAGTACCATCGTTTCTGGTCTTAATGGGATCACAAGCTTGTTTCTAGTGATGTGTGGCTTTCACTAGTCTGCTGAGTTACTGACAGTGTCCAGAAAACGGCTTTGCTTTGCTGGTTTATTAAGATTCTTTGTAGCATCCTTGGCTAGTTTAATGGCTTTAAGAATACTGTCACTAAAACCAACTACCAAAACCAAAACTTGATGTAGTTCACTTTACTTCATGTTTAGTTTATTAACATGTCTTGATGTGGCATATCTCATGTAAGGATCTTTTGGCTATCAAAGTTCATATTGGAACCCTTGACTTATGGGCTTAACCCTTGAATTATGGGCCTAAAACACTGACTCAACTAGAACAAAACATACTACTTAAGTACTAAGAAACATATAGAATAGCAGTGGAACTTATCATACTCAGCATTTGTCATGCTTGTTTTGTGATCCAAAATAAAATGATAAATATACACGCAAACATAATAGAGTACTATTGAAAGCTTTATTAAGTAGAAATGGTAGTGATAAAAGTACTAATTTACTACAAGTGTTATTATTTAAAGACAGTCAGTGGAGTGATGTTTATTCCTAAATACGTGTAACTGGGTACATATACCTTATTCTCACACCTACTGCTATGTGATTTCGTTTTCACCATACCTCTGATTATGTATTACTATTGTATTATTCTGAACTGAAACAGGTCATATTAAAACGTGTGTTAATTTATTTGGTTAATCCATTCATAAATGCAATACTGACTGATAGCTGGCTCAGCTGGCTAATGGCCCGGGGGTCGTAAGTTTGAATCCCAAACAGTGCCAACTGGCCGTGCTCTCTCTCAGTGGGAAGATAACGATCTATACCCTTGTCTCTCTTAAAGAGACGTGTGGGGTCCTGATGCTGCATGTTGGCTGCCTAGCGATGCCGCATTGGTGGGAGTTCGAATAGAGGTGGTGGCTGGCTTTGCATGTGTCGGAGGAGCTACGAAGGAGTGGGTTAACTGGCAGTACCAAATAGAGAGAAAAGAGAAATTTTCTTTGATTAACAAATAAACCTAAAAAATACCATGTGCCTTCTTTATGAAAGATTACTTACATAATACATAGAATGAAAACAGGGCTTGGACAAGCAGTTAATAAAGTTGTTCTCTCACTCTCCTTTTGCTGTGACTGTATGTCTGCTTAGGGCAGAGTGTGCATGTAAATTTGACTAAACTCTTTGTGCATAGCTAGTTGATTGGTCTAAGGTAACTGAGAATTGCCAACATTGCTTGGAGCATTTGTTGTCCCTTATAACCACCACACTACAGTGCTAAACACTAGCAAATGCTCTCAGTCCCTCCATGACCTCACATCTCATACACATCCAAAGTCTTTAAAAAAAACACATAATAACTGCCGCAACATGCCTGTGTTGGTTATGCTGCCCTGACTACATTACTGTGAATCACTGTGCGGTCTGAAACTCTCACACAGTCCTGACCAGACTGGAGTTTATGTAGCTTTGTACTTCACTTTCAATATTATACCTGATTTTTACGCTAGATGTGTAATTTGCTTATCACTCCTGACAGTTAGCTGAGTGATTGACACTTTCATAATGCCTGTCGATTTACGCTAGTCAAAAGGCAATCACAGCATACAGCCCACTGCCAGCGCTGCAAAATGACCATGGCACAGCTAAAAGATCCTTACCAGAAAAGTGGCGATGGCTACTCCAATGATAAAGCCGGCGATTACGTCCGACCAGTGGTTGCGGTACTCCGCCACCCTGTTGATGCCCGTGAGGAAGGCCAGGCACATCAGCCCGAGTGACATGACTGGCTTTGCCAGCCTAGTTCCTTTGGCTTTCACAGTGCATGTGATGTACATCTGAAACGAGAGAAAAAAGAAAAGGGAGCTGTGCTCATGCCACCTCAATCAGACAAAAACTTTCCTTTTCTCCTGTGGATAAATAATTACTGTGTACAGTGTTAACCTGGATTACTGCAGCTTTAGTGCTCCTGAGGGAGGAACACAGTGCCATATCAGCAGCAGGGAGCAAAGCAACACGACGGCCACGAGCGAAACTACAAGCGCACAGGGGCTGCTCATGCTTTGCCATCACTGCTGACAATACGCGTTAGAAAGGCTCCAATCCAGCTGTGCCTTAAAATGCCAGGCAGTGTCTGTGCAATCATAGGAGGGTGTGGGAAAGTAAGCCCAAATGAAAAGAGGTCATATGGTATCACTGGGTAGATCAAAGCTGTGAAATGCATTATGTTCAGTAGGGGAAGCATTTGGAGAACAATGCATACACAGGAGCTGTGCAAAGGTTGTAGCCATCTGATAAAATCATATTTTTAACCAAACCTTTAACCTCCTCTAACTACATTATGTTTGTTACCAAATGTTTGTGGACACCCCTTCTAATGAATGCATTCAGCTACTTTAAGTTGTATCAGTTATTGACACAGATGTGCACACACTGCTTGTCTAGTCCCTGTAAAGAAATAGAAGCATAAAACATTTGACACCATGCCTAATGCCAGGTGTGGGCTAGAGGGGTATAAAGCCCCCAGCAATAAGCTGTGGAGTAGTGGAACAGTGTTCTCTGCAATGATGGTTGGGTGGGGTGAAGATCACCCAACATCTTACCCTCGCTAACACTCTTATCATTAAATGCAATCAAATCCTCAAAGCAGAAAGCCTTTTTAATATCCTTGATTTCAGAACGAATAAATGAGCAGGTGTCCCAAAACTTTGTCTATAAAATGTATTTAAAAACATAACATATTATAAACATATATAAAATAATAGTACTTTATAGCAGCACTGATATTTAATATTGTTTTAATCTCAACACATCTCACTACACTTACTGTTGAGATACATGTTACTGATCAATCTGCTTAGGTACAGTCTCGACATTATATGAAAACAAATATGCAACAGCAATTGTGTGTGTGTGTGTGTGTGTGAGTGTGTGTGCATGCATGTGTGTTTATGTCTATATCCTGAAGGAGACAAGGGCAGTATGCAGCTGCCTAACAGTCTCAGCTAAATCTGGCTGGCTAAGGAAGATGCAGACACAGTGCCCAGGGCAGGCCTGTCTGTGGGCCAGCTGACCCGCACTAAATGGGAGAGCTGAGGCTCCAGCACTTTGATGAAACTTAACTTCTGACGTTTTCACATTCTAAGAGCACAGCTATGCTGAAGGTCGTTGTGCATAATCACCAATCACTCCTGAGGACACATGCAACAAAGGCCGTAATTGTAATCCGTTGGGTGTCTGAGCCATCATGTGGCACCATCTCCCTTGTTCTTTAACAACTTGTTTGGGACTCAAAGGTCAGCAGACTGTGACGCAGTCACAGAAGCAGGAGAGGGGAGCATGATTTTATTGTGTCCTTCAGGCTTGATATACAGTCTTAATCAAAGGTCTAGGCATCCAGTAGTAGTATTAAACAGCAGTATTTACTGTAATTTACCTATATTTTGTAACAATATTTTCAGCTTCTAAATCCTAATGCAGTTACTTCTAGAAAACACAGCTCATAAACACTCTTCATAGTAACTAAAAGACTTTCAGTAGGAATTATCCCACTCTTCTTTGTAGAAAGCCTCTAGTTCTGAGTCTTGGGTCATCTTGCATCCACAGCATGTATAAGCTCTAGCCACAATTTTTCTATGAAGTTTAGGTCAGGGGAGTGTGAATGCCATTTTAAAGTTTGTGTCAGTTTGTGTCTCTTCAGGTTGTAATTGGTGGATGGTTTGACATTCGTGCATCAATAATTTGCTGGTATTTTGTGAAATGCATTCTTCTCTCCACAACATCACAATCCCAAAACTTCACAGACCTTGAAATACCCTTTTTCCTTTAAACATACTTTTGCTGATTGTGGTCAATCGGCAAAAGCATGTCAGTCCACAGCACTTGTTTCCAAAACTCATCTGACCTGTCTAGACGTTCTGCAGCATACTTCACACGATGATGCTTTGTGATTAGGTTTGCAGGTTAAGAATTCAATCTTATGTTTGTGTAAGCAATGCTGCACTGCTCTCATTCAGGTTCTTGGCAGTCATATGAGTGTTTTGTCTTATAAACATAACAGCAGTTCTATCCAAGAGTTTTCTTGGGTTTTCAGATCTTATTTCCTCAACAATTCCCCTGACCTGCAATTTCTTAATAGAATGCCACACTGTAGAAGCCTTACCCAGTCTTGTGGTCATTGATTATTTTCGTGTTCAGATCTCCAGACATTTGATAAGAGGAGCTCATTTTTGATTAGTGTTAGTACAAGATTTGAAGGGTCAAATAATTTAGAAATTATAATTTGATTTAGCGGACAGTTCCTAATTACAGTTGACATGCCTCATGTGTTTGATGATTCCGATTTTTATTTTTTGATTTAAAAGAAAATATTAATATAAAGAATATAGTATTTTATGTTTAAATGCCCAAACATTCGCATAGGACTGTGTTTTGAGAGCCCAATCAAATAAGAAGAACTGTTAACTGTGTGTAAAACAGATAAACACTGATAATGTAAAATAACATGCTAATATAACAAGCTGTGATAACAGACTTTATTATACAGCAGGCATAACCTCCTCAAATAAGAGTCTTTGTTCCCCCAGTAATGTCCTCTCCTGTACACCTGTAACCTTCCACCTGCAAACATGCTACTGCACCACAAACAGTCTGGCCCTGGTCTTCCAACACATTAACCTTAGCATCTGAAGCAGTGTTCATGTTTAGCTCAGGCCTGAGTCACCCGTCCCCTGGAGCTCCATCAAATATCATGTCATCTCTGTGTGCAGCAAAACTTTGCCTCTCAGGTCAAGGGCAGTGCTTGTGGCCATACTAAAGGCTGGAGCGTGTAAGCTGTCAGAAATATCAATTTTACACACTACTGCACACCAGTACTCTCTCACCCATAGAGGACCTTCCTTTCAGCCGGGTCAGCCTGCCATAGGCTGGTATATCAACTTGATTTACATCACATAATAGCCTAAAAAGGATATTTTTCAATTCACTTGGGCGTCTTTAAAGAGTTCTAGACATGTGACATTAACAGAACATTTATTCTACCGCTTGATCAAAGACATTCAGATAAAAGGTTTTGAGGGTGTGTACATCTCCCTTTGCAGACATTTCACATCCCCCTAAAAGCCATTAACTAGATTTAAAACCTGAGGAACCTACAATTCAGATTGTTCACTTCAGCAACATTTATGGTATATCATATGTAATACCACTAAATGCTATGCTATTTCTTATGGTGTGCTAATTTTGGCTTAATCTTGCACATACAACATGGAGCAACATCTCTGCGAAGGTACATATACATGTGATTCTTACATGTCTGTGGCTAATTTGCCATTATAAGGATAAAACACGACTATCCTCCTACACGACAGATCTCAGCATGCGCTTTCTGAGTACCATTTGATCCAACTATCAGCCTCTTAATGGCCGATTCGAAAAAAAAAGCTATTTTTGTAGACATCAGCAGAAACAAACAATGCCTCACACACTAGCTGTCCTACATATGTCTCAATCTACTCAACTGATAGGATTAATCATCCATACTAAAAGGCCTCTAGGGGACTAAGTCAAAATCACTGCATCTTAAGACCTCTAGTCCTGAAAGATGCCATCTTCTCCTTTCACATGCTACGTGTCTGGTATGTTAGAAATCTTTCATATGGCAAGCCATTAGCCCTTATACTGTCAGCTCTGGCCTATTGTGAAAAAAGCCCAGAGTGATATGTCCTCTTTCCGTGTAGCTCACTGTGTATCACTCACACACCTGGAGCTGCATCAGAAATGCGACCAGACTCGAATGTAACAGATGCTCATTAACTACCGATTTTGGATCCTCTGTCTCTTTCCCTTTTCATTCATGAACACAGGGTGTCTCTAATCATACCTTTTCATTAAAGCACAGTTGGGAGTGCGAACTGAAAAATGAATCAGACATAGGAGTAGTCATTTTCCAGAACCACTGGAGGAGTAGGAGAGATTGAAATGGAGAGATTAAATGCAGCGTGATAGGGCCATATCGCATCTGTCATGGCTGCAGGGGGAGTCATTTGGCTCAAAGCTTTAGGAAGACTGTCTTTGTCAGAGGAATAATTCACAGAACAATTAAACATATTTCAATCCTAATTAGTTCCTAGGATAGAAAGTAATCCAAAGATCGAAACATTAGATCTTTATTTTGCAGAATTTGAATCAGTCAGTTGTTCCTTATATTTTCTCCAAATGTAATGATGAATGGACCAATACAAAAGCTCCAAAATAATAGGGGTGTAAGAAAATATCGATACACCTTAATGTCGCGATATTCTGCTATGTTTTGCTGATGACTTTGTGTTGTATTTATCCGCATCAATGTAAGCAAGTACCGCACTGCATTAGCATTAGCAAACCTAACTGCGTGAGTGTGACCGCCAATGGCCGAATCCAAATGCATTAGACCGCCTCCCGCGGTGTACAGAGCTGAAGTCTGGGCTCATTTTGGCTTTCACAATAAAGAAGGCACAACAGAGATCGACAAGAACCATGCCGTGTTCTGACTGCATGAAAAGTAAACATTTTCCCTTAGATTTTATGCATGTAGTGGTTTGTTTTTTTATACTATGACAGTTTACCTAAAATGAGATTAAAAAAACGTAAAATAACGCCATGCTTAAAGTATCACAGTATATCGCAATATATCGAATCGTAACCCCTGTATTGTGATGCATATCGTATCGCCAGATCCTTGCCAATACACAGCCCTACAAAATAACCTGTAATATAATATTTTACACTGACCTACATCTTTTCCTGTAAAGTTGCCATTTTAGGCAAACAAGTTGTATTGCATGACAGCAACAATATGCACACATATACTGTACATCATACAAATAAGCAAGCTAGGCTAGTATCAGGATCTATTTTCCTTCTGCATCAGCAGTACATCAAAACGAAAGACTGCACAGGCAGAGATGGCAGTCATAGCCAGAATGACAGCTCCCACTTTTCGCTGGCACTCATTAACAGACCAAAAAAAAGAAAAAGACAACAAACACAGCCATAATCACGGCGCATTGCATTATGTCTTCCATCTCCGTGCTCTCTCAGGCTGATGAACAGAATGCAAATTCACCTCCCGCGACTGCACATCTGCATTTCAAAAGCAGCCGAGGGTGATGTCATCTCGGCCGCTTGCATAGCAGATTAGAGCGCTCCATGAAGATTGCTCTAAGACACTGAGGTGTGCATTTCAATGTCCTTTGTTTATGACAACGCACAGCAGGAATGCAGCGGAGCGAGAGGAAAATAGGCTACCACTAAACTGAGCGAATGTAAAATGCATCTCCTGCTCCTACAAGCACCTAAAAGTCATAACTGTGTGAGTCCTGAGGAACAGTTGAGAATAAGAGAAACATTCTTGTTGTTGAGATGTGATTATATAAGGCAATTACTTTGTTCATGATGTGTGACTGATTTTTGGATCGACACAAGAATAGGAAGAGGAGGAACCCTTTACGGGACTTAGAGCTACTCACAGCCAGATAGAGCGCGGCGTAGACGCTAAGGGCTGCCTCTTTGGAGGGGAAGGTTTTGCGGGCTCGCAGGATGTCCTCCTCGTTGCCAGTGCAGGCCTCCTGGTGGCTAATGTAGCGCAAGGCCTGCTGGCAGCCCAGCGCCGTGTAGTTGGGTTTACACACAGTCAGGAAGTGAGGGGCCAAGTTCCCTGTTACAACCTGCCCTGCGTTCACGAAGATGTCTGTGGTGAAGAGGCCGAACATATACACACCTGTGGGAAGAACAGTAAGAAAGATTACTGATTATTTGTCTGGCAGATGCTCCTCTACTACCATTACTACTGCTACTGTAAAACGCAAGTAAAGATAGTACTTCCAGAGCATGAGATAAGAGCAAGACTCTTACTTCTAAGTGTTATGTCTAATAAATTGTTAAATGTACATTGTGAGCTGTCACTTCAAAGACCTCAAAGAGACAAAAAACGTCAGTCATCGGTTCCATTGTGGTTTGAAGTGACGTCTAGACATACATAAGTTTTGTATGGATTTAGGGCATAGAAAGAAAGAAAACCTTTAGGATGCAAACAGCTGATCATGACCAGCGTGATGGAAGCCATCTGGAGCTTTAGGATTATAGCCTTTAGCAGTAACAAATAACCATAAACAAAACATAATTGGCCAAAGCTTTATGTAAGCTTCCAGCCTGTCATCTGTTTGTGCCTATGCATCCTAACAGGGCTTTTTCTTCTTTGAAGAGCATTTTGCTGTCAGACATTAACTATGTCAAGCCGTCACTGTCAGCAGTGGAGAATGCCTTGTTTCTTTCCTCGGTTCTGAAATGTCACATACTTGTTGCCAGGTTTCAATTTTTCCACCTCAAATGAGCTCATAAGGCAAAAACGACAAAGCCATTATTATAGGCGTCAAAGTCAACAATGAGTCATTTTGAAAGCATGAACAAAATGCACTTAGGCGACATTAACAAAACCCTAATTAACACTTTTTATGTTATCAAAGAATGAATGAATCAAAGGATTATTTCTTAGGATTTACGACACAGGCAAAACTCCAATACTGGCACCAAAACATAAAGCTTGTGTCCAACGAGGCTGATATGCCTAATAAGCGCCCCACTGCTTTGCACAGTAGTAAAAAACAGCAAGCTAAGATTTAAAGCATCAGTCAAGAACTGCGGGAACAGCACTATGACGTCCTGAAACAGGATCTGAGGGTGATTGAATGGTGGACTGAAAACATAACGATTCTGTATTTTTATGTGTGTCGCCTTGCAGCATTATTTTTGGCTGAAAGCTTCTGTTGTTGTTGCCTGGCAGCTGCACTGACTCCTGCCTGGGGCTTTAAAAGGTCTTCGGTTGGCACCACATTGATCCCATTCCCTGTCATGTAGGAACTGTTGTTGAAAGTGCCTGGGTGGCCTTGATAACTTTGATGCTGACTGGAGTTCACTGCAACAGACTGCAGTGCTGGGACCTGGCTCCAGATCAAAGCTGCAGGTGCAAGGCCCAGCCTGGTCCACAAATGGAAACATGCAGACAGCGTGGGAGTCTAAATGGACCCAATCACATTCATTGGCTGTCTAGCCCAGAAGAAAATGCTACACCCTGGTATCCTTCAAAGACTTCGTTCGGAAATGAATTCTATTTCTTATGTGCCTATGTATATGTGTGTATATCATGGCAATACAGATGTCTCCAAAAGATACCGTATGCCGTAATTAGTCTCTTCGGTACTTAAGAAATCAATCTTGGCCAGTATCAAAGAGAATAAATCATTCTCATATACTTCCTAAGTAGGAGGCCATGCAGTAAATTTATTCGTTCCTTGAAAATGTACTCGACACTTTGAGTTTTCAAGAGTTCCACAGTAACTTAGTTTCAGTGGAGGGTTCACAAGGTTGCATGACACACTGCAGACACACTGCAAACACTCTTTGAAGTCATCTTCAAATGCTCATTCTTCCCAGCTCCCTGTTGTCATATTGGGAGCAAACCTAACAAGGAGCCTCTCCCAGTCAGAGGTGGCAGGAAAACAGAGCAAGATAAAGAGCGAAAGTGAAGTAAGAGATCATTTCTGAGCTAGGCATGAGCATGTCATGACCCACAGCCATTTTCTAAATTTAATCTCTCCCAAAGAACGGCGCCATGTGAGTCATTATGCAAATAATAAGACGCGGTGACTTCAGGTCATGAACCAAATGATTGTAGTTAAACTCACTCGATTGACAAACAAAGAGCTGAAATTAGCAGTGTGGCAAATGTCAGCAAAATGCTAAATGAAATTACACAATGCTTTTCTTTACCACCTAAGGCACACTGTAATAATGTCAAGGGTATAGAGGAAATAAGCTTACTGTCTCAGACAATAACAATAATTCCCAAATGTGAACACATGCATTTCATTTACCTCATTTACCTAATTTTACTTCATTTACCTAGAGCACTGGAGAAGCTGTTTACTGGAATAGGGGAACTCTAAATTATATGAATTTACATTCTTGATGAGCCGGTATTTAGCAAGTTGCATGATGATAATTTATATAAAGAATATTCTACTGATTTATAGCAGTTAGGAGCCTAAATCCTATTAGCAAACAGATATGTTACGTTGTTACCGATCAATGATCAGCATTGTATAGAAAGCATTATATAAAAATAAAAAATAAATAAATATCTGCCTCCAGTGGGTGAAGTGGACAAACAAACAACTCAACAAGGGAATTCAATTCGATTTATTAGAGGTTCTTTATCATGGCATCAATGCAGTAATTAGCTACATAACACACTTTGAATTTGGATTATTTTGATGATAATTATGACATATCACAAATCACAGGGAACAGTAGGTGAAGCTCTTTTACTTGGTACCAATGTTTCAACAAATCAGTGAGGAGCTGTTAGCTAACTTAACCCTTCTGATACAGGAGTTCCTTAGGCTTTTCACTGTATCCTATATTCTGCCGTTTTAATGCAGCATCAAACATACTACTTTGACTTGTAACATTGCAATTGTTGACTTTAACAGTACAAACTTTGCAGTAATTAAGTGTTTGCCACCGGTGTACATTTGTATTGACTAACCGGGTCCTACAGTTGTTGTTTTTTTTCCAGATTGAAGTACCTTATTGATCCCGAAGGAAATTGCAGAAAATTTACCATTTCCGTCTTGTCTGCAGATAGCCTGAAGCCACGCATCTCTCCTTTTGCTGTCCTTCACTCTTTGGGGAAGTAATAAAATTCATAAACTGGGTGTTTTTATTGTTAAACATAGAAAATACAAGCTTTTAGGCATGGTGCCACTAGTATTTCAATATGCCAGCACTCTGATGAAGTTTGTTTACACCCAAAGGGTTACATGTTTGTGATGTATGTCTGCTATTATTTATGTGCTTTATGAATATCTTTAGGTCTCGCCATATTAGGATAGTACTCTATAGTCCCCATAAGATTATCTACAGATATTCAGATTGTTAACACACATCAATCTATTCTCAACAGAGTTAGGGTTAGGACTAGATTTAGGTTTTGGTTTGAGGTTGGAGTTAGGTTTAGTGTCAGGGCCAGGTCTTGGGTTAGACGCAACTAAAGTGCATTTAATCGATGTTTAGCTAAATTAAGTAATTAAGTGAAGGGAAATTTAAATATTGTATCCACATTAGAATTTTAAGCATTGTACTGTAAAGTAGTTTAGACATTTTAAGAGACTATTTAGTTATTGTCTGACCATTTTTAAAACTCTGATTACTTGATTTTCAAATGACTTGACTGCTGATGTAATCGATAGTGGCCGGCCATGCTGGAAATAATAAAAGAAAATGTCAGTGGAATCACGGTGAATGGAGTAGCCACTGCTGCTAATCTTGCCAGATGCTTTTAGTGGGGTTAAGATGATTCTCTTGGCACTGTGAAGGGGGCTTAGGAGAAACTCTTCATCTGATCTATCAGCTAATGCCATCAGATATCAACACTACTCTATTCCACAGCACTGCACACTACTCAGATACTTTAAAGCACAGAGTCCAACCCAGAAACTGCAGTCTGCAGTGGAAAACCATTCACAGTTAAATTATTATGTGTCTAACAATTAGGATGTCTATAACTGTTCTATATATTAAAAGGCTGCAAATAATTAAATAAATATTAATATTTAATGTGCATTGCAGTGGTGGCAGTAAAGTAATTTGGAGGAAAAATATGGGTGAGTGAAAAAAGGAGCCTCTTTGACGGTGTAAATGCAGGACTTAACAAAAGATGGGAGTGGATTTCCTCTGAGGATCAGGCTAATAATCCCCTTCGCTTCTGTATCTTTATCTCATAACGACACAAGAAAGCATGAGAGCGAGCTCTACACAGCCTCTCCTCTATCCTTTCTCTTTTTATCAGCTAGAGAAACGGGACTGAAATGGGAACTACAATGGCATTAGAAACAAAGAGCTACGTGTGGCGTGAGAACAAGGTGAGGACAAATGACTAGAATAATAACTGTATTATGTTAGATTAAGAACATACCTAAAAAGCGGAAAGTCCTGCGCACCAGAGGATTGAGGTAACAGCAGTCTCCTGTTACAATGGTCTTCTTTCTAGTGTCCGGATCTTTTGATGTGTACTGCATCAGGAACAGCACTGCTTCCGTCACTGTTATCTGAAACAGCATGAAATCACAGAGGGTAAAGAAAACAGTCCTTAAAGCTTCAGAAATAAGCTGATGCTTCACAGTCCCAAATGAGCAGTCACATGCCTGACATAACAAAGTCATAATACAAAGGAAGCGTATGGCCAGCCACTAAAACAAGCTCCATCTGTAAACCACCTGCTGAATTCACAGCACCATATTGGTGGATAGATTAACTTGGCTTAGGCCGACAGATTCTATTACTGAGGCACTAATAGAAGAAACACAGGTGTCAACTGTAAGGTAAACTTGCAGATGAGTGAGAATCTGAGCTTTACCTACATGTTTACATGTAAAATACTCTCCCTCTTTTATCTGGAGGGGCTTAAGGGGACTAACAGGTGGGATGTTGGACAATAGGTACAGTGGTCCAGCTAAGCAGAGACTGGAGCAATCACCAGTGTGTGAAATGCTATAATTGAAAAAAACAAAACAAAACAAAAAAATGACTGCTGTTGCCAATGGAGACCAGAAAAATGGGTCTGTAAAACAGGAGAGGTGTATTTCACAGTTTCAATTAGACTCTCCCTGCATTGCAGGAGTCCACAGTTAGCTGCTTCATAGATTAACCTGTTTAGAGTTTGACCTAAATTTCAAATGACCATAAGGAAAATAAAATGTCTATGTAAACCATGAATTATAACTATGGCTTGGTATGTGTCTTATTAGTAAAAGGTCACGTAAATGTAGTGGTCATCTACAACTTGAGCTCTAATTCTGTAATACTTTAGGTGTTCTGACTGCATTATTATTTTAAGGTTAATGAACATCTATCAAACTTCTTCTAGTGTCTAAAAAGCATCATATTCCACAGTATATAATGTGTTATGTGTGTTATAGGTTATGTGGGTCATCATATTCCACTGGAGACCCGATATCTCAAAGACTTAATGTTTCAAATGCAATGAGAGTGAAAATTACCTCATGCGACTGTCCTCAGCACTTCTAATGATTCAGCATTTTCTGAATTACAAGTTATACTTAATTATACTACATATTTTTCAGAATCTTTATTCTATTTTTATTCTCTATATGCTGTAAATATTTTAAGTCAAAATAACTTCCTAAACCATCTACAGTTTAGAAAAACTAATTTAAAATATTGACTGAAACAACCTTCTTACATTTATAGATGCAACATAAATGAAAACAGATTAAAACAGTTCCTATGCCTTAACAAATACTACCTGAACTGCACCTGCAGTGAAGAATGGTGGTGGCAGTATGCTGTGGGGATGTATTTCATAAGGATTCTTGCAGAAATTGAAGCAAAAATGTGTGGGAAACATGCTTTAGTCTAAGAAACTGAAGCTTGGAAACTGAAGTTTACCTTGATGCAAAGTACAATGCTAAAGCAACAATGGGTTGCAAAGCTGGTACATATATATTCTATAATATATTCTATATATTATATATATTAAAATACTTTTATATGCAACCTGCATGTCTCAGTTGTTCTGCAACACATATGTAAATGATGCTTAACAATATGTATAAGCATAATTTGTAATCCAGAAAATTTCATGAAAGTGGAATATTTCTGCAAGGTATTGTACATTAAAAGGTGGAAGATAGATTGCACAGTAATAGAAAGAGTCCCTGTACTTGTTAACTTCTGAGCTTTGCTGGTCCCAGAGAACCAGACCTCATCTCATCTCTTGCCTTGTTTAGTGGAGCTTTGGCCTGCTTTTCACACATAGGAACACACAGGAGCAACCCTGGGGCACTCCAGCACTGCCAGGGTGATTTATGATCAGTCTGTAGCTGATCTTCTCTCTGCTCACCCATGAATGAGCTCTTAGAGACTGCATGTATCAGACAGATTCTCTTTCCCAAAGTTAGCAAACCTACACACACATGCATGCACACATACACGCTCCTACATAAACAATCGCAAGATATAAATGAGCGTGAAACCGGCTCCCACCAAACCCCTCCTTCTCACAAACGCCCAAAGCTTCACCACACAGCAAATCTGGGTTATGTGTGTCCCGAGGAAAGAGAGCAAAGCAACCTAGCTTCTTTAGTTCAACTCTGTTCACTTTGCCTGACTTCAGTTGGTGCAACCCTGGTGCAATGGTGGACTTGTGCATGTACTGCACAATATTGTACAATTGAAAGTGTAATGAAACTAGAATGGTCATGATTAATTAATACATTTGTTTTTACAAAATAATAAAATTATGCATTTCTTCATGAATCTTTAGTGATTCATTGGCAATTGGAGTATTTTACACAAACGCACACACCCGTTCTTTCTGAAAGTATTAAACTGATCTGATGCACATGCTGATTTATACGTATCCCTACCTAACAAGTGTAAATTGATATTGTACAGTTAGGTCTATTTATATTGTTTGTCCTTTTTTAAAACTAGATTACTTGATTAACCAATAGTTTAACTGACTACTAATATAATTAATGACAGTCCTATTAACAGCACTGCATGTATGTGGCACCATAATTAGCTTGACAAAACAGCAGCAGTATTCGTTTTTGTACTATTGATGATCAAATTGTTCACAGTAATATTGCGCTACATCATGTACAGTCACACACTTAATACGTATATGTAATTGAAATCAAATGTATGACAATATTAATTGTATCAATAACATTTAATATCACAATACTTTCCACATACACTTTATGGACAAAAATATTGGGACACCTGCTCATTCCTGCTCTACAGCAAGGAAGAAAAAAAGGAGGCTTGTCCAGGGGAGGCTTTCTACTAGACTTTGGAGAGACGTTTTGGACGAGATGTTGGATAATCACTAACCCATCCCAAAAATATTGGATGGAGCACAATCATTCTAGAGAACACAGCTCCACAGCTCATTGCTGGGGGGCTTTATACCACTCTAGCCCATGCCTGGCATTAGGCATGGTGCCATAGGATCATGTTCATCTGCTCCAGTGACTCCTATTCATTGCATTACTTCTCTACAGGGACTAGTTAAGCTGTGTGTGTGCATTTGCACATCTGTGTCTAGGCAAAAAAAGGTAAATTCCGGTTCAATGTCCAGCAACATGTGGTGTGACCTATGGACGCATAAACACCACAAAACAGCCAGCATGAACATTTTTAGCAATTTGAGGACCAGACCAGACAAGCTATTATTCGCTCCCCAGGCACATCAATGAGCCTCAGGTGCCCATGACCCTGTTGTTGGTTCACCGGTTGTCTTTCTTTCTTTTAACCATATATACACTCCATAAGACCTGTCTGATGCACAATCTAGTTCCTTCCTTGCCAATTTTTCCTGCTCCCAACACATCAACTTCAAGTGACTGATCACTTGATGCCTAATAAGTAGATGCTATCCAAATGCCCTGTAACAAGATAATCAGTGTTATTCACTTCACTTCACATCAGTGATTTAATGTTCTGGCTGATTGGTGTATTCTACAGCACTGATGTATGTGCGTAAAGACCATCCTAATCTTTCAAATAGTATAAATTAGAACAAGTGCACATAGATGGAAGTGACACCATACCAGCACATACTGAAAGAGCTAATCTGCATGAGAGCAAGCCGAAGCTAAGCCCTCAGTTCTAAGCTTTGAGAGTGAGGCTCCACCATCCCCCCTGATGGCAGCCTCTACTAGAGCGCTGCACAGCCTTAACAGCCTGTCACCTCCGCTGCAATCACATGCCATGATGAGGCTTGAGGAGCAGAAAGGGGGAAGTTGCTCTGCCAAAGCCTATGCTCTCACGCCTGGAGAATACAGCACATTTCGGAGACTCTTCTGTGCTTGCTGCAGGGGACCAGGTCTGCTGGGACAGTCATTTTCGCTGATGCTGTAGTTGCATTTGGTTCTTCAACCTAACCTACGCTGCCTGAGCATAAAGGTTCTTGGCTTGGATGTGCAGTAATAGGAAAATTAATCAGTATAGAGCATTTACATTATACAGAGGTTCCTTAAACTTTGGAAAAGGTTCTTCACACTCTTCACACATTTCTTTAACAAAAAAAAGCATTGAACATTGACTTCATTACATCCTAAATATTTGTATTATTGAATTATGGATTACTATTTAGTAACTGGATTATATTTGAATAACTACATAGGAATGCAATGCAAATTGACTAAGACATTCTTAATTGAGGAATGACAGGAAGATCTGCAACTTTCCACTTCCAGTTTAAGGTTAAAAGTTCTTTGAGCTCTCCAAAGACACCTCAGCAAATTGCTAATAATATATTTCATATATATTTAGCTGAACAGCAACATTACTGATAAATTACGCTAAATCTGAAAGAGTTAGATCAGCTCTAGCGGTTTAGCTGAATTGTGGGCTAATTTTGGCTTCCACAGTAAAGGAGGCACTAAAGACACAGATAAGTCAGAAAGCCATGGCGTTTGCAAAATATGCCTTGCCAAAATCGAAAACTCAGGGAATGCAACAATTCTGAGAACACATAAAGCAAGACTCATTGTACAGCTAACAGAAAACGAAGAGGCTAATGTTAAATGGGTGAATCCCTCTCTGCTCACTCTGGAAAAAGAGGTTCAATAACTGAAGTGACAAAAATAACTCAGTCAATATGTTATTTAATTTGCAAAGATATGCGTCCTCTCTGTGTGGTGTCGAGAATAAATGCCTCCGCAAAATGGTGAGTACAATGGAGCCTCGTTGCACCATACCTTCCTGATAGCACATCACTGACACTGCTGTGCCCAAAGTTACAAGAAGACATTTTATTTAATTTGTCCTGCAAGTTTTTTTTATTGTTTACTGATCTGCAAATGTTTAGTCATTTGCTTGCACAAAAGCAGTACTATGATGTTGGATGTTACAGGGACTGAGGCAAATGCAAATGCATAGTCCAATGTTCTTATGGCATGAAACTCTTTTTTCCCTCACATGTTATACATGCTTCAGTTCTTTATAAGCTAATATGACAATCACAATTTATCGACTTACATTATTGCAATATACACTACAGTGGCAAAAGTACTGGGACACAGCTTTTAATTACTGTTTAAGGTGTTTCAATCAGTCCCATTGCCACGGGGTAAAAAAAACAAACAAAAAAAAACAGCTAGCCATGCGGTTGGCCTTTACACACTGGATCTCTCTGAATTTCAGCATGGTACTGTAATAGGATGTCACTCTTGCAACAAGGTAAAATTTCTTCCCTCCTAGATAATCCACCATCAATTTTGAATGAGGGGTCATAAAACGTTCTGCTGGTGTAATGTGTGGCTGTCTTAATACTTTTAACCATATAGTGTATTTGAATAATTAGATAATAATTATAACTTCTGTATCATGACTTGTATCGCATTGCTGGATTTTTGTCAGTATACAGGCCTAGTAAACACACTGGGGAACCCAGTATTACACTGTATAACTGTTTTCTGTTTTTTTTTAATCAGAATCACATTTTATAAACACTACAGGTTATTGACATGCTTAGCCACATAATCTGTGCCCTAGTTTAGATCAAATTAATTAATAAAATATTATTGCAGTGTGAGTAAAGTGTGAGATAATGTTTTTCCTATTTTGCTAACATACTGCTGCTCTCATGGTCCACTAACACCAGTCATTCTTGCTGGAAGCAGGATGCACATCCCACCTTTGTGCAAGTACAGAGAGATCCGAGATCTCAGTGTTTCTTCAACTTCATTCACTAGACCCAATGAAGAGGAAGCCACATGCTGTGTCTCCATATTCAACCTGCATGGAGCTTACAATACTACTGTAAAACCTGGAAACTAAGCTGAAGATCTGTCTGGACCACAGACTGAGCCCATCAGTCAGGTAAATGAAAGGTAGCTGCTCTTCCACTTTGTTCTGTATAAACTTAAATCTGAGAGGTTACTGAGGTCCTTCATAAGCATGCTGGACGAGGAGGGACACAATCCTTTAAAAATTAAGCCAACTCTGGGCGTCAAGATTCTTGTCGCTCTGGGCAATTTCTGTCTCATTACTTTTTCAGGGGACCATAGGATAATATTTCAGTCACCCTCAAACCTCAGAGTGCACTGAAATACTAATCACTGGGAGTGGGATGTTCGAAAAGAGGGTGATTTGCATAAGGTCATAAATAAATTAAGACCGCTGAAATGAAATGGTCGGGATTTAAGCACAACCGAAAGCTGGGAGGACTCCAGTATAATCACTGAGAATTAGGTTACACAATCTAGCTTAATTTGGTTTAAGCCTTAGTTTTAAACAAAGCTTGGTACTCGATAGTATAAAACTGTGGATCTTACTAAACCATCATGTATCATAATGACTGATTTGCAGCTTCTTCTCAAAAATGTCCTAAAGCCAAGAAATAAGGGTTTTGTAGATTCCCTGCGTCCTCAATACATTTCTGTCAAAGGGTTTGGAGAAGAGCCAATTGCGTTATTAATATTTATAATTCACGCTGTGCACACCCCTTTGCATGTTTTGAAATGGCTTATTTTCAGCTGGTATATTTATGCTTTTATGGATGAGGAGCACACATGATGTCATGTATACCACAAGAAAACAACAAAAATACACAAACAGAATGAGATTGGGCATCTATGGATAACATAAATGCTCAGATTAAATTACCTGGAATTACAACTTAATTAGTGTGAGCCTTAACAAGGATTATAAAAAGGTCCAGAAAAATGTTATATATGGACTTGTGCTACAGCACTCAAACCACAGGTATTAGCACACCTCCAGCATTCGTAATTCAGGGAATCTTCTTTACGGATCTCAAACATACAAAGAGCGTTTACACATATTTCTAATATGTACAATACTGGTACACACAGCTAAATCGCTCAAATTGTGTCAAGCTGTGACGTTTTCTACACACTGTACTGTAGTCCCAATGCAGCAGTGTTCTTTAAGCCTGACATAATCAGCTTATATGTTACATTATTCATAAAATACTAAACCATTAATTAGAGACACATTATGTAGCATTTTTGCTGCTAAGTTTGCTGCTTAGTGTTTTTAACATGTCCAGTGTTTTTAATATGTAACTTTGTTGTTCAAGGTTGTAAAACATGTGCAAAGATATAATTAAGCTCAACTTTGAATGTGCTGTTGCTCTTACCACTAAATATATAGGGTAAATTTTTTTGTGCAAAAAGGATATCTGTGTTTTACTGAAACACAGATGCTAGGATTGTGGTATTACTAATACATTCCAAATTTTACAAAGATGAACAATGTATCAATGCATTTCACCACCTTGCTAGCTTAACCTGTCTAAACACAGTAACTACAAATATTGCAACAAAATACTGCAAAATACTGCAGATGGAAATTCTCCATCAATTAAAATGTTCTTCACTGCGCTCAGATCTGGATATGCTTATGCATTTCATATTTTGGAGTAAGAATAACTGAATATGTTTTACATTTTAGTCACCCTTGTGTTCCAAACAAGCAGGCAAAGTAGGTCATTTATGGATTAATCAGGCACCGATGTGTGGTTACTTCAGTTCGCGTGATCCAGCACCAGATAGTAGTGACATATACAGTCATATGCAAACATTTTGATGCCCTTGGACAAATTGCACATTTTTACTTTAATTATCAAGAAGTAATATGCATAGCATCATAGCTAACAAACCCTAAACCCTATGCAAATCTCTGTGCAAATAAAAAAATTCAAATCCAAGTGTTTCCAGTCTTTAATTGCTTTGTTTTTCAGGTCTTTGGACAGTTGCTTAGAGGAACCTATGTATGATGAATGTTAGAACAAGGTTTGAAGAGACTTTATAAAGCTTGAAAATTTGATTTAGGTGACAGTTGGTAATATGCCCCAGTCCCAATTTGCTAATCAATTACAATTTCAAAAATATGGTGTTTTTTATGTTGTGGTGTGCTGAAAGATTTTTATGTGCAGTTTTTATGTTGTCCATTTTTGGTGAATCAATCTGGTCAACTAACTACTCCCAAGCTTAGAGGGTATGGCCTCTAATCAGCTCTCTGGAGAGTGTTGTGCCTTCAATTCATCAGGTTTGGTCTCTCTTGACGTCAGAATGCATTACTTTTCTTTTTAGCCACAGGGAACATCCAGACACATCATTTATACACACAAGGTGCTATTTGATGAAAGGTCCATATACACAGCATGTATTTAACTTATTAAACAAGATAGCGTGTTACTATACTTCAGTCTACATGCATTTAATACACATGCAGAAGCTTGTAATGAATCATATCTAACTGGGAGGTTAGGAACTGTTCTGCTAAAAAGCCATCTATCAACAGTCCAGTGGTCAGTGGTAAATGTAGTGACAAGGGTCTTCAAGAACCAATTGTCAATCTGCATCATGGACATGCAGATGTGTCAGAGGTAAGCATACTAGAGCTTATTAGATGGCAATACTGGTGGCTTGGTATGGTTTCTAACAGCCTGGAAGGTCAGCTGGTCTTGGCTGTGGAATCACTCCGCATTCTGGAGGGAGCTCATGTCATTTTTTCTAGCAAAATCACACCCTTAATGAGTGTGAACAAATGAGGTGGAGACTCAAACAGGGACTGTGCATTTGTGCAAATGGCTCTCTGGTGAACAACTAGCTGGTCTTGACACAACCACAGAGATGAGGCATTGAAGTACGTCTAAATAGGAAATGTACACCATTAGACAGAGGTGTTAGTTGCTTTGATCAAATGAATGGTTTCTATATCTGAGAATTCATTTCTATTTTTAATATCCACTGTGAATACTGTGACTGGCAAATGCTTGGCCAGGTAGATAACAGAGGAATGGCCTACCTGGGAAGTGTAAAGCTGTGTACTGGCAAAGGGGTTAGAATTGATACTCTAGGACAATATATTAAAAAGAAAAAAAAAGAAAAAAAAAAACACATCATTATATACAAAACAGTGGGATGACGGAGTATAACACTACTATTTGTTTAAACACAACACAAAATAAACCACTGACTGCCACCAATATTTGTAAGTAAATTATTAATTACGTTTACCACATTTAGCATATTCATCAGGTTTGATCTCTTACCTAAAACCTGTTTTTATTTAATACAGTATTGCAAAACTTAATACTGCAATACTTCAACACATCACTACTTTCTTATACCCCTAAAAATTGAAATTTGCTACAAAAGTAGTTTTCCAGTCCTTGAAGAACTCACTGACTCAAGATTAATGCTCTACATAAGAGGTCAATGATAGGTGGACTGCGGTCCAGGTCCGGACCCATATGCTGTCCTATTCGGACCTGGACCTATAACCAATTAACTATTGAGAACCATTTCATTTTAAAGTGGACCAAGGAAAATTGGTAATGGTTTTATCAGGAATGGACAAACTCGTACATTCTTCCCAAAGGCAGTTTAAAACAAGTGTGTCTCATATGTATAGAGACTGTGGTGAATATTAAAAGCAGCAATGTCAAGCGCTACCAAAAGATGAGTTATTAAGCACTTTCTTTTAAGAAACACATTTTGATTATTTTTTTTATTATTCAGGATTTGGCGCTGACTCAGAATGCAAGTTATAGATTATGATGTTCCGGACCTTGACTTGAGGAAAATGTTCTCTGACCGGACCTTATTGAATTTCAATTAATTACCCCTACTCTACATGCTTCAGAAATCAGGTATGGTTGAAAGAGCCAACTGTCCTTTTGAGAAAAATATTTCCAAACAATTAGACCAACGCAAATATCAATGGATGGATGCCCTTCCGACAGTGCTAACAGTCCTGAGAGCAATGCTTTCCAGGGCAAAAGGCACTAGCCAGTGATGCATGTCACATAGAAAACCATCTAACTACGGCTGTGCAACAGCAGCTATCAGACAAGGCAAATAATAACAAAAACAGGTTTGCTGTACAGGCTACACACTATGCCAGATTTATCTTCTTGTGTTCCACATATTTTGGCAGGGTCGATTCATTATGCCTCTAATCAAACAATTGCACTGTAATGCAGGGCTACACTGATAGCATAATGTGTGCTTGTGTCTTGTTTGTTACGTCTGGAAAAAGAAATTGTGCTGCTAAATGGAACATTACTGTGCTGAGACAAGCGACTCTTAAATCATCCAATATATGCTCAGCAAAGGATTTTAGGATGATTCGTACAGGATCTTGACTACTACCCACCCACACAGAACTTTTCGCTGAACATAATCACTTATTATTTTAATCATTTCTATCTCCTGCTTAGCTGCAGAATATCATGTTGCACAACTACTTTGCACTTGTTGCACTTTACACTTGGCCACTCATCCCTGTATTGTACTTGTTGCATCTTTTTGTATTGTATGTAAATATAGTGTATATATTGTTATTTATGCTCTGTACACTGTGTACATAATCTATCTAATCTGGATGAATAGACCTCTTATAGGCTCTTATTTTACATTAACATCCATTTAAAGTGAAGCTAATTTCTCCCTTCTACTGTAAAGTCACCATTTTGGAGATACATGTTTTTCATTGGATAGCGATGAGATACTTAATACTTTACTTAATTTCGGTTTATTTAATTTGACAAAGCTGTATCTTCTTTGCTTATTTTATTTGATATATTCTACCTTATATTCTATCCTGTTGTTTTATGTGAGCAGACAGTTAGAAAAGCATTTCACCGCTAGTACTGTGTAGAACAATGTAAGTGACAAATAAAACATTGAAAAAACAGCTCATTTTAACATGCATCATCAACTCAAGTCCTTAAAATGCCAACTCAAGTCCTTAAAAGAAAGGTTTACACATAAAGTGTTTCAATTTTTCATGATTTAAAAAACAAACAAACAAACAAACAAAAAAAACAAAACAAAACAAAAGGGAAACGTTAGACAATAACACAAACATTAGATCTTCAGTCTGCACTGGAAACTGACAACTGCTCAGTGTGTGAACAGCAAATTCAAGTATTCTAGGAACATGATGGGATTTGTGGAGTTTTTCTCAAAAGTCAGACGCCTCCTGTCTATAAACTAGATCAGCGATCAATGCCATCTGATTGGTTTTTGTCCAGGGTTGTCACAGTCAGGGTAAATTGAGAGTTAAGAATGTATGTGTGTGCTCAGAGTAAGAAAGAGAGAGAGAGGGCACACAAGTCTTCTACAGCGCAATGAGTAAAAAGCATCCATTTAATCATTCCCTCCTTTGGCACCCTTTTTTCTTTTTTTTTTTACTTGCCGTACTTTAAAAAGTAAGAGTTACAGGTAAGTAATAATTAAGAGGTACATGGAACTAACATACGGTGAGCATCAAAACTGCTGCGTCTTTCTTTAAAAGAAAATCCAGCATTACCAAAACCTCAAAACTCCTCAAAATTTACATCAACCCAGGCCAGCCCAGCCCACCCCACTAGACTTGGGCTGTC
The DNA here is from genome assembly GCF_030463535.1 of Salminus brasiliensis. NCBI lineage: Eukaryota > Metazoa > Chordata > Actinopteri > Characiformes > Bryconidae > Salminus > Salminus brasiliensis. The sequence goes on along the minus strand of NC_132882.1, from coordinate 16,879,445 downwards.
AAAGCCCAAATGTTACAGAGCAGTAGTTAGGGGAATACGTGTTGCTACATGAACCAGGTCTCATGCCAGTGTCCTGTGGCAGTGTCCTGTGGCAGTGTCCTGTGGCAGTGTCCTGTGGCAGTGTCCTGTGGCAGTGTCCTGTGGCAGTGTTCACAGAATGGTAGCTCAAACCCAGCATGTGATGAAGCAAAGGTCAGGAAAGCAAAGAAGGAATCCGTGTTAGGCTAAAAGCTAAGGCTAGGCAACCAGCTTTTACCGTTGCACAGAGAGGACACAATGAGGGGACAGCAACACTATACAGGAGAAAGTTCTGGTTCCAGTGTTAAAAGCTATCCTATGGTATATGGTTCATGTGAGGTGTCACCAACCAATAAAATCCATGACATCCAGCTTTGACTTAAGCCAAGAAACTATATGAACTAGGGCTGCACAATATATCGATACTACATCACCACCGCAACGTGTGCATGCACAATAGTCACACTGCAGGATATGCAGTGTCAGGTGCAATGTCTAATTAAATCAAACACAGCATGCTTTATTTAACTTTTTTGCTTCTTTATACAAAAGAAAAAATATATATTTATATTCATATCAGCATTTATATCTAAGAGACACAGAGTGCATTATTAATAATCATAAAATGTTGGATAATTGACTGCTGTTGACTGCAAGTGAAATCTGGTGAAAAATAATGCACTTTTTTTTTACTGGCACCAAATATTGCAACAACAAAATATTATGTCAGTTTTTCTCCCCAATGTCATGCCACCCTAATATGAATTATGTCACAATGCTGATACCTTAATCACTCAGAAACGCAAATGAAATCCACTTAATTTCAAGTACACTGAGGACTACAACGCAAGAATGAGGAGCACAATCTTCAGACAACAAAGAAAATAATATTCTGGACAATAGTCTGGACACCTTTTGTTAGCTCACAGTTTTACTTTTGGAATATATAGAATATATGCTCTTAAAGACCAAAATATACAAGATATATGTACAAACATGTTCAGGAGTCATGGATAGACAATCGCACAGGTGTCTGCCAACATATGTGCGCATAATCAAACCAGAATTAACAGAAAACCTTTCCTTTTTTATCTTTCTCCAAGAACCAAATGCTCACGTCACTGTTTTTGTAATATTTTGAAGATGAGTCATAAATTGTTTTTAACATCACACCTTTTCCGCCCACCAAAAAACATTTGATTTTGTGCCAGGCCTTGTTTAAATCCCCAGCATTACTGGACATCTAGTTTGTGTGATGTGCAGCTTGGTAGGTTTACATGACACATAGTTGAGATTTTGGAAATGTGCACACTGTCTCACAAGGCCTCTGCAAGATATCTCTTCTCTGTCTCACAAGGCAGGTCTACACTGCACTGTACCTATATAACAAAAATGATCAGGTTTACACTGATAGGATTGGATGACATGTATGATATTTTGTATCATGTATCATGTATGTCATATTTGTATCATGTATGTCATATTTCTGCTCTGTGTCTGTCTCACTGACTGGTAATGTCACACCCTGAAAACAGGAATCAAAACAAACAGCTAGCATTAATTATGGGTTTGGCGAACTGCCAAAGAAGTCATTCCCAATTTGAGGGAGTGCAAGCAAACCTGAATATACCAGTCTGCTAAACGTGCTTAAAATACTCTTGGAAATGTAGGGGTGTAAGAAAATTGTTATATTGACGTATTGCGATACTGTGTTTTGCAATACTGTATCGATTCTCAAAAAACACAGTATAAATTTTTATCAATAATTGACATAAAAAACTTGTGTTTAACCACAGTTGTGCAGTGCTGTACTCTGTTTTCAGAGACCCTACTGTTCTTTACACAAGAAGTACATTTTTGTATTTCCCTGTGCTCAGATTATATGTACACGGTAGCGTGTTTTCCTAAAAAATAAATAATGCAAAATATGGTCTTGCTCACAGTATCACAATGTTTTGCAATATATTAAATCATAACCCCTGTATCGTGACATGGATCGTATTGCCAAATTATTGCCAACACACAGCCCTCAGTACACAGTACTCTGAGCCACAGTTGGCTGGAACACAGTCCGTGCTGTGGTGTTTAGCCTGCTAGCTAACTAATCTATTTAATTGTTATTCATTATTTAGTATCGCAGGAGTAGACAGCACTAGCTGTGCTTACTTTGCTTCTTAACCTTGCTCTCCACACCAGTAATACAGTATACTGCAGTAGTATTTGAAGATTGGGTTGGGCACAACACATTTTCTGTTTCTGTTTCAGGTTGGCCTGGGATCAGCCTCCACATGCATCAGTGTCAGTGTGAACTCTATCAGCTTTAGAGAAACTCTGCCTCAATCTTGTCCTGCCAATACTGACTACAAATCAGAGCAGAGAAGAACAAAAGTGTGTGTCGAGGATATCGAGTTCAGACGGTGTCGTCGCACTGTTACACAGAAGAGATCATTTTCTTTCAGTCCTGTATCAAGGTGAACGTGAGCTGATTCCGTTATCACTCATCTCTAGCAATGTTTCATAAGCCATGCAGCCTGCATGATGGCTTATAGAAGGGCTCTTGTGAGCTGTATATGGCCTGGCGCCTCATTCTGGGGAAAATTTTACCTGCAAGTGTAGAGTCTACCAATACCACCGGGATCAACAAGCAGATGATTTTTGTCCGCGTCAGCACAGCCAATTTCCTCAAAAGAAATGACATGATATATAAAAAGTCATACCGTACGTGTGGACACACTTTGATAAAGAGGAAATACACAGTGCACAGTGAAACGTGCTCCACTGCTGATTACACACTGAAGGACAGAAACTGAGGCAAAGTATGATGAGCACCACATAGAGGGGCTCCACCGTAGCTGATGCATACATGATAAATCTTATGTGAAAGGAAGGTCTATTGCAATTATTACACGACAGTCTGACCGCAGTTATTTGAGCTGATGGTGATTATTTAAGCTGCCTGCAACCACAGTTACTAGATATCAATCATATGTCTGTGTCACAACAAACAGAGGGTCCAATGTACTAAGCCTTTTGGCAGTTTGAGGGGCAAAAAGGACACACGAGCTGGATTATGCTAATCTCATACATTTATCTGGTCCAGAATGTGAAGATTTCATTAGTTAGGGTTAAAACAATGAAACCAACAGGACCCCCCCCCTACACAATCTAGCAAACAAAGAGGTTATATGCTGGCTTCAATCCGTAAACATCAGTGCAACCAGAGTGCAACCATCAGTACAGTGTGACAATGATGGATGACTAGTACAGGGATTTTACCCATTTGTCATGTGCTTTTTCAAATAAACAAAAATGTTATTTTTGGATGCTATTCAACGGCATACAGGGTTTAACAGTAAGGGTTTCCTTTGTTGGGCTTAATAGCTAGACTTAGTCAGCTTATAGCTAGACTTACCAGACTACACTGGTACTTAGTCTTATTCAGTTAATGCCCACTGACATTAAGCTGATCACAGAAACAGTGATGAAACTTTTACATCTGAGACACTAGCTGCACGGATGATGTGTAATAGAGATGATTTTTGGTGACTACAGGCAGGTCTAGCAGAGTGTGACATGCATATAGTTCCATCACTATTGACACGTTCCACAGTGTGCTGTCAGGGATGCATGGTGTCATTTAGCGTCTAAAACGAGGGTAAGTTAATTACAACATCAAACAGAGAACATATTGCATCACTATGGTGGCTGGCATCAAAGAGCCCATTGAAATGAAAGGGCCATGCTTTCATGATATATCCACTTCACTTAGACGCATACAAACTGTGGCAACTCATTAGGCCTTGTTGTATTATGGAGAAGATAAGAAATGGAAAATAAGGTTGAGGAAAAACGGCCACCTAAATCATTTAACATATGAGCAATTTGCACCATATATACCACACAGAATATTAGATGTACCCCTTAAGGTTATATAGTAAGGTCCATAGGTATTTGGACAGTGACACAATTTCACAATGTTTGTGAAAATTGACTCTGTACACCACCTCAATGTAATTTAAGGGTACTTTCAGCTTTCATTTAAGAGGTTTCAGTGTACGAACTACAGCCGTCCTATCAGATTTGCATTATTTGATTTAACTATATAGGAGCAGCTTTAAAAACGTTAGAATCCATCCTACAACTTCTATCAACAGTCATATTATCAGGAGGCAGTGACTCAGTTCCATTGGCAGCCATTTGTGCGAATGACATAAAAGTGCCTCCACCATGTTTAACAGATAATGTGGTATACTTCGAATCATGAACCTGATCTTTCCATCTCCATACTTTTTCATTTAGTCTTGGTGCTGGGCAAGCTTTTCTAGATGGTTTCTATCAATGTACTCTGGCCTTTCTGTTTTTGAGTGTTACCGGTGGCTTCCGTCTCGAAGTAAACCCTTTGAAATGACTTTCATGATTGTAGACTTTGACAATGATGCATCTACCTCCTGTTTTTTTTTTTTGTTGTTGTTAAACGTCTTGAATTAATATGAAAAGAGGAGCAGATACAAAGTGTCATTGCCCAAATCCTTATGGACCTGGATGTATATGTACACCGTATACATCATTTAACGTTTTATATGAAGTGTAATATCACAAGAGGCAAGGTTTAACATTCTAGTCACTTTCACGACACAGGGATTCATTAGGGACAGATTGTAGCCAACATATAGCCTGCACAGTCCTGCAGTGCCAAAAAACAGAGTGTGACAAGACAGTGAAACACACAGGTGATAAAGAAATGGTTAACACTCCCATATAACCAGTGTTCATTTAGCTTACTTAATGAGACCAAAGGCATGGCTTGGTTGCTACTGCAGTTCATGATATATCCTTAATAGGGTCAAGGCTGTACACTGAGTCATACAAAAGTTTCATCCCACGACCTGACCATCCCCAAACCACCCGCAACACACAGCCAGCCACCCACCCACCAGTCTGATTATCACTCCAGCAGAGGACACTCACCACCAATGTTGGGACCCCTGAGACCACGGCGTAGAGCACGGCGGGGGGGATGGCGCTGGTCTCCTCGGGGCCGAGGTAGGGCTTGGTGTACGCGTTGTCGTAGCAGAAAAATCCCTGCACGTGCACGTTGAACGTGTCCGTGTACTCGAAGTAGTAGGCCAGCATGACCGTCCCCGCCATGATCACCAGCTGAAAATAGAGCATGGTCGTTAAAGGTTGGGGAGCGCGCATTTAACGATCTGCTTCTTCCTGCTGGCCAAAGAGCAGCCCGGCCGTCTTCATCTCCTCCCCACTCACAGTCTCCTCCACCTCCGCATCGCGCTGCTCCAGCTCCCACACCTGCCCGCTCCACCGCGCGAGCTCGAATGAAAGCGCAGTGGACTTTTTTCCCACACCTGTATTGCGACAGGACACGCCCCCCTTGCACTAACATTGGCTGGGGTCGCCGTACATCAGACTGATCGTGAGTATAAACTATTAGCCAATCATGGTGCAGGGGAGTGACCGTTCAAGCCAATCCTGGCAGCGAGGCAGGACGCGAGTGGCCAATCACGAGGCAGGACGCGAGGTACGGCCGGCTAATTGTAGCGCAGGAGGCGGGATTTGTCGGAATACAGGTGGAGATAAGACGGCCGTCGCTCTCCCTCGCCCTGAGCAGCTGATGATGGGGACTGACGCAAATGAGCAACCTGTAAGAGCCAAGCTGCTGCCTTTCGTCAGCTTCAACATCTGACTGCTACAGCATGGGACCAACAGGGACCTACAGGGACCAAACAGCTATATGATAAGCCACTAAAGCAGGCCTGTACTGTGCACCTCCTCTTACAGGGTCATCATTATCTAAACATAGATAGACGTTTAATAATAAATAAACCTGTGATTTATACACCCCCAAATCTGTGATGGGATCACAAGTCTTTTAATTGTGTTAGTAAACCAGATGTGTATGTGTACACAGAAAAGCATTGCCAATAGAACTGAATGCACTGAAGCAGCCATACATGAGTCAGCTAGAGGGGTATGAACGCCCCCAGCATGGTGTTGAGGAGAAATGGAACTCTGCTCTCTGAAGAACACTGGTAGTGCTGTTGAATTTACAAGATTAAAATGTGTCGAGCGGCTGCTTAGTAGTGTTTTTAAATGACGAATGCAATCAAATCCTCACAGTAATGTTAGCAGAATTTAAAATCTTTATAGTAATTCAAACTCAAAATCATAGAAGCGACTGCTTAAATATTCAGTGCCCACTGAAATGCACTGAGTACCCCTTATTTATAAGATACATCAGGCACTGATACACAACGGCTTACTCGAACATCAAAAGGTGTCCTAAAACATAAAACTGTATTTTACCTTGGAAATCGGTACCATGAAATGTGACATAACCAAAACAGAGCTGTAAAATGGGCCAACTCCCAAACCCTAAAACTGTTATGTAACAATCTTGGGTCATTTTACTAATAATTACATACACCGACCTACTAGTGAAAGTCTAAATGCAAGGTTAAATGCGAAGGCTACTCTGGAAAAATGCCAATGCTAGGCAGGGCCGGTAGTAGGAGGAAGCAGAGGGTCTGCTGCATGCTGCAGGGAAGTCGGGTAAGTGAGCGGGTGCTAGGCTAAAAGCTAACTTAGTCAACCTGCTAATAATTCTTCAGCTTGCTAAAAGCACACTGCGCAAAATACAGTGTTTCATTCTGAGGCGACATATCAGGGTTGTAAATCAGCATGTAAAATTGGGAGAGGCTGACCTCATAAACAGTCACACACAAAAAAATCATGTTTAATATAGCTGGGTTGTATCAGTATATCTGCATGTCTGTATATATATAAAATGTACACAAAACCCAACATTTAGTATGAAAGTAAAATGTAAGAACCCAAAGTTTCAGACTGTTGTTGAAAACTTTATATTATAGAAGTGTCAGGAAATCTATCATGTACTTTAAACATAGGTTTTTCCTCCCTCAGTTCAATTATTACATTTCAACACTGAGGATTTGTAGTGTAAGGCCATCCCAGAGGAGTTGAGGCTCTTGCTGCAATAAAAGGAGAAGTGGGGGAAACTCTCTAATTTCCTGAAACGGTGGGTGAGCGAGTGTCTATAAACCATTTATCGATGATGATCTAAACTACAAGGATAGCATGTGGTGCTGTGTACTGTTATGCAATGTGAGATTTATATATATATATATATATATATATATATATATATATAGTTTTTTTTTTAATAAGTGCTTTTGAGAGGTGTGGAATTTGAAAAGAATTACACAAATACTTTCATGTTAGTGGCAAAATTCTAAGTTTCGGTCATCTATGCAGTCGTCTGAGGAACATTTCAACAAAGTGGGTTAAAGCCTGACCTCACTGCTGCGCTATTACACATATCAGAACACACTTCAGAAGCAGAATCAAACCAGACAGAAGGCTCCACCACTTCCAACTACTCTGTATACAGTCATTTCCGGCATTATGTGTGCTTAAAATCCTCAGACGTCTGGTTGGCTCCTTGTTTCATTTCAATGACATACAGTTTATAGTTGGCATGTAGAAAAAAATCTGACAAAAAGAAGAAGTGGAGAGTTGTAATGCCACCACGTGGCTACGCTAAAATCTTACCGGGGGTAAATCACGACTCAGAATCATTCATAAAACCTAAAGGGAGCTCATGGGAGGTAGACAGCTCCTGCTTGCATACCCCCAGATGTTCACATTAACCTAGTAGAGATGCACTTACAGAGCTGGCATATGCATGATGGGCTGAAGATTTGGTGTACACTATGCATGGAGTTTCACATCTGCTGTGCTCAGAGAACTAATCATGGTAATTGGGCAGCTGTTATTTACATCAGCATGACTGCCAGCATTTGTCTCAGTGTGAGTGCAGGGAGGGAAACATCAACTGTGAAAGTATTTGTGAATTATGTGTAAGTTCTGAAAAAAGAGAGTGAATAATGAGAAGCTGAAAGGAACTGAACTCTTCTTCCTTCACGTGGCACAGCATTCATCATCACGTACGCAAAGTCCTACCCTGGAAAAAGGTGAACAAGGAAGAAGCTAATTTGAAGATTTTGAGGTTTAACCTGAGGTGCTGCTGCACTAAGCAACTCGTCTTCTGCCTCTAGTTGTTTATAAACTATTTTCTTCATACATTCCACTACTTTTGTGAAGCTAAGACCCTGGTAAACCCATTTCAAGCACCAAAACAATTCATCCACATGAGTAAAGGTATGTTTTCACAGGTAATATTATATAGGTATAGGTCACATGCGGTCTCATTACAGAGAGAGCACAGATTGTTCTGAACAGTTTGACATAAAACATGTGGGTGCCTTTTTTATGTGCCTTTAAAGGTGAATTTAAGAAAATATGCAAAAATGCAGAGGGGTCTTAAAAAAGTTATTTCAATACAGATGTCAGTGAATAGTCAGGATATGCTAATATACTTTCGTCATTTAAGATTATATTACAGTGTTTCTATAATTTATGCTACTAAAAAGTTTTAAAGAAGTAAAAGAATGCTCCAACTATTATACATAATATTACCAAGCATAAAAAGCTTACTTGACACTTTCACTGAGCAGAAGCACCCGGAGGAACAGACTGACCTACATTGAGTAACCACGGACCCCTCAGCTACTCACATACAGATAAAAACCAATCACAACAAAGCCGCCAAGTACAGTAACTGCATCCTTGGTGTCTTCCGCGTCGCGGAAACGCAAAATTAATAAAGCAAAAATGATCAGAGCTGCTAAAAGAGAGATCATGGCTGGAGATGATTTAAAGGCAGACCTCTTTCTGTACACATTTCATCTCTCTCACCACATCTAAACAAACAGCACTTATTAAAAGCCAAGACAACAGAGGGAAACTTAAAAGCGGTGAGCTTCAAGCAGCGGTGGCTTATCTTGTGTGCCACACTTCATAAGAAATTCATGCCCTGTCTTCAGTAAGATTTGAGAGGATCCTGTTTTGTTCCTTTTTCTTTTTTTCTGAATGAAAATATTCAATATATTTTTTAATGAAAATACAGAGAAGTATTAAGACATGATGAGAAGTTTTAAAGCAGAGCGGGGAAAGCTGGCCACATAATGTGCAACAGCTCTTATTCTACTTTTTTTAATGCAGGTCAAGAAATTTGGGGTCCTCACATCAGTTTCCTTATATGTGCCAGATGTCACCACATGTCATCATTTTGTGAAAACCCCTTGCATTTGAATTCTAGTGATAAATATCTTAAGTTGCACCCATTGCTGACACAGATGTGCAAATGTGTGCACACACAACTTGTAAGTACTGTCAATAGAAAAGGACTCATTGGAGCAGATAAACATGAACCTACTGGCATCATGCCTAAGGCTTGGCATAGGCTAGAGGGATATAAAGCCCCTCAGCATGGAGCTGTGGAGCAGTGTTCTCTGAAATGACGGCGCACCATTTAATACTTTTAAGATGAGTTAGGGGATGAGGTGTGCATCATCCTGACCTCACTAATGCTCTGGACACTGAATGCAATCAGATCCTTACAGCAATACAAAATCGAGTATATAGACTCCCCTGGACAGTTAAGACAGTTATACCAACAAAAGCAGGACAAACTCTTTACATATATATATATATATATATATACTTTATATATACTCTTTATATATATACTTCTATATATATAAATACATGGACTTCAGAAGAAACAAAAAATTGGAACAGATGTTTCAATTCCTTTGTCCGTATTGTGGGTTTGTGAGTTAATGTTGTTGCTTTAGGAGCGCATTAAGCACCTTACAAATGATATTACCAATATATTTAATGCTTCAAAGCTGATAAATTGTTTCGTTTACACATTTCAAAAGAAGTGCTGAATTTGTCTTCCTTCATAATTGCATATACCATCACTGTCAGAACAACCGAACAAAAGATCCTCCTTTTGCTCTCACAACAGCCTCAATCCTATGTGGCATGAATGTTTGAAACATTCCTTTGAGATTCTGATCCATATTGGCATGATTACACAATCAATTCTTGCAGATTTGTCAGGAGCACTTTCCTGCTCTGAATCTCCTGTTCTACCAGTTCCCAAAGGTGTTCGACTGTTTTCATATATTTCTGACTGGGAAGGCCACTGAAGAGCATTGAACTCATCCCCATGCTTGTGAAACCATTTCGAGACGACTTTTGCTTTGTGACATGGTGTCTTATGAATGTCAAGAGACATTAGAGATGGCTAAATCACGATCATGAAGGGCTGAACATAGTCAACAACAACAACAAGAGATTTGCATGGTATTAATGGGCCTAAAGTGTGTCAAGAAAACATTCCCCGCACCATTACACCACCTCTACCAGCCTGGACTATTGACAGAAGGCGGGTTGGGTCCATGGGTTCATGCTGTGATCCTCAGCAGAAATCCAGATTCATCAGACAAAGGCTCCTTTGGCCTTTACCAGCCTGTACCCAGTGCACCCTCAGCTTTCTGTTCTTGACTAACAGAAGTGGAACCTGACATGTTCTTCTGTTGTTGTTGCTCATCTGCCTCAAGGTTCGATGTGTTCTGAAATGCTTTTCTGTTATTCTCAGTTCTGGTGGTTGATGGGAACATCTGCATGGTTTCATCAATCCGATTGATTGGATTATTGCATGAATGAGTACAAATGTGTACAAATCCTTCTAATGAATTGCTTGGTATTTAATTAATTTTGGACTATACTTGTCTGTTTGTCATGCATTTATGACACAATATAAAGGGCATGTGACAGTGACAATATATGAGAAAAGCAGGTATACACAGGAAAAGAAGGAAATTACCATCATGTCTGATTACACACATATACTTATGAGTAATAAAGGATTGTATATAGGGAAGTCCACACACCTATCCCCAGGGCGTAGAACGGAGCATTTGCACAATCGTTTCACTGCTACTCAGGCGGAATTTAAGAGATCTCCCCAATATATCTCCCCAAATGGACACAATGGAATAAAATATCTTTGTCATTGCAAAAGTGTGTTACAACACTGTTTTTAACTGTTGTTCTGTATATTGTTTGATGTTGCTACACCAATTAGGCTCTGAGCTAATAGCTAAGCTAAAGTTGTCTTCTTACCCAAACTTTCTGTTCCACCTTAAATAATGCAGCACTTACATCCTGCTGTTGAAATCATTGTGGTGGCTTGGTGGTTAGAGCACAGGGCTATTGATGACAAGGTTATGAGTTATGATACCTGGCCCCTATGTCCACTGCTCCGGGCATGTGTGCTCACTGTCATTGTGTGTGTTTGATCACTAGTGTTTGTGTATGTTCAATGCATGGATAGGTTAAAGGTCGTAGGCCAAATTTCATCCCTGTCCAACACAAATGTTGAATATAGTTGTCTTGTCTTGTTAATGTAACTGCAGTATATATTTAAGGTGGAACGGAGGGTTAGAATTAGAAGCCCACTTCTAATTCTATATATATATATTATATTATTATATTATATATTATATTATATTCTAATTCTATATTCGATAACTGATAACGTTACTGCACTAATCAGTTAAAATTAAGCTCTTTGTTGTTTTGCTGATCAACATGAGGTCATAAATAATTACTGTCTAGGGTAGTTTTCGCAAAAAACAAGATGTTCCTCACTGTGGGAGTAGGGAATTAAGTCTGTTAATGACACCTAGACGACTACAACAAAAACTAAGGATCGGAACTGGATCAGAACTTTAAAAGCTGCTACCCGAGTCATTAAAAATGCCTGGATCGGTCTTGATCCTGATCAGGATCGGGACATCTCTAATTGTGGATAAACCTTACCATAACGCTACATGAGCAAGAAAGAAATTAGTTTGATTAGATGGGCTTAGATCTCTGTATCTCATGCAAACAAGCATGTTTCCTAGTGACTGATGAGAAGATAATTAAAAAGTAGATCAAGCTCATCAAGACTCTCCCTTGGGTCATTATCGTTTTAATTAATAATACATGCAAATATGTCGAATGCTTCAAGCAGAGCCCTGCTTGTTTACCTAAGCTTTGTGTCTCGTTACTGGCGCAAAGCTTGCTTTTGTAGAGCACTGCCAAAATTGTTCATACTGGCTACTGTTCTGCTCACAAATGCTGCAACAAATCTGTCCGATCGATATGCTTTAGCTGATAAAAAAAAAAACAAGACTCCAAGGAGCGAACTTTGAGGGAACTGGTCACAGACGGGCTTTCAGTACCTGATGATCACATACATGCGCTGGACTTCCTTCCCCACTGGCTGATGAAATCGCCACAGGCTACGACGAATGTTCCCATTGCAATAAAGTGACACAAGAATCCAGTTTAGGAGGATGACAGAGGGAAGCAATACACTTCCGCTGTGATAGCCATTTAAAGCCTGCTCTCTGCTCAGGCAGCGAACATTAGCCTCCAGGCTCGAGATTTCCCTGGCCTCTCTGAGGGACACTTCTTCTTAATAACTCATCTTGTGCGAAATGCCTACAAAGTATTAGAGATGGCTGTAAGTGAAATTCGCATCAAAGGCCAGCATGTACTGTACTGTATTAGACTCTATTATGCACTAAAAAGGAGACAGGCACTGCTCTCTCCTTCCCAAAGTTTGACTGTTCTCAACCATCCGCTGGTTCCATCATTTATTAATCCCTGCTCATTCTTTTACAAGACTCTTAGGCTTTGTTTAAAAGAGATGCGGCACTTGATGGCTTTAATCATGCGCTTTATTTTTCTAAAAGACTTGAGCTTAATTAAGACATTCATAGGGGGCACAGTCATACTGTGGCAAAATACAGCTAGAGGTAACTGAGGATTAATGAAGTAAGAAGCATGTTGAAGCAGTGCTATTATACTGTGTGTAATGTAGAGCTGCTTTTTCTCCCCTCTCAGTGATCCACTTTTGTCCTTTTGTCTGTCTGTCACAAAGAATAGCAGGAGCTTGCGTAAGAAGATTCACTACCTAAGAGGTAGAAATTTCTGGGACATGAATAATGAATGAATTCAGCTACTTTAAGCTGCACCAATTGCTGACACAGATGTGCAAGTGCACACACACACACACAGCTTGTCTAGTCTCTGTAGAGAAGTATTGCTAATAGAATAGGAGTCTAATGGCACCATGCCAGGCATTGGCATTGAGCTGTGGAGCTGTGGAACTGTGTTCTCTGGAATGATGGTGCTCTATCCAGTACTTTTAGTCTGACCTCAGATTGACCTCAAATCCTCAGACCAATGCTCTAAAATCTAGCAGAAATTCTTCCCTGGATAGTAGTTACTCCAACATAAGCAGGATAAATTATTTTTAATACCCCTGATTTTGAAGAAAACAATGAACAAACAGGTGTCCCAATACTTTTGTCCATATAGCATACGTTCACATGTTTTTGACCACATCTTCTATAGATCACACCTCCCTACAGAGGAGCTGCAAATATGTAAATATTTCAGAGCACAACAACAGTCTAAAAGCATCAAAACCATCAAACTGCTGTCTCCGTAGTTTCCTTAGGCTGAACACATTCCAATCGTTTGGCATCCTCCTCGCTATTTGGCTCGCTGTGCAGCGAGGAGTTTTCACCTCCACCCATGAATTATTAAACTTCATTCAGTTTGGAATCACTGCACTGCTCTTCGGAGATTCAATTGAAGTTCGTGTTTACATGGTGGGAAAGCATTTGGGCGTATACAAGAACGTTAATGCAGCCTTCCACCGCATTTCTAATTCTGTCTGCAGCCAGACAGCCTCTAATGAGCCTCTGCCAGTTAAAACCAAACCATGAATGTAAACACATTCTAAGTCACTGGATCTGAGTCTAATATAAAACAAAAACTATGAAAAATGACAGATGTGCATCTACAAATCCACAGAGTAAAACAGCAGTAACCACTATTATTGAGTGTTCAGGCTTTTCTGTATAACAAATCCGTAATAAGCAAACAAATGAGATGTTCTCAGATACACACTCACAGAATGCTGAAATGTTACTGTTGTGTCAGCAGCTTCACCCTCAGTGGATTAAAAACTCTTGCTGACTAAAGGCCTGAGCAATAAACAGTATAAATGATTTGCTATAAGTTATTACTGCAGTACTTATTTATATGTCAACAGTCAACAATTCTATCATTGAAGATGCATCCCACCAGTTTTGGTATTGAACTGATTCTGATTTGTGTTGTTTAGAGCTGGCAACAAATCCTGTTATCAATTAGCTGACATGTCTGACATGGCTGATAACTGGGCTGTTTCTACGTGGTCAGTCACACTCGTATTTATTATGATGTTACTGAGAGCAAAGAAACCATTTAATTAAGCTTTGCTTTACAGTTTCTGCACCTTTCACACTAATCACTAACCCCTCATTATTCTCAAGAGCAATACAGGAGATCTGGTGCTCTGCTTTGTTTGTTGGTAAACATGGTTTTAAAGGTTAATATATATATATATATATATATATATATATAGTTTATTTTCTATTTATAGAAATATAATACTTTTTAATAATAATATAATTATTGTCTCTTTATTTTTTAAACATTGAAAGTTAATTACTGCTAATAAATACTGCTAACTAATACTTGCACATTCTTTGAATTAATCCCACACATAATGGACTGGTTCATCGATTTTGAAAGTAATCATTAGTTGCATGCAACCCTGTAAAAATGGTTAGTCAACCTAAAAAAGGACAAACAAATTTTATTTAACCCACACAAAACAAGAAATCTCCTAATATTGTGTTAATGCAAACCAGATCAATGCATGCAGTAGCTAGTTTAGGTTACTATTTATGTCAATACATTATTAACTGGAAGACACCAATCACTGAGCACAGCAACAAAACTAACCACTATAATCATGAGAAAGTTGCATGATATAACTGTCCAAATGTTAGAATAGAAAGGTCAGCAATTGGAGCTAATAGTTGGTGTCAGCAGGTACTTGAGAGGCAGTATTTGGAACAGGTACCAGCTGTCCTGCAGTACTGTGTGTATATGTCTACTTTGATGCTGTGATACACCAAAATGACCCAAATTCCACAAATGCACTAACTGGGTTATAGCCTCAATAGTCAAAAGTTGGTATGTGAAGTTAAGAGCTAATATATAATTAACCAATTTCATATGATGTCAATTTGTAAATAAATAAATAAATAAAGATATTTATATTTATTCACATGTATGACCTTTCACTTGCACGTCTGTTACTACATATCTTTTACAGCTACTTCCGTGACTGTATATAATATAATGTTGCTGTCAAAATTAAGAGATGTACTTGTCACCCACCCTTAACTGAAGTTTCAAAGTGGCCATTACTGATCTAATTCAATATCACAATACTTTTCAGATGATATTTCAGCTGTAAAGAACCTGTGCTTAAGTTCTGTACTAACAGAATGTCCATAGTTTTGTTCTACCAATTTGGACCGTTTTCTTCTGTATGTCTTAAAATAAGGACAACTTTACACAGAATTGCATATGTCAGGGGTGGGCAACGGGGGCCGGAGTCCAGCACAGTTTGCTGATTTCCATGGTCTGACAAACCTACCAAGCCTGGCAATTAACAGGTAAGTTGAATCAGGGTGTGCCTGAGCAGATAACCTTCCAGGACTGGATTTACCCATTCATGGTATATATATAACCAGACAGTAACTACAGGTTTTGAAAGGAACCTTTTATATGTTTTAAATGCACCCAGCAAGCAACCTACAGTTCACTATGCTTTAAGTATCTGTCAATATTGCACAAATGTAAAAGTCCATATATTGTTGTGTGGTACTGCCATACCTCTAAGCAAAAAGGGTTCTATATAGTACTAAAGTTTTTTTACTCGTAATGAAAGGAAAACCCTTTTTAGTGCTATTAGCAAGTTTTTGACATGGCTTTCATAAGAGTGCTGCAATGGAGACTGCATACTTTATGTGCAAATGAAGTGCCATCTGGTGGTCCCAAGGAAGATGAGCTTTGCGACAGATTATCAGAGAGTATTACTTACTCTGAGAACTAAACATAAAGTAAACTAATGCTTAAAATATTATACCTTTTGTTATTCAATAGAAAAGAGTAAGCATAGAGTCAAACATTCTATCTATAACCAGAAATGTTTAAGCTTGTAAACTTTTTAGCTCACAGCTTCATCACTAATATCACTGCAGTACATTTACACAGCAAATCTCATCACGAGGTATATCACATTCAAGCAGGTTTTTCAGAGGCATGGATTTTACAGCCTCTCGGGGAGGAAATTATATTTGCTCAAAAGTATCAGGCGCAAAGCTGCTCTATAATGGTCATCCCCCACCAGAGCAGAACCAGGCATCTCAGCTAATTGCAAATATTTACAGGGCAGCAGAGCGCTGATTGCTCTGGCATGGCAAACAGCCGCCTCATTCCAGCAGGCCTGTGCCAGCCTCAGCTCCTCAGATTAATGAGCCTGGGCCAAGAGGGAGTGATGACCAAGCATTTCATTACAGGCTAACAACAAAAGCACATTCAGCAAAGCCACACATCTCCGATCCATTTGAACAGACAGAGACAACCGCAGACAACTGCTGTAGACAAGGAACGCCTCCAACAGTCCTCTTCCTAATTAATATACCTAATGCCCACATGGCTACATAGGCCCTCTAGTTCCAAATCTGTTACTCATATTTTATTTTACTAAACTGTAAATCATATCTTCAGTTTTTTAATACACAACTACACATTAAAAATGTCATGGGGTCTGCTCTTCTAGTCCTGATTGGCCCTCTCCTATTCTACCCATACCTTGTCCTTAGAACTGACCACCCTGCATCTCCTGAACCTCTTATTTTGGACTCATCAGGACTATGCATCCCTTGTTTGTCCCCGGGATCTGCAGTTTTGCACTAATTGTGTGCATTTCTATTGGTTGTAGTCTGTGTTTTGAGGTTTTAAGTTTTGAGACTATTAGCCGTGCTTCCTGCCTCTGTGTTTACCTCTGCTATGCATGACTCTGAATGAATCATCACACCACTATATAACAAGTGCTTCAGAGCCACAATATGAGGAATTGTAAGGTACAATATACATTTTACCCAGCTGACCATCTCCATCTAACCAAGGCACTGTTAGCAGGCCAACACTTATCCCAGGCCAGTACTCATCAATGATGGACTGAAGTGTAAACATTTATTGCTAAAAGTACCTTTGAGCTCTGCATTTAACCTCCATCTGCTCCAGGGTTTAGAGAGTATACCTGACCCTGCCTCTGGCTCTATTTCTCCAACTCAGCACCATCCAAGGACTGTGGTGCATGCAGAAATACAATCCAATTTATCAAACAAATGTCAAAGCCCCAAACAAATCCTTCCATGGGACAGAGGAAGAAGGAATATGTGAATGTGCCGGCCTCAGAGAAGATAACAGAACATGATAAGAAATCAGCTCATGGCTCATGCAGTGTATCCTTCCCTCCACGGAGCATTAGGAGAGGAGTGAGAGCCGAATGATTGAAAGCACGGAGACCGGCCCTGGCTCACATGTGCCGCTGACAGATGGAGTGAATATGTTGTATGCAGCAGGGGAGCCTTTAAATCAATGGAGATGCATACAGTGTACAATAAAGGAAGACCAGCTCTGGCCGCCTTACTCAGAGGCCTTCCCTACAATGATTTAAAACTGTCTTTGGTGTACTGGGGGAGTCCATGGTGATTCCAGGTCATGTGGTGGTCATGTATAGATCCAGCAGAAGAGCTGTGCAAAAATAAAACCTGCTAGATCAACGTTCGATTTTTGCCTAATTTTAATGATCTTCAATACACTTACTATATTTAAGTATTCTGCCATTCACTGTGTATAACACTGATGGAATACATTTTAAAGCTAGGTCAAGTCCAACTAGAACAATGCTCAAATGTCTACTGTCTGCCCACATAGACAATGTAATAGATTTTGGCTATTCCAGGAAGGTACTACTGTAGGTTTCTACACAAGGCTGAATTCAGAGGACTGAATGATAGTGTAAGCTAGGGATGAGGTGTCCTTGATTTAGGCCTCTGTAGACACTCTAAGCCCACTTACTGAGCCTGAGCACAGCTGCACTGCACCACTGCAATGCTGCGTGGGCTTTTCTCTACCACAACCCACTCCACACAAACAAAAGAATGAACAAGAGAATTTATTCAGTCCATCTAGTCTGTAAAACTGAACCGTCTTTACAAAGGTTTGTGCTTTAAGGCAGTGCTTTCCAATCCATCTCCTGGAGAACCTAATGCCTTCCATTCTTTTAGTATTTTACACCTAATTAAACTAATCAGAGATCAGTTCCCAAAAGCATCTCAACGTTAACATCATCTTAACTTGTAGAGAGTGAGAATGTTCAGTGTGGTGCCTGTTTGACCATTTAAAAATCATCTTTGTGTTACCATTCTTTCTGAATAGTTCCTCTTGGGTTTTCGTGAGTGTATCAAATCAGGGAAATCTGCAGGAAAGATTTGACCAGGGTTGAAAAACTGGGTTTATGGAATTGTATTATTATATGAACAGTCAGTTATTGAAGGTGAAGTGTTGAAAAATGGGCAAGCGTATGAATCTGAGCCACTTTGACATGGGCCAAACTGTGATGGCTGGACAACGGGGTCTCCAACATATCATGCAGGTCTTGTGGGGTTTTTTCGGTATGCACTCACTGATGCAATCTGTCGAGGGCCCACCAATTACAAATCACAGGACTTAAAGGATCTGCTGCTAACATCCTGGTGCCTGCCATCTTGCCAATTTTAAATATCAGTCAGATATTTTAACGCCAAATGTGTTCTTAACTGATAGAACAGCACACATACATGTGCTAATATGGTAAGAAACATTTTTGCTCCATGAATTAGCAGAATCAGTCTAGGGACAACACTGAAGAGATCATGAAGAGAGTTTGGATGCATATGATGTTGTGATGTGAGACCTGGAAAAGTCAAACTGACAGCTCATGAGAGCTAAGAGTTGTTTTATTTATTTGGGGGGGTGGATAGAGAAAATTTAAAATCTTAATAAAATGTCAGTTACAGTTAGTCCTAACGTGTGTAGTGGAGTGTAGGAACACCTACATGTTATGTTCTTCCTTTATCAGATAATATGTCTTTGGGGACTGGCTATAGAGCAGGGTAAACCACAGACTGACACAGATTTTCAGCTTTATGAAGCTCATGACACAAAGGTTTTTTTTTTTTTAAACAGGACTCAGATTCAGTTCTGACTTGTTATTTGAAGCTGCTAATTTAGAGAGTTGCCGATTCGTTTTCTCATGATGAGCTGTGCCTGGCTTATTACTGGTGTCTTTGGAGCCTCATGATGCTCTGAAAACCTATAAATCAAAGGGCTGACTATCTGCCTCCTCGCTGACACATACCGCAAATTGTCTGAAGGTAATTTGACTCCTTTTCATGCAGTGTTTTCATTGCTTTGTCTACACTCAACATTACACGATCCCTATAACTATTAACGAAACGATCACAAATACAGTATTTCAGTTATGACAACTGTTGTTTGAGGGTGACAAGGGAAAAGTCTGTAGAATCTGTACTTTCATTTATCTGATTCAGTGTAATTTGTGTAGTACACAATTAGAGATTTGTAGATTCTCTGTAAAACATTTTAAGGGAACATTATGTAGCAACTTTACCTTACAGCTTCAGCTTCAGAATCATTTTGATGGTATACTGACTTGTAATAGGTAACTTTTTAAATGTAACTTATATAACTGTAGATTCTGAATGTGGCCTCTCGCAAGAGTCATATTTGTGTAGAAGTCTGTTATATTACTCTACCTTGTCAGTTCACATGCTTCTTTCATGGCTAATACCGGTTCTGTATCTCTTAGCTTGTCAACAAAAGCATGTGTACTGTTGTCAATAAGGGAGAGCACAAGTTCTACAGCAGTGGTGTAAAAGTGAATTACACTTCCCAACTGTAGGGGAAGCCCTTTGACATATTAAATATCAAAAATGTAATTACATTTTGAAATCATATAAAGAAATTAAAATATAAATAACATTAAAATTTGACCACGTACATATTCAAGTACCTCACTGAAAAATGCATCATAATGAGAATTCCATCTCTACCTATGTGTATTTTTTATATTTATGATTTTCCATTATAAGTATTTAAAATGTCAAGGAAATGTCAAAGGAAATATCATACGCCAGGCTTGGTAAAGGGAGACGTTCTGCTCTAAGCCATTTAATGCATAGCAATATTTAAAAACAGGGGCAGTGTATTCTGAATACATACAAGCAGCTTCATTATACATGATGCTTTGACGTTATGCTTATAACAAGTGGATTGTAAGTGACAATCCAATAAAACTTCATCCACTAACACCCCTAGAATAGAGCACATTCATCAGATCTCAATTCAAATGATCTAAAGCAAACTCCCAAACTGCTCTAAGGAGAAGTGATACATTTTCTCTGCAAATGAAAATGAGCGGAGAAAGATCATTTCACACTTATTCCAGGGTGATGAGCCTCCTAGCTTAGAGGAGGCCAATTATGACATTATTGCAGTGCTCTTTAGTGATAATGACCCGCTGATTAAACAGCCTCCTCACCTTTCAGGTGAAAATCACATCTTAATAACTTCTGCCACAGCTTGCTTAATCTACTGTGATATTTTCAGAAATTCTCATTTGTTTTTGTTTTTTTATTTGAGCTCTAAAATGCATGCAGGAAATGTATTTCTCTGGTGAACAGAGACATGTAAGGCCATTTGTGTTTTGACTGTGGAGAGGCCACCTTGAAAACTTTGAATATTTAAAGGAGGATTTGCAGTGGAATATGTCTCAGTCTACTGTCCTTGTGAGGGTTGTCTAATCTAATCATAGTGATTTCCCACAATAAAGTAAACGATAAACTGTCTTTTTCAAATGACACAGCTGTGTCTTACCTCCACAGCTAAATAAGTGTAGAGTTCATGGCGAGGTCTTTTAGGTGGCATTTTGTCTTGGACACCTGAAAAAAAGAAAAGAAAAAGTGTTGAGAATACTATACAGACAAGCCACTAGATGGAGCCTGTTACCACACATTGAGAGTAATAATTCTCAACATCGCTGTGACTCTTTTCAGTTGTTCTACACTATCAACATCATTGCAAACTGCTTGTAATGTTAAAAAATGTACAATCACTTTCAACACTGCAATTGTAAATTTCTTATTTTTTAATATATACAATAAAGTGATTATATAATATATTAAAGGAATGTGGAGAAAATGCAGGCATCAGTGCAACACACACCCCACCAGATGGCCTCCTTTGCAAGAAACTAAAAAACGTTTCTTCCAAAGTCATTCAATTGCTATGGTGTATTTATCTGAGCATGTCTAGACTTTCTAAGAAATAGGTTTAAGATGGTTACATTTCATATTAAATATATTATTATTGTTACCTTATGATTCCTTACTGCACAATGATATAACATCTATGATAACCATTCTGGAGTCTGTAATACCAGCTGCAGTACAATTAAATATAAGGGTCATTTTCCAAAGCCTCATATCCTTATGTTCATCTTCACTGTTCATCTCCACCATTTCTAATAAAACAGAAGTGTTGCTGCTGGACACTAGATCTGCTCGAGGTTAATTACATGCTACAGATTTTAGTATTGTTCTCAATGATGTTTCACTGCAACAAGGTATAACCTCAGGTACTGGCGTATCTGGAATCTCATACAGTCTTATGCAAAACTTTGGGCACCTCTGGTAAAATTACTTTCCAACTTAACACAAGTTCACACTCTCTTTTTGCTTAATTTAAGATATTGTGGGGAATGTAAAATGTAATGCACATTAAATAGGGCAATATGTTCCAATAAGAATTTCATAATACCATATGTTTAGAGTATTTGTTTATTTATTTATTTTTACTTGTATCACTTGACCAGGGGTGCCCAAACTTTTGCACATAGTAAAAATAAAATAAAATAAAATAAAATACACACAGTGTTGGAAATGTGCAGGTTCAGGAATTCAAACGGGTCCAACACTTTTTCATGGTACTATAAAATCTAAGATTGAATATTGTTGTTTATGTTTATTTTGTTTATGCTTTTAATATAGTTCATACATCCTAACTACTAGATTAGACTACTGCAATTGTTACTCACTCCAACAAAACGCAGGTGCCAACGTCTCTATCAGGAAAGTAGAAGAATTTTACCCTGGTTTTATTCTGGCTTCCAATTAAATTCATCATCCTCCACAATGTTGCTTATGACATTTAAAGTCCTTCAAGGTCTAGCTCCAACATATCTTACTAATCCCTTGAAGCATTACATCATTCAGGCCATTTTACTTGGCTTACATCTCAGCTGCAGGAAGACCCTTCACATAAATGTGTCCTAAATTCTTATAATTACAATCATTATTACATACAAACATTATTATGGATGCACCAATCCAAATTTATATCTCCTGATGCTGATTCTGATATCTGACCTCAGGTTGTTGATGGATACTCAGTTACAATGCATCAATCAATAAGGCATTTGTGTATTGCAAACACACAACATACAAAATGCTGATGTCATGCAAAAACCTTAGCATATCTCCATTTTTGTCATTTTTAACTTTTTGACAAAATGACAATCTGGCAGTTGAAGTTTTATATTGTAATAAAATTTATCAATTTATGAAACAAGAGAAATACTCCAAAATGCCATAAAATATTTTGGTACTACAAGGTTTTATGTGACAAAAATATAGATAAGATAGAGGCTAATGTAACATAGCAGAGATACACCAAAAGTCTTTTTCGGACTGGGAGAACTTTTTAATGATGTTGTTCAAAAAGACTATATATTTTTACTGTTACAGTTTTATAACAACTATGGCTAAGAAACTAAAGTTACTAAAAGTGATGGTTCAATCTCATATGACCAATACCCAATCTGTTTCATAAGATTAGTATCAGAGCAGATACCAATCAGTAGGGGTGTAACGGTACACACATTCATATTCATTTTGAATAGACTGAAGGGCAAGTTACAGTTTGCTCCACATAGTGTCATATAGGCCTCCTGCGATAGCCGGCACAGCCTGTAGTTTGTTAAACAGTAAAATGTAAATGTCAGCATTAGTTTCCACACCCATGGTCGAACAATGCAGACACACCATTCTTGTCTAATCCACCAGGATTTCATAATGAAAAATATATAAAAAGGTCAGAATGCTGGTGAAATATGATGTTTATTTTCAACACCCTGCAAATTAAAATGTAACCTGCTGGCTTACAGCTAACGGTTTCCGCATGGAACTTGGTGGTGCTTTTAAAAATCTGGTGTTGCACTGCACTCATTAATCTTTGGATGCTTTGTCAATAGTGCACTGTGCATTCTCCATATGACTGCGTATAAATACATACACACATACGTACGTTACACTCCAACCAATCAGCACCAGACCAGTGCTTTATTCTTTATTATTATGTGACTTCACTCTAAACACAATTATAGTTAACATTAACATATTTATAAAGACATTTAATTACATGATTTACACAACATTTACACAACTCATTTCCCTTCATTTCTACTGTTTGGATTCAGCATCAGTTAATGTCTCTAGACAGAACACAAATCAAAGATTTCATCACTGCACACACCGGGGCGGATGAAACATCCCAGTCAGCGTGTGAACACAAACACATCAGAGGACTTCCACAGTTCTTTCATACAAGAGAAAAACCAAAGATCATAAACCTCTGTCTGATTTGAAGGCACCATTACACCAAAGCACACGGCCTCTCAGCAGGATTGGGTTGCAGCAGGTTATCTGAGACAAGCTAACCTTTGACTGATAATAGTGTGCTTTGATAGCTACTGACAAGAAACAGGAAGCAATCATTTTTATAAACTATCTGTAAACAACTGTAGCTTTTGCATGTCTTATACCTGTTTGATTTTTCACTGTTTAAGCGATGTCAGTGAGAGGCAACAAAAGAACAACCATATCTACCAGCTTCACAAACTAAATTGGACAAACAAAGTTATTATCTAAATTTTTTAATGGTATAATCTTTTTTTCTTATAATGTTTCTGTCGAATTTTCTCCCAGTTTGGTACTGCCAATCAACCCACCTGTCCGTATCTCCCCCTAACACTAGCAATGCTCCCAACACTAGGAGGGTAAGGACCTAACACATCTCCTCCGATACATGCAAGGCCAGCCACTACCTCGTTTAGAACTGCCACCAAAGCGGCAACACGTTCGGAGGAAAGTGCCGGGTCCCCAGCTCCACCCCACCTGCTAACAGAGGCCTGTGTGTATGTATATTGTGCTTTCAATGATTTCTTAGAACTGTTCTTTTTCTGGACAGAATAAGTGAAAAAAGAATTTGCTCGGAAAGTTTTATTCTTTTTTAGGTTCTGAAATCAACACAAGGTGAAATCATACATACAGCTTCAAAAATATGCATCCATCACTGAATATTTGGTTGAATGTCCATAACAAGCTTCTGGCAGAATTCTGGTTGGATATTTGACCATTCTTCTTGGCATATTCATTGAAATGTGTTGGTTTCCTGGCACAGACACAACTTTTAAGCACCGTCATTACCACCACCATGTTTAACAACCGGTATAGTGTTATTGGGGTTGAATACCTTACCTGTACTCCACACATCTTTGTTTAAAATGACTGTTTTTTGTTCATATGATCAGCTGCAAAGTTTACTCGAGCTTGAAGGTGACAATTTTGGAGCAAGGACTTCTTCTGTGGATGGCAGACTCTTAGTCCATGGCCATGTAAAACGTGCTTGACTGTAGACAGCTCATGGCTGACCTGTCCCATTGTGGTTCTTGGGTTGTTTCTGGCCAGCCAAACCAAATTCCTCTCAGCTGAGAGGCACAGTTTGGGTTATTGGCTACACCTCCCAATAACTTGTACTTATGGCACAGTTGTTAAAACCGATGACATTGGAATCTGCAGTTGTTTAGAAATAACTCCTTAAAGACATTCTGAGTTAAGTAAACTTAGGACCATTTCTCAGATCTGCACTGATCTCCTTGGATCTTGCACTGATCTCCTTGGATCTTGCACTGATCTCCTTGGTCAATCCAGTGCACGCTGTCAAACCCTGTTTATGTGGGCACAGAAAACCTACTCGATGTGGCCAATCGTAATCACTATCAGGAAGTTGGTTAACAGACATTTTGGAACTTCCAGCACCACTAAATATATCTAAGTGGCTGCATATATACTTTAGACCCCTTTTGTATGAATTTGCCCATGTTGATTTCAGAAAACTCCCAAAAATAAAATTTGCACACCACACATGTGTTGTACACTCATAGTACAACAAAGAAAACGCCAAAAGCCCAAAATTGCCATTCCATGATATTCATGCCCATTATAAGTATCAGTAAACTTCCAACAACCACTGTACAATATTACTTAAACAATATTTGACGGCCAGTCCCTAGTGGTTGCTTTTTTTTTATTTATTTTTTTTACAAAACAATTCCTATGCAATAACCAAAAATATGTTTAATTACAACAGTGTGGTCTATTATCATCTTCACAGGTACTTTGGTTTCTCCCCTTTACTTCTTGTCACTTCTTCTTCCATTGCCCATCTCTCTCTCTCTCTCTCTCACACACACACACACACTAATAGTCTGACAGTCTGAAGTCTATGACTGGCCATTGTTTACAAACACTTTAAGAGCCATTGGGCTGTTTTCTTTCTCAGGAGAAGAGAAGTAAAACTAACCTCGAGTATGTTTGGTAGTCTACTCTCCTCTCTCTTTCTCAAATGTTAAGATGAGGCTCAGCGACTGGCTGTCCAGTAAACAGCCGGACAGGGCAAGAGTGCCTGGAGCCTCTGGTGCAATGCTGTAATTCTCTCCCCAGTGGAACCGCATGGACCGAGACCAACAACTAGAAAAAATAGCACCCCGCGGTTATCTGACTTAAGTGACGAGGCGTATGAGAGAGTCCTACCTTTAGCTAGCTCGGGTTTTTAGCGCTGCAACAGCATCAGAGGTACCTGGAGGAGGAGGAGGAGGAGGAGGAGCAGGAGGAGCAGGAGGGAGATTAGACAAATATATAGACGTACTTTTCTCTGTGAGTGCCTCCTCACTCTATCTGTACCTCTTCACTGTGTCCGGACCTACTTTTGAACTAATATCAAACTTTAAATGCCAGCTTCGTCTCTGGTGACAGGCATTTGTCGATACTTTGGAACAACCAGCGTTACTAATCCACTACACCGCATACCGCTCAACCTCCACTGCGCGTGCGCCACCTTGAGTCACCCGTGCACGCGAGAGCAAGATGTTGCTGTATGAAAGGCCAAACGATCCAAAATAGTGCAAAAAAAACCCCCACGCATTTATTTAATAATAACACAGAAATGACACAACAACCTTAAAGACATCGCTAAAAGCAAATGGCATTTAAATGTTGTATGTTTTAGTGCTGTAAAACAGCATATTTTCTTACACTGTAATTAGCTTCTCTCTGATTTTGAAAGACAATTCATTTGATCTCCTCCAATCCAGTCCGTGGTCAGACCAGGTCGGTCACTATATATATATATATATATATATATATATATATATATATATATATATATATATATATATATATATATATTCTGAGAAACCTGTGCTCTTTGGTTGCAGTTTATTATTTTAAACATTTACATCTTGTTAAATTCTTATTAACCTTTTTCGACAAACTCTTTCATTTGTAAAACATTCATGTGGTTAAAATTTTAGATTAAAATATAAATTCTAAGGCAAGTGTTGTTTCCCTATGCAGATTTTCTCTTTATTTAATATTTAGTTGCTTTTTATGAACACTTTGGCAAGTATATTCTGGAGACCTGTAATGGACGACCCAGAGTGAGTTTCTTTTCTGTAAATTCTGGACCATTTAAGATTGAATGGTTCTTTGATCATTTCAGGGATGCACTGTATGTTGTAGGAAGACTAATTAGTAGACAGATTTGATGAATCAGTAGAATTAAAGCTGATTATTGTGTCACCCATGGGACTCCTTCTCTGAAGGAGAAGTCCATTATTGAGAGTTTATCCTCAATAAAATCAGAATCAGAATCTCTTTATTCTGCCAAGGATCCTACACATACAAAAAAAACAGTTTACTTGGTGAGAGCAACACAAGTATGACATGTAACAAACGAACAGACTGTTAACAGGTATTACACTAAGAAAGAAAAATACACTAAACAATAAAATAGAATAAAGAATAATTAGTAGTACTAAAAGTAACAAAGAAAAGAATCTGTAATCAGAAATCTGTACTTGTACAGGTATGAATACTGCATATGCATATGTAGCTTGAGTAGAAATGTACATACAAACTGTTATGTACATATTTAATGATATAAACATTAACAGAAAAATAACATCTGTACAGCTGTGCAAATAATCATAGTGCAAATGTTATGTATCAGTGCTGTGTTGCGGTTAAATCCAGTATCTAGTATATATCCAAATACAGTCTTTTTAAACATAATGTTAGAGTTGATTGTTTTTCTTCTTATTATTAGTTTCTTATCATTATTTTAATTTTATACTGCTACTGATGATGATGATGATGATGATGATGATGATTATTGATTGATTCTTTGAACGAGTTTTGGACCGTTTGGCTGTGCATATTTTTTCCCCACCTGTATTCTGACAAGCCCCACTTCCTGCACTGAGATTGCTATGGCAACCAGAGCTGTAAACAGTGCGGTTCGCCTTTATTTATCTCCGCCAGTGCCAACGCTTCAGTTAGCTGGCAGGCAGAGTTCATGGCCCAATATGGTACTACTACCAGTCGTTTTGCACTGACTAGTGATTCTTCAAAATGAACAGCCAACCTTAGGGCCGGAGGCGGCGTTTGTCGGAATACGGGTGGGGAAAACTACGCATCCTCTTTAGCTACTCCCTGTCTCTGGAGTCTTGTCCTAGCTCTGTTGCTCTCTCCGTCATGTAGCTAGATATCTATTTCCAAGACATCCACACCTCATCTGTCGAGTTTTCCACGTTCTTGTGGTTTCAGTTAGCAACCCAATCCGTAAAACGAGTGGATTTCAGAAGAAGTCTTTCCTGTAAAGCACATAGCTAACATGATGACTGAGATTCAGATGTGCGTTAGGTTAGCCTAGATAGCTAGATACATGTTTCAGTAAATGAATGATGTCTGACTTCTTTGTGAGACATAGCTGCCATGTATCTATCAATTCTGATTATATTAGCTAGATAGCTACAGTCCAGTCAGTTGGAGGAGGCGTAATGATGTAGGGGATGTTTTCTTGGCCCGTTAGTACCAATTAATCATCACTTTACATTTACATTTACATTTATGGCATTTAGCTGACGCTCTTATCCAGAGCGACTTACAAGGTTACTCATATTACAGAGGTGGGCCAATGTAGTGTTAGGAGTCTTGCCCAAGGACTCTTATTGGTGTCGTGCAGCACAGTCACCCAGACTGGGAATCGAACCCCAGTCTCCCACGTGGTATGGTAGTTCACTGGCAGGTAGTGGTGTTATCTGTTGCGCCACACCAACCACACTTGAAAGGCACAGCCTGTTTGAGTATTGTTGCTGATCATGATGTGCCCCCCTTCATGGCACCAACTTGCCCATCCTAAATGGCTACTTCCAGCACGATGAAGCCATCTCGTGAACATGACGCTGAGTTCAGTGTTTCTCAGGGGTCTTCCCAGTCACCAGACCTGATTCCAGTATGACACCTCTGACAGTGCACCTGATAAATGCAGCAGTCAATGTGGACCAGACCAGAATCCATGAAATCCATTGAATCCATGCCATGAAGAATTAAGGCTGTCTTGAGAGCAAAGGGAGGCCCTTACTAAGTTACCATACTAATGCACAAATAGCACTCGGTTTACACGTTAAACTGAGAAAAGTGGTTGCATCAACACAAATCTTCTCAAAACTAACTCAATTTAAAGAAAGTAATTGCATTTATGTAACACATTTGATTAATTTACAACCACCAATTAAATCATATACATTCACAGTGCCAATTCCTTCCCATTTTATATGAAATTTTATGCAATATTACAAATGTTTTTTGCATTATTTGGTTAATCCTGTATATTAAGCAATACCTAATATGGTAAAATTCTACTAGCAATGTATTATAGCCTACAATATAATATACATACATAGAAAATACTGCATTATATTGTATATCTGACATATTGGGCTGTTCAAGTCATTATATAACTCCATACAATTTCATATTTCATTCAATAGCACATATAATGCGCACTATACTGTGTATTATTTGTGTGTTATGCATTTTATAGTTATTATAAGTTATTATTTGTATTATTATTAATAATGCATTACATTGGAATAGTTAAGTGTATTCAGCTCTGCAGATTTCACATGATTCTGCGTATTACTGAAAGCGAAGTTGTAAAAGTTGCTGTATAAATGTTGCAGGTCTGAGCACTGTGAGCACTGTGAGCACTGTGAGCACTGTGAGCACTGTGGGCACTGTGAGCACTGTGAGCACTGTGAGCACTGTGGGCACTGTGAGCACTGTGGGCACTGTGGGCACTGTG